>NC_142153.1:8403512-8716763 GCF_024610735.1 Ursus americanus | reverse complement strand
CTCTTGGTTTCGGCTGAGGTCATGATGCGCGCGTCCTGAGATCGAGTCCATCCTCAGGCTTCGCACTTAGGGCGGGGTCTGCTTGAGGATCCTGTCTCTGCCTCTGTGTCTCCCACCCCCGTCTCTGTCTCTGTCTCTATCTCTGTCTGTGTCTCAAAAAAAATACCTCATGCAATCCTTTTAGGGAAAAGGGAGAATGGCAACAATAGGAGGATGTGAGGTGGGGGGTGTGTGAATGGACGTTGGTATCTCAGGTCAGATCGTTAGCTGAGTATTGACAGCCTCTCCCTGCACTAAGGGCATCGTCCCTGTGATTTCTGACGATGTATCCCACGCTTGAGAACACAGAGACTGTTTCATGGGTGGGGGTGCTCAGCATTTTAGGGTACGTAGGATGTTCCGTGCAGCACTGTGAGGTGGCAACAGAAGGGAATCACATGAACGTCCTGCATCTGTGAAGGGCTCAATGGCTGCGGTAACTGATGGGCCTTCTGGAATGTTGTGCAGCACAAGGAGGCGCCTGCTCCGGACCCTGGAGGGGCCCCAGGGATGTGCTCCTTTACAACCAAAGGGCAGAGCAATAGGCATAGTACCGTGAGCCCCATGCCCCTTTGGGGAAAAGTCTCCCAACTCACCAGGATCTCGAGCAAGGGATGAGAGGTGGTTTAAGGTCGCTTTTCTGATATTCGTACAGATATGTGGATAGGGACTGTGCATCGGGCCAAGGCCGTGGCAGGGCCCTGAGGGCTGGTTTGGGGAGGGGATGGGGATCCGGGTTCACATGGGAGCAGGAGTCTAGGACGGAGCCCCGAGGAGCCCAGAGGCTGGTTTCTGGGATCTGGGTCCCTTTGTGCCGCATCGGTGCCCTGGGTGCTGGGTCCCTCCGGCACCTCCACTCACCCTGAGCCAGCGCTGGACTTTGTTGGCAGTAGGGGACTCCTTCCTGTCCTTCAAGGAGGTGGGGCAGGGGATCCCATCATTCAGCTCCTGCCCCGTCTCCTGTGTGGAGCTCTGTAAAGACAGTGCCCGGCAGCCAGGCGGGAGGCCTCAGAGGTCTGTCTGGCTGCCTTGGCTGGTCCTCAGCCCCAGGGGACTCCCTTCCAGACACACCACACCCCAGGATGCACGCAGCTCCACCATGGAGAGAAAAGTGACACAGCTCGAGGGCCTTGGATTCACTCTGGCCCTGGTGAGAGGCACCTCGGGAATCCTCTTTCCACCCTGCCCCCCCCACCCCCCCGTGGCATCGGTGTGAACATGAAGGCATCACCAGGGTATCCACTGCCCTGCAACCTCCTCCAGCCCAGGGCGGGACCTCCCCCACATACCCCTCTTTCCCTGAAACTGGGGGAATGGGGCTGCCCAGGGATGGCTCGGAGAGGTGGCCTGGCCTGGCCTAGGTCGCTCGGTATTACCTTCCGGCACCTCCTGGCAAAGGCCCTGAGGTGTCGGGGGCGCGGGTTGAGCCAGTGTCTGCAGCATGTGAAACGTCCCTCACCCCGGGGATTCTGGAAGCCAGAGCCCCGGAAAATGGGCACGCAGCAAGAGAACATCTTTCACTATCGAATGTCTCCGGCCAAGTGAGCCTGATACGGGACCGCACTAGAATGTGGGTGCCTGGTGACCGGGGTTCCGAGTTCCGTTGGGGTCGGTTATCAGGGAAGTGACTTCACTTCCTGGGATCCCCTCCCTGAGTCCACACCTGGACTAGCACCTGCACAGACAGTGCTCTGGGCTGCCGACTGCTCATCCCCTTTCTGCATGCCATGCCAAATGTGTACCCAGTGACACCAACACAACCCTCTCCACAGGCCCCAGGGAAGGTCTGGGTGCAGCCAGGGCCCCAGCTTGGAAACACCCCTGGGCTCTGATGCAACTCTCCATCTTCCCTGTTTTGGACCCCGGAGAAGCCGTTGTGCCTGTCAGGGATGGTCTGTGTCTTGCCTGTGCGATAGGGATTATTCCAGCGTGTACTTCTTGCAGAAGTCCACAGGCATAGGTGGGATACCATCTAAGAAATTGGGGGAGTGGTGTCGCACGTAGGGAATACCTGCCACCACATTTTCTTCCTTTCTCACCTTCTCTGAGTCTGTAGCTCCTCCGATCCCACCCACAGTCCCTAGTGTTGTGTGTGTGTCTGTGCACATGTGTGTGCCCCAGTACTCCTATTGTGCAGGCCCAGTCCCACCTAGGGGTGGATGGGAAATAGCTTTCCCAGGTCTTAGGCTTTCTAATTTCCAAGGCAAACCCTGCAGAAGCTATTGGAGCCTTGGCTCAGAGGGGCTGAGCCCACCCTTACTCCTAGACGCTGCCAGTCGTGTGTCACGAGCCATCCCTCCTTTCCTCTGGGTGTCATGTGGGCAGGGGTGCCGTCAGTGGGTTGCCCTGGCCTGGGCTCCTCCTCAGACAGGTACGTGCTGGGATGCCTCCTGCCTGGGATGTCGATGCTTCTTCCCACCCCCATACCATCTCCAGGTCTACAGCCAGTTCCAGAACACCACCTCTTCCCGAGCTCCCAGTGAGTAGCTAGGTTCAGCCATGGCCCCACCTTTGAGGACACTCGGAGAGCTGGGTTCAGGCCTGGTTCTGCCTTCTTACCAGTCTGTGATTCTGGGCAAGCCACGGACCCTGCTAGGGTCTTCCCCTTGTTGCAGAGGCCGTCTCTTACGTAACTGACTTTATTTTAGTTGAAAGATTTTCTGTGTTGGCTTGAGAGACAGAGTGTGGGGGGTGGGGAGGATAGAGGGAGAGGGGAGACAGAATCTCAAGCCGACTCTGTGCTGAGTGTGATGCCCAATGCTGGTCTTGATCCCAAGACCCTGAATTCATGACCTGAGTCCAGATCACGAGTCAGAAGCTTAAGCAACTGAGCCACCCAGGCGCCCTGGCAAAAGAACACTTTCGATATATTTCCAGGCAATGCAGGGAAGTGACTAGTGCAAGAGGGAAGACAGACATGGGGGACTGTGCATTTCCCTCACTTAACTGCCTAAAGAGATTTAGTTTCTAGTCTATGGGTCAGGGATGAAGAATACAGGCGCAGCTCAGCCATTTCCATGAGTTGGAGACAGCAAGATGGAAATTTGGAGAAGTCGATATGGCTGTGGTTTACAGTACAGAATACTGAGGAGAGCTGCACAGAGAAAGAGGACCTCAGAAAGCCATCTAGGATCACTTTTGAGTTTTCATAGAATTCCTCAATAGGGCACCTGTGTGAGGAACGTATGTGGTGTGGGGAAAATAATAGCCCAGGGGAAGCAGAGAGGAAAATGTCACTAGCCTTCACACACAACCAGGAAAAGTCTGTGCTACCAGCAGCAGGCAGAGTGGAAAACCTCGTAATTCGTGGGACATTGCAAAGAGAGCTCAGAATACCAACAGAACAATAGCAAAATATATTGAAGACTACTGTGATACCCCCTAACAAACCTTTGGAAAGCTAGTCTGGAAGGATAAAATAGTTCTCCAGGACCCTCACCATCAGAACAATCCTCAAGAGTATGTGTAGAAATATAAGCAATAGTTAATATCTAACCATTAAAATTCACAATACCTGCCTTCCAACCAAAGATTACCAGGATGCAAAGAAGGAGAAAAGTTCACCTCGTACTGAGGAGAAAGATTAAACAATAGAAACCTACCCAGAAATGAAAAAGAGGATGGAAGTATTGCACATGCACTTTCAAACAACTGTTAGAAAGAGGTTTTATATACGTAAGAATGTACACAAAGGATGAAGTGAAACAGAGATATAGAAAATATGAAAACAAGGAAAACCCAACTTCTGGAGCTGAAGAGTAGCACGTCTAAGATGAAAAATGTAGTAGATGGGCTTTCTTTCACGTTAGACACTACATAGCAAAAAGAGAGAGAGAGAGACAGAGAGAGAACTTGAATGCATGATCATAGAAGTTGTCCAGAATAAAGCAGAGAAAAGGAAGGCTGCAAACCACGCCGTGCACACAAACACTGGAGTAGGTGTGAGCTTTGTAGCAATTTCAAGTGGCCTGGTAGATAAGAAATTGGCTGAGGTACAGAAAAAAAAATGTTTGAAGAAGTAATGTCTGATTATTATCTGAATTGCATGAACCCTCTACACCCATAGATTCAAGAATTCAGGAATCCAGCCAACAAAACCCCCAAACATAAGGATCATGAAAAAACCCCTCCTTATCAACCTACATCCTAATAAAATTGCTTAAGACCAATGCTAAAGAAAAAAATCTAAAAAGCACATGGAGATGAGTCCATTGCATTACCTGTCACGTCCCTAATTGTGTAGATGGTCTCTGTTTCTTTCTGGTCTGTGTTACTCTTGGAGTCTCTCTTCCCTTACAGGATCCCCCTTCCTATTTCTTGCAGGGTGGTTTAGCGGCCAAATCCTTTGAGTTTCTTTCTGTCCTGGAAGCTCTTTATCTCTGCTCCTATTCAGAATGACTCCTTGCTGGATAAAGTATTCTTGGCTGCATGTTTTTCTCATTTAGTACCCTGACTCGATCACGCCAGCCCTTTCTGGTGTGCCAGGTCTCTGTGGATAGGTATGTGGCTAGTCTAATGTGCTTACCCCTGTCGGTGAAGACCCTCTTGTCTCGAGCTGCTTTCAGGATTTTCTCTTTCTGTCTGAAATTGCAAACGTCACTAGTATATGTTAGGGTGTTCCTCTATTCTTATGGCCTTGGGGAAGAGTCCTCTCTACCTCTTGGACTTGAATGCCTGTTTCCCTCCCAGATTAGGGAAGTTCTCAGCTACGATCCACACAGATAGATCTTCTGTCCCTCTGTGTCTTCTCCCTCAGGGCCAGAAGTAATTCCAATATTGTTTCCTTTTGTGGCATCACTGATTTTTCGATTCCTCCACCCATGGTCCATTCGTTGGCTTTCTCTCTTTTCCTCAGCTTCCTTCCTTTCCATCAGCTTGTCTTTGGTGTCACTGACTCTGTCTTCTGCCTCATTGACCCTAGGCGTTAGAGCATCCACATCCAATGTAGACTGCATCTCAGTTAGAGCCTTTTGAATGTGGGCCTGATTCGATTTCATTTCTGCACTATGAGAGTCTCTCGTGTCATTTATCCTTTTTTCAAGCCCAGCTAGCAACTTTGTAACTGTCATCGTGAGTTCCAGCTCTGACATCTTACTTAAAACCGTATGCATTAGATCAGTGGCAGAGAGTGTTACCCCTGGCTCTTTCTTTTGCTGTGAATCCCTCCCTCTAGTCACTTTTCCCAGAGAAGAATGGATGGGGGAGAGAGAGATTGGGATCTCACAGGGTGGACAAAACTGGGTGATCCACTTGGTCCCGATTGTCTTTTGGTCTGTGTGTTGGAAGTCACTAAATCCCAAAATTGTAAAGAAAGCCAAACTCATATATATATAGCAAAAGGAATCCGAAAATGAGGAATATAGGAGCGCCTGGGTGGCACAGCGGTTAAGCGTCTGCCTTCGGCTCAGGGCGTGATCCCGGCAATCTGGGATCGAGCCCCACATCAGGCTCTTCTGCTATGAGCCTGCTTCTTCCTCTCCCACTCCCCCTGCTTGTGTTCCCTCTCTCGCTGGCTGTCTCTATCTCTGTCGAATTAATAAATAAAATGTATATAAAAAAAAAGACTCTCTTTAAAAAAAAACAAGAAAACAAAAATGAAGAATATATGTATAAAATGTCCATGTAAAAAATGACAGTTCAGAAAAGATTGAAAAATGAAGAGTTGCTAAAATTAAAAAAAAAAGTAGTTGGAAAGGGAAAAAAAGAGGGAAAAAAATAAATGGAAAATTTTGAATGGAGAGAGAAATGAATCATGAGAAAAAGCCTCAAGCTCTAGGTGCTATTTTCCCCTAGCGCTGGAGTTTGGCCATCCTCTTTGGTCTGTAAACTTACTGTTCACTTGTTCTTTCACCTCGTTTTCGGGGGGCGGGGGCCTAGTGCGCTGATTCTCAGGTGTTTTTGCCTGGATGGGGATGCACTGCCCCTTGCCAGGGGGCCCGGTGGGGCTCAGGGTCAGCTGGTTGCTCTGTGTGCCTTGTGTTCCCAGAGGGCTTTCCCTGCCTCTTGAAAGGGTGAGAATAAAAACGGCCGCCCTCATCTGTAGGCGCAGAGGTGTGATGCTGTTGTGCACCAAGTTCTGTAGACTTCTGCGGTGCTCCCCACACCAAAGCTCCTTGGGGAAGGCGGAGGGTCACAGCGTTTCTGTCCTTTGCAGGGCTCCCAGGTGGAGAGCTTCCGATCAAGTGGACTCCCCGTCAACCGACTTTGTGCAAGGAGAGGGATCTCTCCCTTCTCCTCACTTGTGTCTGGAGCAGGAAGCGTAGGCACCGCTCTCACAACAACTGAACTGCAGGGTTATCAAGAATTGGGGCTGGCAGGGGCAGGGGGTCACTGCTGGAGGAGCCTGAGGGGTGTGGAGGGGCTATGCCCAGTGCCAAAGCTGCCGGTTGAGGCTCTGTCCATCCTGCAGCTTCCATGAGCACCCAGTGTGCTTTGGAAATGAGGAGGTTGTGGAATACAGGTGAGGTTCAGTGAGGGTGGAATCTGGAGCCGACGACCAGGAAAGAATTCTTGAGACGTCTTTGGTGCAAAATTGGTGGTTTATGACAGGACCCATGGCAGAAAGAGATGCTGCCCTGGCTTGTGAGGGGTGGCTGATGGTAGACTATGGGGTTGGGAGAAGGTAAGGAAAAAGGGAGGTTGAGATAATACTTGCATATGTGAAAGAAGACTCACAAGGTACAGAGGCCTTGCCATTGTCTCGGGAAGGTGGTTTTGCCCTCTAGCAAGGCATGAACATTAAGACGGTTGGGAACTTCCTGGAGGCTGCAGAGTATAAGGACATTTCATTGTATCTACTTTCCCTTCAGGAAGCTATGTTATTGATAGAAATGCTTGGTTCTTGTAAACTGCTAAGACATTGGGAAACTGAGGGAGACTTAAGTCTTGCAGGATTGTGGTGTCTATAGGTTAACTATTTCTTTGCCCTTTAGGGCAGCCAGGAGTGCCTGAGGAATGTCACGGACACCCCATGGTGGGGGTGTGTGTGGGGTGTCAATTCCGGCTTTGTCCTCAGCTAGCCTTCTCTTCCCTCCTCAGTAAAGGTCCCCCCTGTTCACAGAGGTTCAAGCAGTTCTTGCTGTTGCCACCTAGTGGACATATGGATGAACACATTCAGATCATGTCTGTGACTCACTGACCTGAGCTGCCATGAGAGCTTGGTTCCTTCCTGGGAGGACAAGGCCCAAAAAGGATGGACCCGGAGCAAGCAGACAAGTGTGGCCTGGCCGACGCCCCTCTGCTGGCCTGGAAGCAGGACCCGGTTGCTCTACTTAGAAGCTGAGTTCTAGAGCAGGAGGGGCTGGAGTGGCTGGGGTGTGTCCCGGGATGGGGTCTGGATGAGGGGTGTTCCAGGACGGGTGTGTGTGTGTGTGTGTGTGTGTGTGTGTGTGTGTGTGTGTGTGTGGTGGGGCAGGGATGCTTGTGGAGGGAGGATCCGTGAGGGCGGTATGGAGAGGCTCTTCCCTGCTCCACGGGTCCCGCCCAGGTAGCCTGATGGCCTCACTGTGGGCTTGTCTTCCTCATGATTTCAGGGTTCATCTCTAGTCTCCGGGGACCCTCCTTTCCCGAGCAAGGCTCCACGGAAAGAAAGAGAGTATAGGTAGAGGACCCTGAAGCCAATACTCCCACAATGGGACTAAAGTGTGTTCCAGAAATTGTGCTTTTAGGAAACAGTCCTAAAGCAAAAGAGATTTAGGGCACATTGTACTCTTCACTTTAAGGATGAGACTCCAAGAATTGGAGATGTCTCAATTGTTCGGCAGGTGGTGCTGCTGAGTAAATGATGTGTAGCCCCTGAGAATGCAGAAGGGGACAGGAGGAGCAGTGCCTGTCCCCTGTGGGGACCTCAGGCCGCACAAGAGCCCAGCTGTGGAACCCTCCCTGCCCCACCCTATCCCACACACAGGCAAACCCCCTCCCCCCACACACTCACCCATACACTCCAAGGGAAAGGACTGGAAGAGGGCCGCCATGTGTTATGGGCTATCGTGATAGAAGGTAGAAGGAATGTGTCTTCCTTTCTTCATATTTACATCACTATTTTACTAACAAAACGTAATCTGGCTAAAACCTTAGAGAACTTTTTAATTACCTGATATGTTTGTAATAAAGAGGAAGATTTAATATGCAGTCTTAATATTTTTCTAATATGCACATTAGAATCATTGAAACCTGGCCTATCCAGGAAAATGAAAGATTTTGAAGGTGTCTCATGAACCCAGATATTTCTGGCTCTTGGGTCACACTTACAAAAGGGAAGCCTATCCCAGATCATGAAAACATTTCATTTTGGGGCTTCACATGCGCAGTATTGTATCAGGAATATTCCTTTGTAGTAAAATGGGGTTTTTTTGTTTGTTTGTTTGTTTCTGTTTTTGGTTTTGTTTGTTTTTGAAGAGAAAAAAACCTGAAAAAAAAATATGAATCACTCATAGGTTATGTAGCTAGATACAAAAAGGGCACACTGTCTGATCCCACACACATGAAAACCCAGAAGAAGCAACTCACAGAGGCGGAGAGGGGAGCCGTGGCTGCAGGGACTGGGCTGAGGGAATGAACAGTATCTGACGAGTGGCACGGGAGTCTCTGGGAGGGAAATACTGTAGAAGGACAAGGCTGTGAAACACTCTGTACCTAATGACACCTAGAAGTACAATGTAAAAGGATCAGAGTAAAATTCCATGAAAACTCAATTTATCCTTTATTTATAGACCAGAATATATTAAGCAATGAAATAGGTGCATGAACAACGCAAAAATTAGAAACACTGGAAGGACAGGGGAGGGGAAGCCATCCTTTGGGGATTCAGCGAGCAGGAACTGCTGCTCCGGGGCCGAGGCCGGTTGCTCCACTGAGAGAGGTGGTTGCTGGAGCCTGCTCGGGCTCCTGGCTTTCCAAAGCTGCAGGTGACTCTTCTAGCTCCTGACAGAGAGTCAGAGCTGTGAGTATATCCTCCGCTGGCTCTGACATGGCATGTGGCCTAAGGGGCTCTTCAGGGACCTCCATAGCTAGGACTGGAGCCTGCTTTGGCTCTGGGGCTGCCAAGGGCACAGGTGGCTCTTGGAGCTTCTGACAGGGACTTAGAGCTGTGAGTCTGTCCTGCGCCGACTCCGACAGGGCAGGTGGCATCAGGGGCCCTTCAGGGACCTCTCTAGCTAGTGCTGGGGCCTGCTCTGGCTCCTGGCTTTCCAAAGGCGCAGGTGACTCTTGCACATCCTCACGGTGGATCAGAGCTCTGACCACCAGCTGCACTGGGCCCGACACGGCAGGTGACGTCCCTGCTCTTTTGAGTTGCTGAGCTCCAGCAGCAGTGATGGGGTTTTCCAGCTCAGGCTCTGAAGCTGCAGCAGGCAGCACAGTGGGAGCTGGGACTAGCTTTCGGCACGGTTCCGGATCTCGCTCTGGGGCTGCTGCTGTGGCTCCAAGAAGAGAAAGTGTGGTCATCATGATTGTCTTTCCATGTCCCTTCCAAATGAAGGCAACTTTGCCCACCACTCAATATTGTCTGAGTCTAAGAACCCGTCCCTGGGTGGTCTCCCCATATTGTAGCCCATGGGGACAGTGATCTGAGACCACTCCTTGCTCCCAGCCACACTGCAGTCTGCGGAGGCTTGCTCTGTGTGGCCCATTCTCTCCCCTCCACAGGCCTCCATCAGTCACCCCCAGTCCTCCTCACCCCCAGCCTCTGGCCCAGCGGGCTCGAGATGTCGCAGCCGAGAGAGGAGGAGCCAGGCACGTTGCTCCAGGTCTGAGCCTGGCACATTGAGCCTTGCGTACGCCAGTAGTGTCTTTAGGCAGGGAAATTCTGGGGGCTGGAAGAAATCTTCAGGGTAGTGGCCCAGCCAGGTGCCCAGGATGGAGGAGATGGCCCTGGGGACAGACAGGTGGGCAGAGGAGTCAGAGGACGGGGCACCTCCCACACGGATGCCCCAGGGAACCCCTGTGGGAACCTGGGCCCCTGGGACCCCGGCTCCTGGCTGTCAGAGCCCATTCCTACTCCATGTCCACCTGTGATGTGGCAGTCCTGCCTGAGGCAGACCTGGTCACTGAGGAGGGGCTGGCCCAAAGCCTCTGTGAGTGGGAGCCCTTGACCCCTGGTGTGACCATTTCTGTCCTCGTCGTGGAAACTGGACGCCCTGCTCAGTCTCCCGGCCCACTTGCCGCGTGACTTCCACTGCACGTGGGCAGGGAGGGGTGGCGTGTCTGGCGTGGTCATTGCCCTCAGTGCACACTAGTGCTCTGTGTCTATCCAACCAAGGAGGGAGCAAAGGGACTCTGTCCCATCCCTGGCCTTCCCAGGACCCTCCCGATACCTCCCACTTCCCCTCCTGTGCCTACGTGCTGCCTCGTTCAGTAGGTGCCAGGAGAGGGTGTCCTTCCGTGGACACCAATCTCCCACTGGGTGGGGGACGTCCAGTCCCCGAGCCCTCCCTGGGTCTCCTCTGAGTACCTGCTGAGCACCCAGTGTCGACGTTCCACCAGATGTGTGGAAGCCATGCCCTTTGTTCTGGGTCCCAGGATTGGGGTAGAGACAGGGCTGGGAGGCGGCGGTGATGGGGAATGACACTGTTAGGGGCTGAGGCTGCCCTCCAGCCCCCTCTGCTCTCCCACAGTGCCCACACCCCACCCAGGGCTCTCCAGGACCCCTTTCCTCTTCTGCAGAAGAAGCCCTGAGACCTGGACCCTCCAACAGGAATTGCAGATGTGTGGGATGAGGGTCCAGCAGCCCCCAGATCACAGTCCCGTCGCTGCCCTCTCAAAGAAGGAAGGGCCCTGTGCATTAGCCAAAGCTCACTCACATGCCCCGCTGCTCCTGGGCTCCGCCGATCTCGTCCCAGGAAGAGAGGACGCATCCGTAGCTAGAGGAGGCCGGAGGGGTGGTGGGGGGATCGCATGAAATGTCCTGTGAACCCTCCCTCTCATCATATCTAGTGTCACTGTCTGACTGCCGACTAGAATGGAGCCCTGGGGTGCTCCCGGGTGCTGTCTGCTGTGTGCGTGGGATCACAGTCAGCGCCCAGGGAAGCGTCTGCAGGTCTGCACCTAGAAGGGCATCCATCCTTTATGCTCGATGAATGGCAGGGCCCCCACCAGCCCCATCCCAGAGAGCTGAGTGGGCCTGGGGCCCCCTGCTCATCCCCGGGCATGCCTGCTCTGGTCTCACCCAGGACACAGAGCCCAGATGGAGTGTCAGATGTCCTTTTCCAAGGGGAAAAGAGCCCAGCTCAAGACCGTGGTGACGGTGAGGGCTGAGGCAGAGGCTTCTTCATGGGGAGCGGGACGATGGTCCACGAGCACGACCACAGCCCCTGTAGCGGACCTTTCCACAGGGCCAGGCACCCAGGTGTCCTTAGCCTACAGGACCCCACTGGGTCCCTGTAATAACTCTGCCCCAGTCCGAGGAGCCAACTGAGGCTCCGGGAAGTTGGGTGGCATTCCCCAGACTCCCAAGCACGAGGTGGGCAAATCCCACTGGGCTGTGGAGGGGCAGGGTGCTCACCTTGTCAACAGCTGGTCCAGCACCTCCTGGGTGGTAGCAAAAGCTCTGTATGTGGCCAGGAACGTGGAGACGTAGCTGAGGTCTCTGGCTAGGAAGGCGGGCAGCAGGTGTTCTACTCGCTTCTTCAGCAGCTCTGCCCGTTGGGGCCACACCACGCAGGTCCCATTGCTCTTCCCGGTTGAGGCCTTTCTAGCCTGAGGTGGGACAGGGGAGACATGCGGTCTTCACTGCAGTCACCAGGAGGGTTGGGGGTTGGAGCCCAGAGCAAACCCCCAGGCTCTCGGTGACGTAGGCAAAGAGGTGGGACAGGAGGGCCCACAGTAGACAAAAGGAGCAAGGTGCCTGGCTGGTTCCGTGGGTTCGGGGTCCGCCTCTTGGTTTCGGCTGAGGTCATGATGCGCGCGTCCTGAGATCGAGTCCATCCTCAGGCTTCGCACTTAGGGCGGGGTCTGCTTGAGGATCCTGTCTCTGCCTCTGTGTCTCCCACCCCCGTCTCTGTCTCTGTCTCTATCTCTGTCTGTGTCTCAAAAAAAATACCTCATGCAATCCTTTTAGGGAAAAGGGAGAATGGCAACAATAGGAGGATGTGAGGTGGGGGGTGTGTGAATGGACGTTGGTATCTCAGGTCAGATCGTTAGCTGAGTATTGACAGCCTCTCCCTGCACTAAGGGCATCGTCCCTGTGATTTCTGACGATGTATCCCACGCTTGAGAACACAGAGACTGTTTCATGGGTGGGGGTGCTCAGCATTTTAGGGTACGTAGGATGTTCCGTGCAGCACTGTGAGGTGGCAACAGAAGGGAATCACATGAACGTCCTGCATCTGTGAAGGGCTCAATGGCTGCGGTAACTGATGGGCCTTCTGGAATGTTGTGCAGCACAAGGAGGCGCCTGCTCCGGACCCTGGAGGGGCCCCAGGGATGTGCTCCTTTACAACCAAAGGGCAGAGCAATAGGCATAGTACCGTGAGCCCCATGCCCCTTTGGGGAAAAGTCTCCCAACTCACCAGGATCTCGAGCAAGGGATGAGAGGTGGTTTAAGGTCGCTTTTCTGATATTCGTACAGATATGTGGATAGGGACTGTGCATCGGGCCAAGGCCGTGGCAGGGCCCTGAGGGCTGGTTTGGGGAGGGGATGGGGATCCGGGTTCACATGGGAGCAGGAGTCTAGGACGGAGCCCCGAGGAGCCCAGAGGCTGGTTTCTGGGATCTGGGTCCCTTTGTGCCGCATCGGTGCCCTGGGTGCTGGGTCCCTCCGGCACCTCCACTCACCCTGAGCCAGCGCTGGACTTTGTTGGCAGTAGGGGACTCCTTCCTGTCCTTCAAGGAGGTGGGGCAGGGGATCCCATCGTTCAGCTCCTGCCCCGTCTCCTGTGTGGAGCTCTGTAAAGACAGTGCCCGGCAGCCAGGCGGGAGGCCTCAGAGGTCTGTCTGGCTGCCTTGGCTGGTCCTCAGCCCCAGGGGACTCCCTTCCAGACACACCACACCCCAGGATGCACGCAGCTCCACCATGGAGAGAAAAGTGACACAGCTCGAGGGCCTTGGATTCACTCTGGCCCTGGTGAGAGGCACCTCGGGAATCCTCTTTCCACCCTGCCCCCCCCACCCCCCCGTGGCATCGGTGTGAACATGAAGGCATCACCAGGGTATCCACTGCCCTGCAACCTCCTCCAGCCCAGGGCGGGACCTCCCCCACATACCCCTCTTTCCCTGAAACTGGGGGAATGGGGCTGCCCAGGGATGGCTCGGAGAGGTGGCCTGGCCTGGCCTAGGTCGCTCGGTATTACCTTCCGGCACCTCCTGGCAAAGGCCCTGAGGTGTCGGGGGCGCGGGTTGAGCCAGTGTCTGCAGCATGTGAAACGTCCCTCACCCCGGGGATTCTGGAAGCCAGAGCCCCGGAAAATGGGCACGCAGCAAGAGAACATCTTTCACTATCGAATGTCTCCGGCCAAGTGAGCCTGATACGGGACCGCACTAGAATGTGGGTGCCTGGTGACCGGGGTTCCGAGTTCCGTTGGGGTCGGTTATCAGGGAAGTGACTTCACTTCCTGGGATCCCCTCCCTGAGTCCACACCTGGACTAGCACCTGCACAGACAGTGCTCTGGGCTGCCGACTGCTCATCCCCTTTCTGCATGCCATGCCAAATGTGTACCCAGTGACACCAACACAACCCTCTCCACAGGCCCCAGGGAAGG
Source organism: Ursus americanus (assembly GCF_024610735.1). NCBI lineage: Eukaryota > Metazoa > Chordata > Mammalia > Carnivora > Ursidae > Ursus > Ursus americanus. The sequence continues at coordinate 8,703,029 of NC_142153.1, read as the reverse complement.
TCTGGGTGCAGCCAGGGCCCCAGCTTGGAAACACCCCTGGGCTCTGATGCAACTCTCCATCTTCCCTGTTTTGGACCCCGGAGAAGCCGTTGTGCCTGTCAGGGATGGTCTGTGTCTTGCCTGTGCGATAGGGATTATTCCAGCGTGTACTTCTTGCAGAAGTCCACAGGCATAGGTGGGATACCATCTAAGAAATTGGGGGAGTGGTGTCGCACGTAGGGAATACCTGCCACCACATTTTCTTCCTTTCTCACCTTCTCTGAGTCTGTAGCTCCTCCGATCCCACCCACAGTCCCTAGTGTTGTGTGTGTGTCTGTGCACATGTGTGTGCCCCAGTACTCCTATTGTGCAGGCCCAGTCCCACCTAGGGGTGGATGGGAAATAGCTTTCCCAGGTCTTAGGCTTTCTAATTTCCAAGGCAAACCCTGCAGAAGCTATTGGAGCCTTGGCTCAGAGGGGCTGAGCCCACCCTTACTCCTAGACGCTGCCAGTCGTGTGTCACGAGCCATCCCTCCTTTCCTCTGGGTGTCATGTGGGCAGGGGTGCCGTCAGTGGGTTGCCCTGGCCTGGGCTCCTCCTCAGACAGGTACGTGCTGGGATGCCTCCTGCCTGGGATGTCGATGCTTCTTCCCACCCCCATACCATCTCCAGGTCTACAGCCAGTTCCAGAACACCACCTCTTCCCAAGCTCCCAGTGAGTAGCTAGGTTCAGCCATGGCCCCACCTTTGAGGACACTCGGAGAGCTGGGTTCAGGCCTGGTTCTGCCTTCTTACCAGTCTGTGATTCTGGGCAAGCCACGGACCCTGCTAGGGTCTTCCCCTTGTTGCAGAGGCCGTCTCTTACGTAACTGACTTTATTTTCGTTGAAAGATTTTCTGTGTTGGCTTGAGAGACAGAGTGTGGGGGGTGGGGAGGATAGAGGGAGAGGGGAGACAGAATCTCAAGCCGACTCTGTGCTGAGTGTGATGCCCAATGCTGGTCTTGATCCCAAGACCCTGAATTCGTGACCTGAGTCCAGATCACGAGTCAGAAGCTTAAGCAACTCAGCCACCCAGGCGCCCTGGCAAAAGAACACTTTCGATATATTTCCAGGCAATGCAGGGAAGTGACTAGTGCAAGAGGGAAGACAGACATGGGGGACTGTGCATTTCCCTCACTTAACTGCCTAAAGAGATTTAGTTTCTAGTCTATGGGTCAGGGATGAAGAATACAGGCGAAGCTCAGCCATTTCCATGAGTTGGAGACAGCAAGATGGAAATTTGGAGAAGTCGATATGGCTGTGGTTTACAGTACAGAATACTGAGGAGAGCTGCACAGAGAAAGAGGACCTCAGAAAGCCATCTAGGATCACTTTTGAGTTTTCATAGAATTCCTCAATAGGGCACCTGTGTGAGGAACGTATGTGGTGTGGGGAAAATAATAGCCCAGGGGAAGCAGAGAGGAAAATGTCACTAGCCTTCACACACAACCAGGAAAAGTCTGTGCTACCAGCAGCAGGCAGAGTGGAAAACCTCGTAATTCGTGGGACATTGCAAAGAGAGCTCAGAATACCAACAGAACAATAGCAAAATATATTGAAGACTACTGTGATACCCCCTAACAAACCTTTGGAAAGCTAGTCTGGAAGGATAAAATAGTTCTCCAGGACCCTCACCATCAGAACAATCCTCAAGAGTATGTGTAGAAATATAAGCAATAGTTAATATCTAACCATTAAAATTCACAATACCTGCCTTCCAACCAAAGATTACCAGGATGCAAAGAAGGAGAAAAGTTCACCTCGTACTGAGGAGAAAGATTAAACAATAGAAACCTACCCAGAAATGAAAAAGAGGATGGAAGTATTGCACATGCACTTTCAAACAACAGTTAGAAAGAGGTTTTATATACGTAAGAATGTACACAAAGGATGAAGTGAAACAGAGATATAGAAAATATGAAAACAAGGAAAACCCAACTTCTGGAGCTGAAGAGTAGCACGTCTAAGATGAAAAATGTAGTAGATGGGCTTTCTTTCACGTTAGACACTACATAGCAAAAAGAGAGAGAGAGAGACAGAGAGAGAACTTGAATGCATGATCATAGCAGTTGTCCAGAATAAAGCAGAGAAAAGGAAGGGTGCAAACCACGCCGTGCACACAAACACTGGAGTAGGTGTGAGCTTTGTAGCAATTTCAAGTGGCCTGGTAGATAAGAAATTGGCTGAGGTACAGAAAAAAAAATGTTTGAAGAAGTAATGTCTGATTATTATCTGAATTGCATGAACCCTCTACACCCATAGATTCAAGAATTCAGGAATCCAGCCAACAAAACCCCCAAACATAAGGATCATGAAAAAACCCCTCCTTATCAACCTACATCCTAATAAAATTGCTTAAGACCAATGCTAAAGAAAAAAATCTAAAAAGCAGATGGAGATGAGTCCATTGCATTACCTGTCACGTCCCTAATTGTGTAGATGGTCTCTGTTTCTTTCTGGTCTGTGTTACTCTTGGAGTCTCTCTTCCCTTACAGGATCCCCCTTCCTATTTCTTGCAGGGTGGTTTAGCGGCCAAATCCTTTGAGTTTCTTTCTGTCCTGGAAGCTCTTTATCTCTGCTCCTATTCGGAATGACTCCTTGCTGGATAAAGTATTCTTGGCTGCATGTTTTTCTCATTTAGTACCCTGACTCGATCACGCCAGCCCTTTCTGGTGTGCCAGGTCTCTGTGGATAGGTATGTGGCTAGTCTAATGTGCTTACCCCTGTCGGTGAAGACCCTCTTGTCTCGAGCTGCTTTCAGGATTTTCTCTTTCTGTCTGAAATTGCAAACGTCACTAGTATATGTTAGGGTGTTCCTCTATTCTTATGGCCTTGGGGAAGAGTCCTCTCTACCTCTTGGACTTGAATGCCTGTTTCCCTCCCAGATTAGGGAAGTTCTCAGCTACGATCCACACAGATAGATCTTCTGTCCCTCTGTGTCTTCTCCCTCAGGGCCAGAAGTAATTCCAATATTGTTTCCTTTTGTGGCATCACTGATTTTTCGATTCCTCCACCCATGGTCCATTCGTTGGCTTTCTCTCTTTTCCTCAGCTTCCTTCCTTTCCATCAGCTTGTCTTTGGTGTCACTGACTCTGTCTTCTGCCTCATTGACCCTAGGCGTTAGAGCATCCACATCCAATGTAGACTGCATCTCAGTTAGAGCCTTTTGAATGTGGGCCTGATTCGATTTCATTTCTGCACTATGAGAGTCTCTCGTGTCATTTATCCTTTTTTCAAGCCCAGCTAGCAACTTTGTAACTGTCATCGTGAGTTCCAGCTCTGACATCTTACTTAAAACCGTATGCATTAGATCAGTGGCAGAGAGTGTTACCCCTGGCTCTTTCTTTTGCTGTGAATCCCTCCCTCTAGTCACTTTTCCCAGAGAAGAATGGATGGGGGAGAGAGAGATTGGGATCTCACAGGGTGGACAAAACTGGGTGATCCACTTGGTCCCAATTGTCTTTTGGTCTGTGTGTTGGAAGTCACTAAATCCCAAAATTGTAAAGAAAGCCAAACTCATATATATATAGCGAAAGGAATCCGAAAATGAGGAATATAGGAGCGCCTGGGTGGTACAGCGGTTAAGCGTCTGCCTTCGGCTCAGGGCGTGATCCCGGCAATCTGGGATCGAGCCCCACATCAGGCTCTTCTGCTATGAGCCTGCTTCTTCCTCTCCCACTCCCCCTGCTTGTGTTCCCTCTCTCGCTGGCTGTCTCTATCTCTGTCGAATTAATAAATAAAATGTATATAAAAAAAAAAGACTCTCTTTAAAAAAAAACAAGAAAACAAAAATGAAGAATATATGTATAAAATGTCCATGTAAAAAATGACAGTTCAGAAAAGATTGAAAAATGAAGAGTTGCTAAAATTAAAAAAAAAAGTAGTTGGAAAGGGAAAAAAAGAGGGAAAAAAATAAATGGAAAATTTTGAATGGAGAGAGAAATGAATCATGAGAAAAAGCCTCAAGCTCTAGGTGCTATTTTCCCCTAGCGCTGGAGTTTGGCCATCCTCTTTGGTCTGTAAACTTACTGTTCACTTGTTCTTTCACCTCGTTTTCGGGGGGCGGGGGCCTAGTGCGCTGATTCTCAGGTGTTTTTGCCTGGATGGGGATGCACTGCCCCTTGCCAGGGGGCCCGGTGGGGCTCAGGGTCAGCTGGTTGCTCTGTGTGCCTTGTGTTCCCAGAGGGCTTTCCCTGCCTCTTGAAAGGGTGAGAATAAAAACGGCCGCCCTCATCTGTAGGCGCAGAGCTGTGATGCTGTTGTGCACCAAGTTCTGTAGACTTCTGCGGTGCTCCCCACACCAAAGCTCCTTGGGGAAGGCGGAGGGTCACAGCGTTTCTGTCCTTTGCAGGGCTCCCAGGTGGAGAGCTTCCGATCAAGTGGACTCCCCGTCAACCGACTTTGTGCAAGGAGAGGGATCTCTCCCTTCTCCTCACTTGTGTCTGGAGCAGGAAGCGTAGGCACCGCTCTCACAACAACTGAACTGCAGGGTTATCAAGAATTGGGGCTGGCAGGGGCAGGGGGTCACTGCTGGAGGAGCCTGAGGGGTGTGGAGGGGCTATGCCCAGTGCCAAAGCTGTCGGTTGAGGCTCTGTCCATCCTGCAGCTTCCATGAGCACCCAGTGTGCTTTGGAAATGAGGAGGTTGTGGAATACAGGTGAGGTTCAGTGAGGGTGGAATCTGGAGCCGACGACCAGGAAAGAATTCTTGAGACGTCTTTGGTGCAAAATTGGTGGTTTATGACAGGACCCATGGCAGAAAGAGATGCTGCCCTGGCTTGTGAGGGGTGGCTGATGGTAGACTATGGGGTTGGGAGAAGGTAAGGAAAAAGGGAGGTTGAGATAATACTTGCATATGTGAAAGAAGACTCACAAGGTACAGAGGCCTTGCCATTGTCTCGGGAAGGTGGTTTTGCCCTCTAGCAAGGCATGAACATTAAGACGGTTGGGAACTTCCTGGAGGCTGCAGAGTATAAGGACATTTCGTTGTATCTACTTTCCCTTCAGGAAGCTAAGTTATTGATAGAAATGCTTGGTTCTTGTAAACTGCTAAGACATTGGGAAACTGAGGGAGACTTAAGTCTTGCAGGATTGTGGTGTCTATAGGTTAACTATTTCTTTGCCCTTTAGGGCAGCCAGGAGTGCCTGAGGAATGTCACGGACACCCCATGGTGGGGGTGTGTGTGGGGTGTCAATTCCGGCTTTGTCCTCAGCTAGCCTTCTCTTCCCTCCTCAGTAAAGGTCCCCCCTGTTCACAGAGGTTCAAGCAGTTCTTGCTGTTGCCACCTAGTGGACATATGGATGAACACATTCAGGTCATGTCTGTGACTCACTGACCTGAGCTGCCATGAGAGCTTGGTTCCTTCCTGGGAGGACAAGGCCCAAAAAGGATGGACCCGGAGCAAGCAGACAAGTGTGGCCTGGCCGACGCCCCTCTGCTGGCCTGGAAGCAGGACCCGGTTGCTCTACTTAGAAGCTGAGTTCTAGAGCAGGAGGGGCTGGAGTGGCTGGGGTGTGTCCCGGGATGGGGTCTGGATGAGGGGTGTTCCAGGACGGGTGTGTGTGTGTGTGTGTGTGTGTGTGTGTGTGTGTGTGTGTGTGTGTGGTGGGGCAGGGATGCTTGTGGAGGGAGGATCCGTGAGGGCGGTATGGAGAGGCTCTTCCCTGCTCCACGGGTCCCGCCCAGGTATCCTGATGGCCTCACTGTGGGCTTGTCTTCCTCATGATTTCAGGGTTCATCTCTAGTCTCCGGGGACCCTCCTTTCCCGAGCAAGGCTCCACGGAAAGAAAGAGAGTATAGATAGAGGACCCTGAAGCCAATACTCCCACAATGGGACTAAAGTGTGTTCCAGAAATTGTGCTTTTAGGAAACAGTCCTAAAGCAAAAGAGATTTAGGGCACATTGTACTCTTCACTTTAAGGATGAGACTCCAAGAATTGGAGATGTCTCAATTGTTCGGCAGGTGGTGCTGCTGAGTAAATGATGTGTAGCCCCTGAGAATGCAGAAGGGGACAGGAGGAGCAGTGCCTGTCCCCTGTGGGGACCTCAGGCCGCACAAGAGCCCAGCTGTGGAACCCTCCCTGCCCCACCCTATCCCACACACAGGCAAACCCCCTCCCCCCACACACTCACCCATACACTCCAAGGGAAAGGACTGGAAGAGGGCCGCCATGTGTTATGGGCTATCGTGATAGAAGGTAGAAGGAATGTGTCTTCCTTTCTTCATATTTACATCACTATTTTACTAACAAAACGTAATCTGGCTAAAACCTTAGAGAACTTTTTAATTACCTGATATGTTTGTAATAAAGAGGAAGATTTAATATGCAGTCTTAATATTTTTCTAATATGCACATTAGAATCATTGAAACCTGGCCTATCCAGGAAAATGAAAGATTTTGAAGGTGTCTCATGAACCCAGATATTTCTGGCTCTTGGGTCACACTTACAAAAGGGAAGCCTATCCCAGATCATGAAAACATTTCATTTTGGGGCTTCACATGCGCAGTATTGTATCAGGAATATTCCTTTGTAGTAAAATGGGGTTTTTTTGTTTGTTTGTTTGTTTCTGTTTTTGGTTTTGTTTGTTTTTGAAGAGAAAAAAACCTGAAAAAAAAATATGAATCACTCATAGGTTACGTAGCTAGATACAAAAAGGGCACACTGTCTGATCCCACACACATGAAAACCCAGAAGAAGCAACTCACAGAGGCGGAGAGGGGAGCCGTGGCTGCAGGGACTGGGCTGAGGGAATGAACAGTATCTGACGAGTGGCACGGGAGTCTCTGGGAGGGAAATACTGTAGAAGGACAAGGCTGTGAAACACTCTGTACCTAATGACACCTGGAAGTACAATGTAAAAGGATCAGAGTAAAATTCCATGAAAACTCAATTTATCCTTTATTTATAGACCAGAATATATTAAGCAATGAAATAGGTGCATGAACAACGCAAAAATTAGAAACACTGGAAGGACAGGGGAGGGGAAGCCATCCTTTGGGGATTCAGCGAGCAGGAACTGCTGCTCCGGGGCCGAGGCCGGTTGCTCCACTGAGAGAGGTGGTTGCTGGAGCCTGCTCGGGCTCCTGGCTTTCCAAAGCTGCAGGTGACTCTTCTAGCTCCTGACAGAGAGTCAGAGCTGTGAGTATATCCTCCGCTGGCTCTGACATGGCATGTGGCCTAAGGGGCTCTTCAGGGACCTCCATAGCTAGGACTGGAGCCTGCTTTGGCTCTGGGGCTGCCAAGGGCACAGGTGGCTCTTGGAGCTTCTGACAGGGACTTAGAGCTGTGAGTCTGTCCTGCGCCGACTCCGACAGGGCAGGTGGCATCAGGGGCCCTTCAGGGACCTCTCTAGCTAGTGCTGGGGCCTGCTCTGGCTCCTGGCTTTCCAAAGGCGCAGGTGACTCTTGCACATCCTCACGGTGGATCAGAGCTCTGACCACCAGCTGCACTGGGCCCGACACGGCAGGTGACGTCCCTGCTCTTTTGAGTTGCTGAGCTCCAGCAGCAGTGATGGGGTTTTCCAGCTCAGGCTCTGAAGCTGCAGCAGGCAGCACAGTGGGAGCTGGGACTAGCTTTCGGCACGGTTCCGGATCTCGCTCTGGGGCCGCTGCTGTGGCTCCAAGAAGAGAAAGTGTGGTCATGATGATTGTCTTTCCATGTCCCTTCCAAATGAAGGCAACTTTGCCCACCACTCAATATTGTCTGAGTCTAAGAACCCGTCCCTGGGTGGTCTCCCCATATTGTAGCCCATGGGGACAGTGATCTGAGACCACTCCTTGCTCCCAGCCACACTGCAGTCTGCGGAGGCTTGCTCTGTGTGGCCCATTCTCTCCCCTCCACAGGCCTCCATCAGTCACCCCCAGTCCTCCTCACCCCCAGCCTCTGGCCCAGCGGGCTCGAGATGTCGCAGCCGAGAGAGGAGGAGCCAGGCACGTTGCTCCAGGTCTGAGCCTGGCACATTGAGCCTTGCGTACGCCAGTAGTGTCTTTAGGCAGGGAAATTCTGGGGGCTGGAAGAAATCTTCAGGGTAGTGGCCCAGCCAGGTGCCCAGGATGGAGGAGATGGCCCTGGGGACAGACAGGTGGGCAGAGGAGTCAGAGGATGGGGCACCTCCCACACGGATGCCCCAGGGAACCCCTGTGGGAACCTGGGCCCCTGGGTCCCCGGCTCCTGGCTGTCAGAGCCCATTCCTACTCCATGTCCACCTGTGATGTGGCAGTCCTGCCTGAGGCAGACCTGGTCACTGAGGAGGGGCTGGCCCAAAGCCTCTGTGAGTGGGAGCCCTTGACCCCTGGTGTGACCATTTCTGTCCTCGTCGTGGAAACTGGACGCCCTGCTCAGTCTCCCGGCCCACTTGCCGCGTGACTTCCACTGCACGTGGGCAGGGAGGGGTGGCGTGTCTGGCGTGGTCATTGCCCTCAGTGCACACTAGTGCTCTGTGTCTATCCAACCAAGGAGGGAGCAAAGGGACTCTGTCCCATCCCTGGCCTTCCCAGGACCCTCCCGATACCTCCCACTTCCCCTCCTGTGCCTACGTGCTGCCTCGTTCAGTAGGTGCCAGGAGAGGGTGTCCTTCCGTGGACACCAATCTCCCACTGGGTGGGGGACGTCCAGTCCCCGAGCCCTCCCTGGGTCTCCTCTGAGTACCTGCTGAGCACCCAGTGTCGACGTTCCACCAGATGTGTGGAAGCCATGCCCTTTGTTCTGGGTCCCAGGATTGGGGTAGAGACAGGGCTGGGAGGCGGCGGTGATGGGGAATGACACTGTTAGGGGCTGAGGCTGCCCTCCAGCCCCCTCTGCTCTCCCACAGTGCCCACACCCCACCCAGGGCTCTCCAGGACCCCTTTCCTCTTCTGCAGAAGAAGCCCTGAGACCTGGACCCTCCAACAGGAATTGCAGATGTGTGGGATGAGGGTCCAGCAGCCCCCAGATCACAGTCCCGTCGCTGCCCTCTCAAAGAAGGAAGGGCCCTGTGCATTAGCCAAAGCTCACTCACATGCCCCGCTGCTCCTGGGCTCCGCCGATCTCGTCCCAGGAAGAGAGGACGCATCCGTAGCTAGAGGAGGCCGGAGGGGTGGTGGGGGGATCGCATGAAATGTCCTGTGAACCCTCCCTCTCATCATATCTAGTGTCACTGTCTGACTGCCGACTAGAATGGAGCCCTGGGGTGCTCCCGGGTGCTGTCTGCTGTGTGCGTGGGATCACAGTCAGCGCCCAGGGAAGCGTCTGCAGGTCTGCACCTAGAAGGGCATCCATCCTTTATGCTCGATGAATGGCAGGGCCCCCACCAGCCCCATCCCAGAGAGCTGAGTGGGCCTGGGGCCCCCTGCTCATCCCCGGGCATGCCTGCTCTGGTCTCACCCAGGACACAGAGCCCAGATGGAGTGTCAGATGTCCTTTTCCAAGGGGAAAAGAGCCCAGCTCAAGACCGTGGTGACGGTGAGGGCTGAGGCAGAGGCTTCTTCATGGGGAGCGGGACGATGGTCCACGAGCACGACCACAGCCCCTGTAGCGGACCTTTCCACAGGGCCAGGCACCCAGGTGTCCTTAGCCTACAGGACCCCACTGAGTCCCTGTAATAACTCTGCCCCAGTCCGAGGAGCCAACTGAGGCTCCGGGAAGTTGGGTGGCATTCCCCAGACTCCCAAGCACGAGGTGGGCAAATCCCACTGGGCTGTGGAGGGGCAGGGTGCTCACCTTGTCAACAGCTGGTCCAGCACCTCCTGGGTGGTAGCAAAAGCTCTGTATGTGGCCAGGAACGTGGAGACGTAGCTGAGGTCTCTGGCTAGGAAGGCGGGCAGCAGGTGTTCTACTCGCTTCTTCAGCAGCTCTGCCCGTTGGGGCCACACCACGCAGGTCCCATTGCTCTTCCCGGTTGAGGCCTTTCTAGCCTGAGGTGGGACAGGGGAGACATGCGGTCTTCACTGCAGTCACCAGGAGGGTTGGGGGTTGGAGCCCAGAGCAAACCCCCAGGCTCTCGGTGACGTAGGCAAAGAGGTGGGACAGGAGGGCCCACAGTAGACAAAAGGAGCAAGGTGCCTGGCTGGTTCCGTGGGTTCGGGGTCCGCCTCTTGGTTTCGGCTGAGGTCATGATGCGCGCGTCCTGAGATCGAGTCCATCCTCAGGCTTCGCACTTAGGGCGGGGTCTGCTTGAGGATCCTGTCTCTGCCTCTGTGTCTCCCACCCCCGTCTCTGTCTCTGTCTCTATCTCTGTCTGTGTCTCAAAAAAAATACCTCATGCAATCCTTTTAGGGAAAAGGGAGAATGGCAACAATAGGAGGATGTGAGGTGGGGGGTGTGTGAATGGACGTTGGTATCTCAGGTCAGATCGTTAGCTGAGTATTGACAGCCTCTCCCTGCACTAAGGGCATCGTCCCTGTGATTTCTGACGATGTATCCCACGCTTGAGAACACAGAGACTGTTTCATGGGTGGGGGTGCTCAGCATTTTAGGGTACGTAGGATGTTCCGTGCAGCACTGTGAGGTGGCAACAGAAGGGAATCACATGAACGTCCTGCATCTGTGAAGGGCTCAATGGCTGCGGTAACTGATGGGCCTTCTGGAATGTTGTGCAGCACAAGGAGGCGCCTGCTCCGGACACTGGAGGGGCCCCAGGGATGTGCTCCTTTACAACCAAAGGGCAGAGCAATAGGCATAGTACCGTGAGCCCCATGCCCCTTTGGGGAAAAGTCTCCCAACTCACCAGGATCTCGAGCAAGGGATGAGAGGTGGTTTAAGGTCGCTTTTCTGATATTCGTACAGATATGTGGATAGGGACTGTGCATCGGGCCAAGGCCGTGGCAGGGCCCTGAGGGCTGGTTTGGGGAGGGGATGGGGATCCGGGTTCACATGGGAGCAGGAGTCTAGGACGGAGCCCCGAGGAGCCCAGAGGCTGGTTTCTGGGATCTGGGTCCCTTTGTGCCGCATCGGTGCCCTGGGTGCTGGGTCCCTCCGGCACCTCCACTCACCCTGAGCCAGCGCTGGACTTTGTTGGCAGTAGGGGACTCCTTCCTGTCCTTCAAGGAGGTGGGGCAGGGGATCCCATCGTTCAGCTCCTGCCCCGTCTCCTGTGTGGAGCTCTGTAAAGACAGTGCCCGGCAGCCAGGCGGGAGGCCTCAGAGGTCTGTCTGGCTGCCTTGGCTGGTCCTCAGCCCCAGGGGACTCCCTTCCAGACACACCACACCCCAGGATGCACGCAGCTCCACCATGGAGAGAAAAGTGACACAGCTCGAGGGCCTTGGATTCACTCTGGCCCTGGTGAGAGGCACCTCGGGAATCCTCTTTCCACCCTGCCCCCCCCACCCCCCCGTGGCATCGGTGTGAACATGAAGGCATCACCAGGGTATCCACTGCCCTGCAACCTCCTCCAGCCCAGGGCGGGACCTCCCCCACATACCCCTCTTTCCCTGAAACTGGGGGAATGGGGCTGCCCAGGGATGGCTCGGAGAGGTGGCCTGGCCTGGCCTAGGTCGCTCGGTATTACCTTCCGGCACCTCCTGGCAAAGGCCCTGAGGTGTCGGGGGCGCGGGTTGAGCCAGTGTCTGCAGCATGTGAAACGTCCCTCACCCCGGGGATTCTGGAAGCCAGAGCCCCGGAAAATGGGCACGCAGCAAGAGAACATCTTTCACTATCGAATGTCTCCGGCCAAGTGAGCCTGATACGGGACCGCACTAGAATGTGGGTGCCTGGTGACCGGGGTTCCGAGTTCCGTTGGGGTCGGTTATCAGGGAAGTGACTTCACTTCCTGGGATCCCCTCCCTGAGTCCACACCTGGACTAGCACCTGCACAGACAGTGCTCTGGGCTGCCGACTGCTCATCCCCTTTCTGCATGCCATGCCAAATGTGTACCCAGTGACACCAACACAACCCTCTCCACAGGCCCCAGGGAAGGTCTGGGTGCAGCCAGGGCCCCAGCTTGGAAACACCCCTGGGCTCTGATGCAACTCTCCATCTTCCCTGTTTTGGACCCCGGAGAAGCCGTTGTGCCTGTCAGGGATGGTCTGTGTCTTGCCTGTGCGATAGGGATTATTCCAGCGTGTACTTCTTGCAGAAGTCCACAGGCATAGGTGGGATACCATCTAAGAAATTGGGGGAGTGGTGTCGCACGTAGGGAATACCTGCCACCACATTTTCTTCCTTTCTCACCTTCTCTGAGTCTGTAGCTCCTCCGATCCCACCCACAGTCCCTAGTGTTGTGTGTGTGTCTGTGCACATGTGTGTGCCCCAGTACTCCTATTGTGCAGGCCCAGTCCCACCTAGGGGTGGATGGGAAATAGCTTTCCCAGGTCTTAGGCTTTCTAATTTCCAAGGCAAACCCTGCAGAAGCTATTGGAGCCTTGGCTCAGAGGGGCTGAGCCCACCCTTACTCCTAGACGCTGCCAGTCGTGTGTCACGAGCCATCCCTCCTTTCCTCTGGGTGTCATGTGGGCAGGGGTGCCGTCAGTGGGTTGCCCTGGCCTGGGCTCCTCCTCAGACAGGTACGTGCTGGGATGCCTCCTGCCTGGGATGTCGATGCTTCTTCCCACCCCCATACCATCTCCAGGTCTACAGCCAGTTCCAGAACACCACCTCTTCCCGAGCTCCCAGTGAGTAGCTAGGTTCAGCCATGGCCCCACCTTTGAGGACACTCGGAGAGCTGGGTTCAGGCCTGGTTCTGCCTTCTTACCAGTCTGTGATTCTGGGCAAGCCACGGACCCTGCTAGGGTCTTCCCCTTGTTGCAGAGGCCGTCTCTTACGTAACTGACTTTATTTTCGTTGAAAGATTTTCTGTGTTGGCTTGAGAGACAGAGTGTGGGGGGTGGGGAGGATAGAGGGAGAGGGGAGACAGAATCTCAAGCCGACTCTGTGCTGAGTGTGATGCCCAATGCTGGTCTTGATCCCAAGACCCTGAATTCGTGACCTGAGTCCAGATCACGAGTCAGAAGCTTAAGCAACTGAGCCACCCAGGCGCCCTGGCAAAAGAACACTTTCGATATATTTCCAGGCAATGCAGGGAAGTGACTAGTGCAAGAGGGAAGACAGACATGGGGGACTGTGCATTTCCCTCACTTAACTGCCTAAAGAGATTTAGTTTCTAGTCTATGGGTCAGGGATGAAGAATACAGGCGAAGCTCAGCCATTTCCATGAGTTGGAGACAGCAAGATGGAAATTTGGAGAAGTCGATATGGCTGTGGTTTACAGTACAGAATACTGAGGAGAGCTGCACAGAGAAAGAGGACCTCAGAAAGCCATCTAGGATCACTTTTGAGTTTTCATAGAATTCCTCAATAGGGCACCTGTGTGAGGAACGTATGTGGTGTGGGGAAAATAATAGCCCAGGGGAAGCAGAGAGGAAAATGTCACTAGCCTTCACACACAACCAGGAAAAGTCTGTGCTACCAGCAGCAGGCAGAGTGGAAAACCTCGTAATTCGTGGGACATTGCAAAGAGAGCTCAGAATACCAACAGAACAATAGCAAAATATATTGAAGACTACTGTGATACCCCCTAACAAACCTTTGGAAAGCTAGTCTGGAAGGATAAAATAGTTCTCCAGGACCCTCACCATCAGAACAATCCTCAAGAGTATGTGTAGAAATATAAGCAATAGTTAATATCTAACCATTAAAATTCACAATACCTGCCTTCCAACCAAAGATTACCAGGATGCAAAGAAGGAGAAAAGTTCACCTCGTACTGAGGAGAAAGATTAAACAATAGAAACCTACCCAGAAATGAAAAAGAGGATGGAAGTATTGCACATGCACTTTCAAACAACAGTTAGAAAGAGGTTTTATATACGTAAGAATGTACACAAAGGATGAAGTGAAACAGAGATATAGAAAATATGAAAACAAGGAAAACCCAACTTCTGGAGCTGAAGAGTAGCACGTCTAAGATGAAAAATGTAGTAGATGGGCTTTCTTTCACGTTAGACACTACATAGCAAAAAGAGAGAGAGAGAGAGACCGAGAACTTGAATGCATGATCATAGCAGTTGTCCAGAATAAAGCAGAGAAAAGGAAGGGTGCAAACCACGCCGTGCACACAAACACTAGAGTAGGTGTGAGCTTTGTAGCAATTTCAAGTGGCCTGGTAGATAAGAAATTGGCTGAGGTACAGAAAAAAAAAATGTTTGAAGAAGTAATGTCTGATTATTATCTGAATTGCATGAACCCTCTACACCCATAGATTCAAGAATTCAGGAATCCAGCCAACAAAACCCCCAAACATAAGGATCATGAAAAAACCCCTCCTTATCAACCTACATCCTAATAAAATTGCTTAAGACCAATGCTAAAGAAAAAAATCTAAAAAGCAGATGGAGATGAGTCCATTGCATTACCTGTCACGTCCCTAATTGTGTAGATGGTCTCTGTTTCTTTCTGGTCTGTGTTACTCTTGGAGTCTCTCTTCCCTTACAGGATCCCCCTTCCTATTTCTTGCAGGGTGGTTTAGCGGCCAAATCCTTTGAGTTTCTTTCTGTCCTGGAAGCTCTTTATCTCTGCTCCTATTCGGAATGACTCCTTGCTGGATAAAGTATTCTTGGCTGCATGTTTTTCTCATTTAGTACCCTGACTCGATCACGCCAGCCCTTTCTGGTGTGCCAGGTCTCTGTGGATAGGTATGTGGCTAGTCTAATGTGCTTACCCCTGTCGGTGAAGACCCTCTTGTCTCGAGCTGCTTTCAGGATTTTCTCTTTCTGTCTGAAATTGCAAACGTCACTAGTATATGTTAGGGTGTTCCTCTATTCTTATGGCCTTGGGGAAGAGTCCTCTCTACCTCTTGGACTTGAATGCCTGTTTCCCTCCCAGATTAGGGAAGTTCTCAGCTACGATCCACACAGATAGATCTTCTGTCCCTCTGTGTCTTCTCCCTCAGGGCCAGAAGTAATTCCAATATTGTTTCCTTTTGTGGCATCACTGATTTTTCGATTCCTCCACCCATGGTCCATTCGTTGGCTTTCTCTCTTTTCCTCAGCTTCCTTCCTTTCCATCAGCTTGTCTTTGGTGTCACTGACTCTGTCTTCTGCCTCATTGACCCTAGGCGTTAGAGCATCCACATCCAATGTAGACTGCATCTCAGTTAGAGCCTTTTGAATGTGGGCCTGATTCGATTTCATTTCTGCACTATGAGAGTCTCTCGTGTCATTTATCCTTTTTTCAAGCCCAGCTAGCAACTTTGTAACTGTCATCCTGAGTTCCAGCTCTGACATCTTACTTAAAACCGTATGCATTAGATCAGTGGCAGAGTGTTACCCCTGGCTCTTTCTTTTGCTGTGAATCCCTCCCTCTAGTCACTTTTCCCAGAGAAGAATGGATGGGGGAGAGAGAGATTGGGATCTCACAGGGTGGACAAAACTGGGTGATCCACTTGGTCCCGATTGTCTTTTGGTCTGTGTGTTGGAAGTCACTAAATCCCAAAATTGTAAAGAAAGCCAAACTCATATATATATAGCGAAAGGAATCCGAAAATGAGGAATATAGGAGCGCCTGGGTGGCACAGCGGTTAAGCGTCTGCCTTCGGCTCAGGGCGTGATCCCGGCAATCTGGGATCGAGCCCCACATCAGGCTCTTCTGCTATGAACCTGCTTCTTCCTCTCCCACTCCCCCTGCTTGTGTTCCCTCTCTCGCTGGCTGTCTCTATCTCTGTCGAATTAATAAATAAAATGTATATATAAAAAAAAAGACTCTCTTTAAAAAAAAACAAGAAAACAAAAATGAAGAATATATGTATAAAATGTCCATGTAAAAAATGACAGTTCAGAAAAGATTGAAAAATGAAGAGTTGCTAAAATTAAAAAAAAAGTAGTTGGAAAGGGAAAAAAAGAGGGAAAAAAATAAATGGAAAATTTTGAATGGAGAGAGAAATGAATCATGAGAAAAAGCCTCAAGCTCTAGGTGCTATTTTCCCCTAGCGCTGGAGTTTGGCCATTCTCTTTGGTCTGTAAACTTGCTGTTCACTTGTTCTTTCACCTCGTTTTCGGGGGGCGGGGGCCTAGTGCGCTGATTCTCAGGTGTTTTTGCCTGGACGGGGATGCACTGCCCCTTGCCAGGGGGCCCGGTGGGGCTCAGGGTCAGCTGGTTGCTCTGTGTGCCTTGTGTTCCCAGAGGGCTTTCCCTGCCTCTTGAAAGGGTGAGAATAAAAATGGCCGCCCTCATCTGTAGGCGCAGAGGTGTGATGCTGTTGTTCACCAAGTTCTGTAGACTTCTGCGGTGCTCCCCACACCAAAGCTCCTTGGGGAAGGCGGAGGGTCACAGCGTTTCTGTCCTTTGCAGGGCTCCCAGGTGGAGAGCTTCCGATCAAGTGGACTCCCCGTCAACCGACTTTGTGCAAGGAGAGGGATCTCTCTCTTCTCCTCACTTGTGTCTGGAGCAGGAAGCGTAGGCACCGCTCTCACAACAACTGAACTGCAGGGTTATCAAGAATTGGGGCTGGCAGGGGCAGGGGGTCACTGCTGGAGGAGCCTGAGGGGTGTGGAGGGGCTATGCCCAGTGCCAAAGCTGCCGGTTGAGGCTCTGTCCATCTTGCAGCTTCCATGAGCACCCAGTGTGCTTTGGAAATGAGGAGGTTGTGGAATACAGGTGAGGTTCAGTGGGGGTGGAATCTGGAGCCGACGACCAGGAAAGAATTCTTGAGACGTCTTTGGTGCAAAATTGGTGGTTTATGACAGGACCCATGGCAGAAAGAGATGCTGCCCTGGCTTGTGAGGGGTGGCTGATGGTAGACTATGGGGTTGGGAGAAGGTAAGGAAAAAGGGAGGTTGAGATAATACTTGCATATGTGAAAGAAGACTCACAAGGTACAGAGGCCTTGCCATTGTCTCGGGAAGGTGGTTTTGCCCTCTAGCAAGGCATGAACATTAAGACGGTTGGGAACTTCCTGGAGGCTGCAGAGTATAAGGACATTTCATTGTATCTACTTTCCCTTCAGGAAGCTAAGTTATTGATAGAAATGCTTGGTTCTTGTAAACTGCTAAGACATTGGGAAACTGAGGGAGACTTAAGTCTTGCAGGATTGTGGTGTCTATAGGTTAACTATTTCTTTGCCCTTTAGGGCAGCCAGGAGTGCCTGAGGAATGTCACGTACACCCCATGGTGGGTGTGTGTCAATTCCGGCTTTGTCCTCAGCTAGCCTTCTCTTCCCTCCTCAGTAAAGGTCCCCCCTGTTCACAGAGGTTCAAGCAGTTCTTGCTGTTGCCACCTAGTGGACATATGGATGAACACATTCAGGTCATGTCTGTGACTCACTGACCTGAGCTGCCATGAGAGCTTGGTTCCTTCCTGGGAGGACAAGGCCCAAAAAGGATGGACCCGGAGCAAGCAGACAAGTGTGGCCTGGCCGACGCCCCTCTGCTGGCCTGGAAGCAGGACCCGGTTGCTCTACTTAGAAGCTGAGTTCTAGAGCAGGAGGGGCTGGAGTGGCTGGGGTGTGTCCCGGGATGGGGTCTGGATGAGGGGTGTTCCAGGACGGGTGTGTGTGTGTGTGTGTGTGTGTGTGTGTGTGTGTGTGTGTGGTGGGGCAGGGATGCTTGTGGAGGGAGGATCCGTGAGGGCGGTATGGAGAGGCTCTTCCCTGCTCCACGGGTCCCGCCCAGGTAGCCTGATGGCCTCACTGTGGGCTTGTCTTCCTCATGATTTCAGGGTTCATCTCTAGTCTCCGGGGACCCTCCTTTCCCGAGCAAGGCTCCACGGAAAGAAAGAGAGTATAGGTAGAGGACCCTGAAGCCAATACTCCCACAATGGGACTAAAGTGTGTTCCAGAAATTGTGCTTTTAGGAAACAGTCCTAAAGCAAAAGAGATTTAGGGCACATTGTACTCTTCACTTTAAGGATGAGACTCCAAGAATTGGAGATGTCTCAATTGTTCGGCAGGTGGTGCTGCTGAGTAAATGATGTGTAGCCCCTGAGAATGCAGAAGGGGACAGGAGGAGCAGTGCCTGTCCCCTGTGGGGACCTCAGGCCGCACAAGAGCCCAGCTGTGGAACCCTCCCTGCCCCACCCTATCCCACACACAGGCAAACCCCCTCCCCCCACACACTCACCCATACACTCCAAGGGAAAGGACTGGAAGAGGGCCGCCATGTGTTATGGGCTATCGTGATAGAAGGTAGAAGGAATGTGTCTTCCTTTCTTCATATTTACATCACTATTTTACTAACAAAATGTAATCTGGCTAAAACCTTAGAGAACTTTTTAATTACCTGATATGTTTGTAATAAAGAGGAAGATTTAATATGCAGTCTTAATATTTTTCTAATATGCACATTAGAATCATTGAAACCTGGCCTATCCAGGAAAATGAAAGATTTTGAAGGTGTCTCATGAACCCAGATATTTCTGGCTCTTGGGTCACACTTACAAAAGGGAAGCCTATCCCAGATCATGAAAACATTTCATTTTGGGGCTTCACATGCGCAGTATTGTATCAGGAATATTCCTTTGTAGTAAAATGGGTTTTTTTTTTTTGTTTGTTTGTTTCTGTTTTTGGTTTTGTTTTTTAAGAGAAAAAAACCTGAAAAAAAAATATGAATCACTCATAGGTTACGTAGCTAGATACAAAAAGGGCACACTGTCTGATCCCACACACATGAAAACCCAGAAGAAGCAACTCACAGAGGCGGAGAGGGGAGCCGTGGCTGCAGGGACTGGGCTGAGGGAATGAACAGTATCTGACGAGTGGCACGGGAGTCTCTGGGAGGGAAATACTGTAGAAGGACAAGGCTGTGAAACACTCTGTACCTAATGACACCTGGAAGTACAATGTAAAAGGATCAGAGTAAAATTCCATGAAAACTCAATTTGTCCTTTATTTATAGACCAGAATATATTAAGCAATGAAATAGGTGCATGAACAACGCAAAAATTAGAAACACTGGAAGGACAGGGGAGGGGAAGCCATCCTTTGGGGATTCAGCGAGCAGGAACTGCTGCTCCGGGGCCGAGGCCGGTTGCTCCACTGAGAGAGGTGGTTGCTGGAGCCTGCTCGGGCTCCTGGCTTTCCAAAGCTGCAGGTGACTCTTCTAGCTCCTGACAGAGAGTCAGAGCTGTGAGTATATCCTCCGCTGGCTCTGACATGGCATGTGGCCTAAGGGGCTCTTCAGGGACCTCCATAGCTAGGACTGGAGCCTGCTTTGGCTCTGGGGCTGCCAAGGGCACAGGTGGCTCTTGGAGCTTCTGACAGGGACTTAGAGCTGTGAGTCTGTCCTGCGCCGACTCCGACAGGGCAGGTGGCATCAGGGGCCCTTCAGGGACCTCTCTAGCTAGTGCTGGGGCCTGCTCTGGCTCCTGGCTTTCCAAAGGCGCAGGTGACTCTTGCACATCCTCACGGTGGATCAGAGCTCTGACCACCAGCTGCACTGGGCCCGACACGGCAGGTGACGTCCCTGCTCTTTTGAGTTGCTGAGCTCCAGCAGCAGTGATGGGGTTTTCCAGCTCAGGCTCTGAAGCTGCAGCAGGCAGCACAGTGGGAGCTGGGACTAGCTTTCGGCACGGTTCCGGATCTCGCTCTGGGGCCGCTGCTGTGGCTCCAAGAAGAGAAAGTGTGGTCATCATGATTGTCTTTCCATGTCCCTTCCAAATGAAGGCAACTTTGCCCACCACTCAATATTGTCTGAGTCTAAGAACCCGTCCCTGGGTGGTCTCCCCATATTGTAGCCCATGGGGACAGTGATCTGAGACCACTCCTTGCTCCCAGCCACACTGCAGTCTGCGGAGGCTTGCTCTGTGTGGCCCATTCTCTCCCCTCCACAGGCCTCCATCAGTCACCCCCAGTCCTCCTCACCCCCAGCCTCTGGCCCAGCGGGCTCGAGATGTCGCAGCCGAGAGAGGAGGAGCCAGGCACGTTGCTCCAGGTCTGAGCCTGGCACATTGAGCCTTGCGTACGCCAGTAGTGTCTTTAGGCAGGGAAATTCTGGGGGCTGGAAGAAATCTTCAGGGTAGTGGCCCAGCCAGGTGCCCAGGATGGAGGAGATGGCCCTGGGGACAGACAGGTGGGCAGAGGTGTCAGAGGACGGGGCACCTCCCACACGGATGCCCCAGGGAACCCCTGTGGGAACCTGGGCCCCTGGGTCCCCGGCTCCTGGCTGTCAGAGCCCATTCCTACTCCATGTCCACCTGTGATGTGGCAGTCCTGCCTGAGGCAGACCTGGTCACTGAGGAGGGGCTGGCCCAAAGCCTCTGTGAGTGGGAGCCCTTGACCCCTGGTGTGACCATTTCTGTCCTCGTCGTGGAAACTGGACGCCCTGCTCAGTCTCCCGGCCCACTTGCCGCGTGACTTCCACTGCACGTGGGCAGGGAGGGGTGGCGTGTCTGGCGTGGTCATTGCCCTCAGTGTACACTAGTGCTCTGTGTCTATCCAACCAAGGAGGGAGCAAAGGGACTCTGTCCCATCCCTGGCCTTCCCAGGACCCTCCCGATACCTCCCACTTCCCCTCCTGTGCCTACGTGCTGCCTCGTTCAGTAGGTGCCAGGAGAGGGTGTCCTTCCGTGGACACCAATCTCCCACTGGGTGGGGGACGTCCAGTCCCCGAGCCCTCCCTGGGTCTCCTCTGAGTACCTGCTGAGCACCCAGTGTCGACGTTCCACCAGATGTGTGGAAGCCATGCCCTTTGTTCTGGGTCCCAGGATTGGGGTAGAGACAGGGCTGGGAGGCGGCGGTGATGGGGAATGACACTGTTAGGGGCTGAGGCTGCCCTCCAGCCCCCTCTGCTCTCCCACAGTGCCCACACCCCACCCAGGGCTCTCCAGGACCCCTTTCCTCTTCTGCAGAAGAAGCCCTGAGACCTGGACCCTCCAACAGGAATTGCAGATGTGTGGGATGAGGGTCCAGCAGCCCCCAGATCACAGTCCCGTCGCTGCCCTCTCAAAGAAGGAAGGGCCCTGTGCATTAGCCAAAGCTCACTCACATGCCCCGCTGCTCCTGGGCTCCGCCGATCTCGTCCCAGGAAGAGAGGACGCATCCGTAGCTAGAGGAGGCCGGAGGGGTGGTGGGGGGATCGCATGAAATGTCCTGTGAACCCTCCCTCTCATCATATCTAGTGTCACTGTCTGACTGCCGACTAGAATGGAGCCCTGGGGTGCTCCCGGGTGCTGTCTGCTGTGTGCGTGGGATCACAGTCAGCGCCCAGGGAAGCGTCTGCAGGTCTGCACCTAGAAGGGCATCCATCCTTTATGCTCGATGAATGGCAGGGCCCCCACCAGCCCCATCCCAGAGAGCTGAGTGGGCCTGGGGCCCCCTGCTCATCCCCGGGCATGCCTGCTCTGGTCTCACCCAGGACACAGAGCCCAGATGGAGTGTCAGATGTCCTTTTCCAAGGGGAAAAGAGCCCAGCTCAAGACCGTGGTGACGGTGAGGGCTGAGGCAGAGGCTTCTTCATGGGGAGCGGGACGATGGTCCACGAGCACGACCACAGCCCCTGTAGCGGACCTTTCCACAGGGCCAGGCACCCAGGTGTCCTTAGCCTACAGGACCCCACTGGGTCCCTGTAATAACTCTGCCCCAGTCCGAGGAGCCAACTGAGGCTCCGGGAAGTTGGGTGGCATTCCCCAGACTCCCAAGCACGAGGTGGGCAAATCCCACTGGGCTGTGGAGGGGCAGGGTGCTCACCTTGTCAACAGCTGGTCCAGCACCTCCTGGGTGGTAGCAAAAGCTCTGTATGTGGCCAGGAACGTGGAGACGTAGCTGAGGTCTCTGGCTAGGAAGGCGGGCAGCAGGTGTTCTACTCGCTTCTTCAGCAGCTCTGCCCGTTGGGGCCACACCACGCAGGTCCCATTGCTCTTCCCGGTTGAGGCCTTTCTAGCCTGAGGTGGGACAGGGGAGACATGCGGTCTTCACTGCAGTCACCAGGAGGGTTGGGGGTTGGAGCCCAGAGCAAACCCCCAGGCTCTCGGTGACGTAGGCAAAGAGGTGGGACAGGAGGGCCCACAGTAGACAAAAGGAGCAAGGTGCCTGGCTGGTTCCGTGGGTTCGGGGTCCGCCTCTTGGTTTCGGCTGAGGTCATGATGCGCGCGTCCTGAGATCGAGTCCATCCTCAGGCTTCGCACTTAGGGCGGGGTCTGCTTGAGGATCCTGTCTCTGCCTCTGTGTCTCCCACCTCCGTCTCTGTCTCTGTCTCTATCTCTGTCTGTGTCTCAAAAAAAATACCTCATGCAATCCTTTTAGGGAAAAGGGAGAATGGCAACAATAGGAGGATGTGAGGTGGGGGGTGTGTGAATGGACGTTGGTATCTCAGGTCAGATCGTTAGCTGAGTATTGACAGCCTCTCCCTGCACTAAGGGCATCGTCCCTGTGATTTCTGACGATGTATCCCACGCTTGAGAACACAGAGACTGTTTCATGGGTGGGGGTGCTCAGCATTTTAGGGTACGTAGGATGTTCCGTGCAGCACTGTGAGGTGGCAACAGAAGGGAATCACATGAACGTCCTGCATCTGTGAAGGGCTCAATGGCTGCGGTAACTGATGGGCCTTCTGGAATGTTGTGCAGCACAAGGAGGCGCCTGCTCCGGACCCTGGAGGGGCCCCAGGGATGTGCTCCTTTACAACCAAAGGGCAGAGCAATAGGCATAGTACCGTGAGCCCCATGCCCCTTTGGGGAAAAGTCTCCCAACTCACCAGGATCTCGAGCAAGGGATGAGAGGTGGTTTAAGGTCGCTTTTCTGATATTCGTACAGATATGTGGATAGGGACTGTGCATCGGGCCAAGGCCGTGGCAGGGCCCTGAGGGCTGGTTTGGGGAGGGGATGGGGATCCGGGTTCACATGGGAGCAGGAGTCTAGGACGGAGCCCCGAGGAGCCCAGAGGCTGGTTTCTGGGATCTGGGTCCCTTTGTGCCGCATCGGTGCCCTGGGTGCTGGGTCCCTCCGGCACCTCCACTCACCCTGAGCCAGCGCTGGACTTTGTTGGCAGTAGGGGACTCCTTCCTGTCCTTCAAGGAGGTGGGGCAGGGGATCCCATCGTTCAGCTCCTGCCCCGTCTCCTGTGTGGAGCTCTGTAAAGACAGTGCCCGGCAGCCAGGCGGGAGGCCTCAGAGGTCTGTCTGGCTGCCTTGGCTGGTCCTCAGCCCCAGGGGACTCCCTTCCAGACACACCACACCCCAGGATGCACGCAGCTCCACCATGGAGAGAAAAGTGACACAGCTCGAGGGCCTTGGATTCACTCTGGCCCTGGTGAGAGGCACCTCGGGAATCCTCTTTCCACCCTGCCCCCCCCACCCCCCCGTGGCATCGGTGTGAACATGAAGGCATCACCAGGGTATCCACTGCCCTGCAACCTCCTCCAGCCCAGGGCGGGACCTCCCCCACATACCCCTCTTTCCCTGAAACTGGGGGAATGGGGCTGCCCAGGGATGGCTCGGAGAGGTGGCCTGGCCTGGCCTAGGTCGCTCGGTATTACCTTCCGGCACCTCCTGGCAAAGGCCCTGAGGTGTCGGGGGCGCGGGTTGAGCCAGTGTCTGCAGCATGTGAAACGTCCCTCACCCCGGGGATTCTGGAAGCCAGAGCCCCGGAAAATGGGCACGCAGCAAGAGAACATCTTTCACTATCGAATGTCTCCGGCCAAGTGAGCCTGATACGGGACCGCACTAGAATGTGGGTGCCTGGTGACCGGGGTTCCGAGTTCCGTTGGGGTCGGTTATCAGGGAAGTGACTTCACTTCCTGGGATCCCCTCCCTGAGTCCACACCTGGACTAGCACCTGCACAGACAGTGCTCTGGGCTGCCGACTGCTCATCCCCTTTCTGCATGCCATGCCAAATGTGTACCCAGTGACACCAACACAACCCTCTCCACAGGCCCCAGGGAAGGTCTGGGTGCAGCCAGGGCCCCAGCTTGGAAACACCCCTGGGCTCTGATGCAACTCTCCATCTTCCCTGTTTTGGACCCCGGAGAAGCCGTTGTGCCTGTCAGGGATGGTCTGTGTCTTGCCTGTGCGATAGGGATTATTCCAGCGTGTACTTCTTGCAGAAGTCCACAGGCATAGGTGGGATACCATCTAAGAAATTGGGGGAGTGGTGTCGCACGTAGGGAATACCTGCCACCACATTTTCTTCCTTTCTCACCTTCTCTGAGTCTGTAGCTCCTCCGATCCCACCCACAGTCCCTAGTGTTGTGTGTGTGTCTGTGCACATGTGTGTGCCCCAGTACTCCTATTGTGCAGGCCCAGTCCCACCTAGGGGTGGATGGGAAATAGCTTTCCCAGGTCTTAGGCTTTCTAATTTCCAAGGCAAACCCTGCAGAAGCTATTGGAGCCTTGGCTTAGAGGGGCTGAGCCCACCCTTACTCCTAGACGCTGCCAGTCGTGTGTCACGAGCCATCCCTCCTTTCCTCTGGGTGTCATGTGGGCAGGGGTGCCGTCAGTGGGTTGCCCTGGCCTGGGCTCCTCCTCAGACAGGTACGTGCTGGGATGCCTCCTGCCTGGGATGTCGATGCTTCTTCCCACCCCCATACCATCTCCAGGTCTACAGCCAGTTCCAGAACACCACCTCTTCCCGAGCTCCCAGTGAGTAGCTAGGTTCAGCCATGGCCCCACCTTTGAGGACACTCGGAGAGCTGGGTTCAGGCCTGGTTCTGCCTTCTTACCAGTCTGTGATTCTGGGCAAGCCACGGACCCTGCTAGGGTCTTCCCCTTGTTGCAGAGGCCGTCTCTTACGTAACTGACTTTATTTTCGTTGAAAGATTTTCTGTGTTGGCTTGAGAGACAGAGTGTGGGGGGTGGGGAGGATAGAGGGAGAGGGGAGACAGAATCTCAAGCCGACTCTGTGCTGAGTGTGATGCCCAATGCTGGTCTTGATCCCAAGACCCTGAATTCGTGACCTGAGTCCAGATCACGAGTCAGAAGCTTAAGCAACTGAGCCACCCAGGCGCCCTGGCAAAAGAACACTTTCGATATATTTCCAGGCAATGCAGGGAAGTGACTAGTGCAAGAGGGAAGACAGACATGGGGGACTGTGCATTTCCCTCACTTAACTGCCTAAAGAGATTTAGTTTCTAGTCTATGGGTCAGGGATGAAGAATACAGGCGCAGCTCAGCCATTTCCATGAGTTGGAGA
Source organism: Ursus americanus (assembly GCF_024610735.1). NCBI lineage: Eukaryota > Metazoa > Chordata > Mammalia > Carnivora > Ursidae > Ursus > Ursus americanus. The sequence continues at coordinate 8,677,981 of NC_142153.1, read as the reverse complement.
CAGCAAGATGGAAATTTGGAGAAGTCGATATGGCTGTGGTTTACAGTACAGAATACTGAGGAGGGCTGCACAGAGAAAGAGGACCTCAGAAAGCCATCTAGGATCACTTTTGAGTTTTCATAGAATTCCTCAATAGGGCACCTGTGTGAGGAACGTATGTGGTGTGGGGAAAATAATAGCCCAGGGGAAGCAGAGAGGAAAATGTCACTAGCCTTCACACACAACCAGGAAAAGTCTGTGCTACCAGCAGCAGGCAGAGTGGAAAACCTCGTAATTCGTGGGACATTGCAAAGAGAGCTCAGAATACCAACAGAACAATAGCAAAATATATTGAAGACTACTGTGATACCCCCTAACAAACCTTTGGAAAGCTAGTCTGGAAGGATAAAATAGTTCTCCAGGACCCTCACCATCAGAACAATCCTCAAGAGTATGTGTAGAAATATAAGCAATAGTTAATATCTAACCATTAAAATTCACAATACCTGCCTTCCAACCAAAGATTACCAGGATGCAAAGAAGGAGAAAAGTTCACCTCGTACTGAGGAGAAAGATTAAACAATAGAAACCTACCCAGAAATGAAAAAGAGGATGGAAGTATTGCACATGCACTTTCAAACAACTGTTAGAAAGAGGTTTTATATACGTAAGAATGTACACAAAGGATGAAGTGAAACAGAGATATAGAAAATATGAAAACAAGGAAAACCCAACTTCTGGAGCTGAAGAGTAGCACGTCTAAGATGAAAAATGTAGTAGATGGGCTTTCTTTCACGTTAGACACTACATAGCAAAAAGAGAGAGAGAGAGACAGAGAGAGAACTTGAATGCATGATCATAGCAGTTGTCCAGAATAAAGCAGAGAAAAGGAAGGGTGCAAACCACGCCGTGCACACAAACACTAGAGTAGGTGTGAGCTTTGTAGCAATTTCAAGTGGCCTGGTAGATAAGAAATTGGCTGAGGTACAGAAAAAAAAAATGTTTGAAGAAGTAATGTCTGATTATTATCTGAATTGCATGAACCCTCTACACCCATAGATTCAAGAATTCAGGAATCCAGCCAACAAAACCCCCAAACATAAGGATCATGAAAAAACCCCTCCTTATCAACCTACATCCTAATAAAATTGCTTAAGACCAATGCTAAAGAAAAAAATCTAAAAAGCAGATGGAGATGAGTCCATTGCATTACCTGTCACGTCCCTAATTGTGTAGATGGTCTCTGTTTCTTTCTGGTCTGTGTTACTCTTGGAGTCTCTCTTCCCTTACAGGATCCCCCTTCCTATTTCTTGCAGGGTGGTTTAGCGGCCAAATCCTTTGAGTTTCTTTCTGTCCTGGAAGCTCTTTATCTCTGCTCCTATTCGGAATGACTCCTTGCTGGATAAAGTATTCTTGGCTGCATGTTTTTCTCATTTAGTACCCTGACTCGATCACGCCAGCCCTTTCTGGTGTGCCAGGTCTCTGTGGATAGGTATGTGGCTAGTCTAATGTGCTTACCCCTGTCGGTGAAGACCCTCTTGTCTCGAGCTGCTTTCAGGATTTTCTCTTTCTGTCTGAAATTGCAAACGTCACTAGTATATGTTAGGGTGTTCCTCTATTCTTATGGCCTTGGGGAAGAGTCCTCTCTACCTCTTGGACTTGAATGCCTGTTTCCCTCCCAGATTAGGGAAGTTCTCAGCTACGATCCACACAGATAGATCTTCTGTCCCTCTGTGTCTTCTCCCTCAGGGCCAGAAGTAATTCCAATATTGTTTCCTTTTGTGGCATCACTGATTTTTCGATTCCTCCACCCATGGTCCATTCGTTGGCTTTCTCTCTTTTCCTCAGCTTCCTTCCTTTCCATCAGCTTGTCTTTGGTGTCACTGACTCTGTCTTCTGCCTCATTGACCCTAGGCGTTAGAGCATCCACATCCAATGTAGACTGCATCTCAGTTAGAGCCTTTTGAATGTGGGCCTGATTCGATTTCATTTCTGCACTATGAGAGTCTCTCGTGTCATTTATCCTTTTTTCAAGCCCAGCTAGCAACTTTGTAACTGTCATCCTGAGTTCCAGCTCTGACATCTTACTTAAAACCGTATGCATTAGATCAGTGGCAGAGAGTGTTACCCCTGGCTCTTTCTTTTGCTGTGAATCCCTCCCTCTAGTCACTTTTCCCAGAGAAGAATGGATGGGGGAGAGAGAGATTGGGATCTCACAGGGTGGACAAAACTGGGTGATCCACTTGGTCCCGATTGTCTTTTGGTCTGTGTGTTGGAAGTCACTAAATCCCAAAATTGTAAAGAAAGCCAAACTCATATATATATAGCGAAAAGAATCCGAAAATGAGGAATATAGGAGCGCCTGGGTGGCACAGCGGTTAAGCGTCTGCCTTCGGCTCAGGGCGTGATCCCGGCAATCTGGGATCGAGCCCCACATCAGGCTCTTCTGCTATGAGCCTGCTTCTTCCTCTCCCACTCCCCCTGCTTGTGTTCCCTCTCTCGCTGGCTGTCTCTATCTCTGTCGAATTAATAAATAAAATGTATATAAAAAAAAAGACTCTCTTTAAAAAAAACAAGAAAACAAAAATGAAGAATATATGTATAAAATGTCCATGTAAAAAATGACAGTTCAGAAAAGATTGAAAAATGAAGAGTTGCTAAAATTAAAAAAAAAAGTAGTTGGAAAGGGAAAAAAAGAGGGAAAAAAATAAATGGAAAATTTTGAATGGAGAGAGAAATGAATCATGAGAAAAAGCCTCAAGCTCTAGGTGCTATTTTCCCCTAGCGCTGGAGTTTGACCATCCTCTTTGGTCTGTAAACTTGCTGTTCACTTGTTCTTTCACCTCGTTTTCGGGGGGCGGGGGCCTAGTGCGCTGATTCTCAGGTGTTTTTGCCTGGACGGGGATGCACTGCCCCTTGCCAGGGGGCCCGGTGGGGCTCAGGGTCAGCTGGTTGCTCTGTGTGCCTTGTGTTCCCAGAGGGCTTTCCCTGCCTCTTGAAAGGGTGAGAATAAAAACGGCCGCCCTCATCTGTAGGCGCAGAGCTGTGATGCTGTTGTGCACCAAGTTCTGTAGACTTCTGCGGTGCTCCCCACACCAAAGCTCCTTGGGGAAGGCGGAGGGTCACAGCGTTTCTGTCCTTTGCAGGGCTCCCAGGTGGAGAGCTTCCGATCAAGTGGACTCCCCGTCAACCGACTTTGTGCAAGGAGAGGGATCTCTCCCTTCTCCTCACTTGTGTCTGGAGCAGGAAGCGTAGGCACCGCTCTCACAACAACTGAACTGCAGGGTTATCAAGAATTGGGGCTGGCAGGGGCAGGGGGTCACTGCTGGAGGAGCCTGAGGGGTGTGGAGGGGCTATGCCCAGTGCAAAAGCTGCCGGTTGAGGCTCTGTCCATCCTGCAGCTTCCATGAGCACCCAGTGTGCTTTGGAAATGAGGAGGTTGTGGAATACAGGTGAGGTTCAGTGGGGGTGGAATCTGGAGCCGACGACCAGGAAAGAATTCTTGAGACGTCTTTGGTGCAAAATTGGTGGTTTATGACAGGACCCATGGCAGAAAGAGATGCTGCCCTGGCTTGTGAGGGGTGGCTGATGGTAGACTATGGGGTTGGGAGAAGGTAAGGAAAAAGGGAGGTTGAGATAATACTTGCATATGTGAAAGAAGACTCACAAGGTACAGAGGCCTTGCCATTGTCTCGGGAAGGTGGTTTTGCCCTCTAGCAAGGCATGAACATTAAGACGGTTGGGAACTTCCTGGAGGCTGCAGAGTATAAGGACATTTCATTGTATCTACTTTCCCTTCAGGAAGCTAAGTTATTGATAGAAATGCTTGGTTCTTGTAAACTGCTAAGACATTGGGAAACTGAGGGAGACTTAAGTCTTGCAGGATTGTGGTGTCTATAGGTTAACTATTTCTTTGCCCTTTAGGGCAGCCAGGAGTGCCTGAGGAATGTCACGTACACCCCATGGTGGGGGTGTGTGTGGGGTGTCAATTCCGGCTTTGTCCTCAGCTAGCCTTCTCTTCCCTCCTCAGTAAAGGTCCCCCCTGTTCACAGAGGTTCAAGCAGTTCTTGCTGTTGCCACCTAGTGGACATATGGATGAACACATTCAGGTCATGTCTGTGACTCACTGACCTGAGCTGCCATGAGAGCTTGGTTCCTTCCTGGGAGGACAAGGCCCAAAAAGGATGGACCCGGAGCAAGCAGACAAGTGTGGCCTGGCCGACGCCCCTCTGCTGGCCTGGAAGCAGGACCCGGTTGCTCTACTTAGAAGCTGAGTTCTAGAGCAGGAGGGGCTGGAGTGGCTGGGGTGTGTCCCGGGATGGGGTCTGGATGAGGGGTGTTCCAGGACGTGTGTGTGTGTGTGTGTGTGTGTGTGTGTGTGTGTGTGTGGTGGGGCAGGGATGCTTGTGGAGGGAGGATCCGTGAGGGCGGTATGGAGAGGCTCTTCCCTGCTCCACGGGTCCCGCCCAGGTAGCCTGATGGCCTCACTGTGGGCTTGTCTTCCTCATGATTTCAGGGTTCATCTCTAGTCTCCGGGGACCCTCCTTTCCCGAGCAAGGCTCCACGGAAAGAAAGAGAGTATAGGTAGAGGACCCTGAAGCCAATACTCCCACAATGGGACTAAAGTGTGTTCCAGAAATTGTGCTTTTAGGAAACAGTCCTAAAGCAAAAGAGATTTAGGGCACATTGTACTCTTCACTTTAAGGATGAGACTCCAAGAATTGGAGATGTCTCAATTGTTCGGCAGGTGGTGCTGCTGAGTAAATGATGCGTAGCCCCTGAGAATGCAGAAGGGGACAGGAGGAGCAGTGCCTGTCCCCTGTGGGGACCTCAGGCCGCACAAGAGCCCAGCTGTGGAACCCTCCCTGCCCCACCCTATCCCACACACAGGCAAACCCCCTCCCCCCACACACTCACCCATACACTCCAAGGGAAAGGACTGGAAGAGGGCCGCCATGTGTTATGGGCTATCGTGATAGAAGGTAGAAGGAATGTGTCTTCCTTTCTTCATATTTACATCACTATTTTACTAACAAAACGTAATCTGGCTAAAACCTTAGAGAACTTTTTAATTACCTGATATGTTTGTAATAAAGAGGAAGATTTAATATGCAGTCTTAATATTTTTCTAATATGCACATTAGAATCATTGAAACCTGGCCTATCCAGGAAAATGAAAGATTTTGAAGGTGTCTCATGAACCCAGATATTTCTGGCTCTTGGGTCACACTTACAAAAGGGAAGCCTATCCCAGATCATGAAAACATTTCATTTTGGGGCTTCACATGCGCAGTATTGTATCAGGAATATTCCTTTGTAGTAAAATGGGGTTTTTTTGTTTGTTTGTTTGTTTCTGTTTTTGGTTTTGTTTGTTTTTTAAGAGAAAAAAACCTGAAAAAAAAATATGAATCACTCATAGGTTACGTAGCTAGATACAAAAAGGGCACACTGTCTGATCCCACACACATGAAAACCCAGAAGAAGCAACTCACAGAGGCGGAGAGGGGAGCCGTGGCTGCAGGGACTGGGCTGAGGGAATGAACAGTATCTGACGAGTGGCACGGGAGTCTCTGGGAGGGAAATACTGTAGAAGGACAAGGCTGTGAAACACTCTGTACCTAATGACACCTGGAAGTACAATGTAAAAGGATCAGAGTAAAATTCCATGAAAACTCAATTTGTCCTTTATTTATAGACCAGAATATATTAAGCAATGAAATAGGTGCATGAACAACGCAAAAATTAGAAACACTGGAAGGACAGGGGAGGGGAAGCCATCCTTTGGGGATTCAGCGAGCAGGAACTGCTGCTCCGGGGCCGAGGCCGGTTGCTCCACTGAGAGAGGTGGTTGCTGGAGCCTGCTCGGGCTCCTGGCTTTCCAAAGCTGCAGGTGACTCTTCTAGCTCCTGACAGAGAGTCAGAGCTGTGAGTATATCCTCCGCTGGCTCTGACATGGCATGTGGCCTAAGGGGCTCTTCAGGGACCTCCATAGCTAGGACTGGAGCCTGCTTTGGCTCTGGGGCTGCCAAGGGCACAGGTGGCTCTTGGAGCTTCTGACAGGGACTTAGAGCTGTGAGTCTGTCCTGCGCCGACTCCGACAGGGCAGGTGGCATCAGGGGCCCTTCAGGGACCTCTCTAGCTAGTGCTGGGGCCTGCTCTGGCTCCTGGCTTTCCAAAGGCGCAGGTGACTCTTGCACATCCTCACGGTGGATCAGAGCTCTGACCACCAGCTGCACTGGGCCCGACACGGCAGGTGACGTCCCTGCTCTTTTGAGTTGCTGAGCTCCAGCAGCAGTGATGGGGTTTTCCAGCTCAGGCTCTGAAGCTGCAGCAGGCAGCACAGTGGGAGCTGGGACTAGCTTTCGGCACGGTTCCGGATCTCGCTCTGGGGCTGCTGCTGTGGCTCCAAGAAGAGAAAGTGTGGTCATCATGATTGTCTTTCCATGTCCCTTCCAAATGAAGGCAACTTTGCCCACCACTCAATATTGTCTGAGTCTAAGAACCCGTCCCTGGGTGGTCTCCCCATATTGTAGCCCATGGGGACAGTGATCTGAGACCACTCCTTGCTCCCAGCCACACTGCAGTCTGCGGAGGCTTGCTCTGTGTGGCCCATTCTCTCCCCTCCACAGGCCTCCATCAGTCACCCCCAGTCCTCCTCACCCCCAGCCTCTGGCCCAGCGGGCTCGAGATGTCGCAGCCGAGAGAGGAGGAGCCAGGCACGTTGCTCCAGGTCTGAGCCTGGCACATTGAGCCTTGCGTACGCCAGTAGTGTCTTTAGGCAGGGAAATTCTGGGGGCTGGAAGAAATCTTCAGGGTAGTGGCCCAGCCAGGTGCCCAGGATGGAGGAGATGGCCCTGGGGACAGACAGGTGGGCAGAGGTGTCAGAGGACGGGGCACCTCCCACACGGATGCCCCAGGGAACCCCTGTGGGAACCTGGGCCCCTGGGTCCCCGGCTCCTGGCTGTCAGAGCCCATTCCTACTCCATGTCCACCTGTGATGTGGCAGTCCTGCCTGAGGCAGACCTGGTCACTGAGGAGGGGCTGGCCCAAAGCCTCTGTGAGTGGGAGCCCTTGACCCCTGGTGTGACCATTTCTGTCCTCGTCGTGGAAACTGGACGCCCTGCTCAGTCTCCCGGCCCACTTGCCGCGTGACTTCCACTGCACGTGGGCAGGGAGGGGTGGCGTGTCTGGCGTGGTCATTGCCCTCAGTGTACACTAGTGCTCTGTGTCTATCCAACCAAGGAGGGAGCAAAGGGACTCTGTCCCATCCCTGGCCTTCCCAGGACCCTCCCGATACCTCCCACTTCCCCTCCTGTGCCTACGTGCTGCCTCGTTCAGTAGGTGCCAGGAGAGGGTGTCCTTCCGTGGACACCAATCTCCCACTGGGTGGGGGACGTCCAGTCCCCGAGCCCTCCCTGGGTCTCCTCTGAGTACCTGCTGAGCACCCAGTGTCGACGTTCCACCAGATGTGTGGAAGCCATGCCCTTTGTTCTGGGTCCCAGGATTGGGGTAGAGACAGGGCTGGGAGGCGGCGGTGATGGGGAATGACACTGTTAGGGGCTGAGGCTGCCCTCCAGCCCCCTCTGCTCTCCCACAGTGCCCACACCCCACCCAGGGCTCTCCAGGACCCCTTTCCTCTTCTGCAGAAGAAGCCCTGAGACCTGGACCCTCCAACAGGAATTGCAGATGTGTGGGATGAGGGTCCAGCAGCCCCCAGATCACAGTCCCGTCGCTGCCCTCTCAAAGAAGGAAGGGCCCTGTGCATTAGCCAAAGCTCACTCACATGCCCCGCTGCTCCTGGGCTCCGCCGATCTCGTCCCAGGAAGAGAGGACGCATCCGTAGCTAGAGGAGGCCGGAGGGGTGGTGGGGGGATCGCATGAAATGTCCTGTGAACCCTCCCTCTCATCATATCTAGTGTCACTGTCTGACTGCCGACTAGAATGGAGCCCTGGGGTGCTCCCGGGTGCTGTCTGCTGTGTGCGTGGGATCACAGTCAGCGCCCAGGGAAGCGTCTGCAGGTCTGCACCTAGAAGGGCATCCATCCTTTATGCTCGATGAATGGCAGGGCCCCCACCAGCCCCATCCCAGAGAGCTGAGTGGGCCTGGGGCCCCCTGCTCATCCCCGGGCATGCCTGCTCTGGTCTCACCCAGGACACAGAGCCCAGATGGAGTGTCAGATGTCCTTTTCCAAGGGGAAAAGAGCCCAGCTCAAGACCGTGGTGACGGTGAGGGCTGAGGCAGAGGCTTCTTCATGGGGAGCGGGACGATGGTCCACGAGCACGACCACAGCCCCTGTAGCGGACCTTTCCACAGGGCCAGGCACCCAGGTGTCCTTAGCCTACAGGACCCCACTGGGTCCCTGTAATAACTCTGCCCCAGTCCGAGGAGCCAACTGAGGCTCCGGGAAGTTGGGTGGCATTCCCCAGACTCCCAAGCACGAGGTGGGCAAATCCCACTGGGCTGTGGAGGGGCAGGGTGCTCACCTTGTCAACAGCTGGTCCAGCACCTCCTGGGTGGTAGCAAAAGCTCTGTATGTGGCCAGGAACGTGGAGACGTAGCTGAGGTCTCTGGCTAGGAAGGCGGGCAGCAGGTGTTCTACTCGCTTCTTCAGCAGCTCTGCCCGTTGGGGCCACACCACGCAGGTCCCATTGCTCTTCCCGGTTGAGGCCTTTCTAGCCTGAGGTGGGACAGGGGAGACATGCGGTCTTCACTGCAGTCACCAGGAGGGTTGGGGGTTGGAGCCCAGAGCAAACCCCCAGGCTCTCGGTGACGTAGGCAAAGAGGTGGGACAGGAGGGCCCACAGTAGACAAAAGGAGCAAGGTGCCTGGCTGGTTCCGTGGGTTCGGGGTCCGCCTCTTGGTTTCGGCTGAGGTCATGATGCGCGCGTCCTGAGATCGAGTCCATCCTCAGGCTTCGCACTTAGGGCGGGGTCTGCTTGAGGATCCTGTCTCTGCCTCTGTGTCTCCCACCTCCGTCTCTGTCTCTGTCTCTATCTCTGTCTGTGTCTCAAAAAAAATACCTCATGCAATCCTTTTAGGGAAAAGGGAGAATGGCAACAATAGGAGGATGTGAGGTGGGGGGTGTGTGAATGGACGTTGGTATCTCAGGTCAGATCGTTAGCTGAGTATTGACAGCCTCTCCCTGCACTAAGGGCATCGTCCCTGTGATTTCTGACGATGTATCCCACGCTTGAGAACACAGAGACTGTTTCATGGGTGGGGGTGCTCAGCATTTTAGGGTACGTAGGATGTTCCGTGCAGCACTGTGAGGTGGCAACAGAAGGGAATCACATGAACGTCCTGCATCTGTGAAGGGCTCAATGGCTGCGGTAACTGATGGGCCTTCTGGAATGTTGTGCAGCACAAGGAGGCGCCTGCTCCGGACCCTGGAGGGGCCCCAGGGATGTGCTCCTTTACAACCAAAGGGCAGAGCAATAGGCATAGTACCGTGAGCCCCATGCCCCTTTGGGGAAAAGTCTCCCAACTCACCAGGATCTCGAGCAAGGGATGAGAGGTGGTTTAAGGTCGCTTTTCTGATATTCGTACAGATATGTGGATAGGGACTGTGCATCGGGCCAAGGCCGTGGCAGGGCCCTGAGGGCTGGTTTGGGGAGGGGATGGGGATCCGGGTTCACATGGGAGCAGGAGTCTAGGACGGAGCCCCGAGGAGCCCAGAGGCTGGTTTCTGGGATCTGGGTCCCTTTGTGCCGCATCGGTGCCCTGGGTGCTGGGTCCCTCCGGCACCTCCACTCACCCTGAGCCAGCGCTGGACTTTGTTGGCAGTAGGGGACTCCTTCCTGTCCTTCAAGGAGGTGGGGCAGGGGATCCCATCGTTCAGCTCCTGCCCCGTCTCCTGTGTGGAGCTCTGTAAAGACAGTGCCCGGCAGCCAGGCGGGAGGCCTCAGAGGTCTGTCTGGCTGCCTTGGCTGGTCCTCAGCCCCAGGGGACTCCCTTCCAGACACACCACACCCCAGGATGCACGCAGCTCCACCATGGAGAGAAAAGTGACACAGCTCGAGGGCCTTGGATTCACTCTGGCCCTGGTGAGAGGCACCTCGGGAATCCTCTTTCCACCCTGCCCCCCCCACCCCCCCGTGGCATCGGTGTGAACATGAAGGCATCACCAGGGTATCCACTGCCCTGCAACCTCCTCCAGCCCAGGGCGGGACCTCCCCCACATACCCCTCTTTCCCTGAAACTGGGGGAATGGGGCTGCCCAGGGATGGCTCGGAGAGGTGGCCTGGCCTGGCCTAGGTCGCTCGGTATTACCTTCCGGCACCTCCTGGCAAAGGCCCTGAGGTGTCGGGGGCGCGGGTTGAGCCAGTGTCTGCAGCATGTGAAACGTCCCTCACCCCGGGGATTCTGGAAGCCAGAGCCCCGGAAAATGGGCACGCAGCAAGAGAACATCTTTCACTATCGAATGTCTCCGGCCAAGTGAGCCTGATACGGGACCGCACTAGAATGTGGGTGCCTGGTGACCGGGGTTCCGAGTTCCGTTGGGGTCGGTTATCAGGGAAGTGACTTCACTTCCTGGGATCCCCTCCCTGAGTCCACACCTGGACTAGCACCTGCACAGACAGTGCTCTGGGCTGCCGACTGCTCATCCCCTTTCTGCATGCCATGCCAAATGTGTACCCAGTGACACCAACACAACCCTCTCCACAGGCCCCAGGGAAGGTCTGGGTGCAGCCAGGGCCCCAGCTTGGAAACACCCCTGGGCTCTGATGCAACTCTCCATCTTCCCTGTTTTGGACCCCGGAGAAGCCGTTGTGCCTGTCAGGGATGGTCTGTGTCTTGCCTGTGCGATAGGGATTATTCCAGCGTGTACTTCTTGCAGAAGTCCACAGGCATAGGTGGGATACCATCTAAGAAATTGGGGGAGTGGTGTCGCACGTAGGGAATACCTGCCACCACATTTTCTTCCTTTCTCACCTTCTCTGAGTCTGTAGCTCCTCCGATCCCACCCACAGTCCCTAGTGTTGTGTGTGTGTCTGTGCACATGTGTGTGCCCCAGTACTCCTATTGTGCAGGCCCAGTCCCACCTAGGGGTGGATGGGAAATAGCTTTCCCAGGTCTTAGGCTTTCTAATTTCCAAGGCAAACCCTGCAGAAGCTATTGGAGCCTTGGCTCAGAGGGGCTGAGCCCACCCTTACTCCTAGACGCTGCCAGTCGTGTGTCACGAGCCATCCCTCCTTTCCTCTGGGTGTCATGTGGGCAGGGGTGCCGTCAGTGGGTTGCCCTGGCCTGGGCTCCTCCTCAGACAGGTACGTGCTGGGATGCCTCCTGCCTGGGATGTCGATGCTTCTTCCCACCCCCATACCATCTCCAGGTCTACAGCCAGTTCCAGAACACCACCTCTTCCCGAGCTCCCAGTGAGTAGCTAGGTTCAGCCATGGCCCCACCTTTGAGGACACTCGGAGAGCTGGGTTCAGGCCTGGTTCTGCCTTCTTACCAGTCTGTGATTCTGGGCAAGCCACGGACCCTGCTAGGGTCTTCCCCTTGTTGCAGAGGCCGTCTCTTACGTAACTGACTTTATTTTCGTTGAAAGATTTTCTGTGTTGGCTTGAGAGACAGAGTGTGGGGGGTGGGGAGGATAGAGGGAGAGGGGAGACAGAATCTCAAGCCGACTCTGTGCTGAGTGTGATGCCCAATGCTGGTCTTGATCCCAAGACCCTGAATTCGTGACCTGAGTCCAGATCACGAGTCAGAAGCTTAAGCAACTGAGCCACCCAGGCGCCCTGGCAAAAGAACACTTTCGATATATTTCCAGGCAATGCAGGGAAGTGACTAGTGCAAGAGGGAAGACAGACATGGGGGACTGTGCATTTCCCTCACTTAACTGCCTAAAGAGATTTAGTTTCTAGTCTATGGGTCAGGGATGAAGAATACAGGCGAAGCTCAGCCATTTCCATGAGTTGGAGACAGCAAGATGGAAATTTGGAGAAGTCGATATGGCTGTGGTTTACAGTACAGAATACTGAGGAGAGCTGCACAGAGAAAGAGGACCTCAGAAAGCCATCTAGGATCACTTTTGAGTTTTCATAGAATTCCTCAATAGGGCACCTGTGTGAGGAACGTATGTGGTGTGGGGAAAATAATAGCCCAGGGGAAGCAGAGAGGAAAATGTCACTAGCCTTCACACACAACCAGGAAAAGTCTGTGCTACCAGCAGCAGGCAGAGTGGAAAACCTCGTAATTCGTGGGACATTGCAAAGAGAGCTCAGAATACCAACAGAACAATAGCAAAATATATTGAAGACTACTGTGATACCCCCTAACAAACCTTTGGAAAGCTAGTCTGGAAGGATAAAATAGTTCTCCAGGACCCTCACCATCAGAACAATCCTCAAGAGTATGTGTAGAAATATAAGCAATAGTTAATATCTAACCATTAAAATTCACAATACCTGCCTTCCAACCAAAGATTACCAGGATGCAAAGAAGGAGAAAAGTTCACCTCGTACTGAGGAGAAAGATTAAACAATAGAAACCTACCCAGAAATGAAAAAGAGGATGGAAGTATTGCACATGCACTTTCAAACAACTGTTAGAAAGAGGTTTTATATACGTAAGAATGTACACAAAGGATGAAGTGAAACAGAGATATAGAAAATATGAAAACAAGGAAAACCCAACTTCTGGAGCTGAAGAGTAGCACGTCTAAGATGAAAAATGTAGTAGATGGGCTTTCTTTCACGTTAGACACTACATAGCAAAAAGAGAGAGAGAGAGACAGAGAGAGAACTTGAATGCATGATCATAGCAGTTGTCCAGAATAAAGCAGAGAAAAGGAAGGGTGCAAACCACGCCGTGCACACAAACACTAGAGTAGGTGTGAGCTTTGTAGCAATTTCAAGTGGCCTGGTAGATAAGAAATTGGCTGAGGTACAGAAAAAAAAATGTTTGAAGAAGTAATGTCTGATTATTATCTGAATTGCATGAACCCTCTACACCCATAGATTCAAGAATTCAGGAATCCAGCCAACAAAACCCCCAAACATAAGGATCATGAAAAAACCCCTCCTTATCAACCTACATCCTAATAAAATTGCTTAAGACCAATGCTAAAGAAAAAAATCTAAAAAGCAGATGGAGATGAGTCCATTGCATTACCTGTCACGTCCCTAATTGTGTAGATGGTCTCTGTTTCTTTCTGGTCTGTGTTACTCTTGGAGTCTCTCTTCCCTTACAGGATCCCCCTTCCTATTTCTTGCAGGGTGGTTTAGCGGCCAAATCCTTTGAGTTTCTTTCTGTCCTGGAAGCTCTTTATCTCTGCTCCTATTCGGAATGACTCCTTGCTGGATAAAGTATTCTTGGCTGCATGTTTTTCTCATTTAGTACCCTGACTCGATCACGCCAGCCCTTTCTGGTGTGCCAGGTCTCTGTGGATAGGTATGTGGCTAGTCTAATGTGCTTACCCCTGTCGGTGAAGACCCTCTTGTCTCGAGCTGCTTTCAGGATTTTCTCTTTCTGTCTGAAATTGCAAACGTCACTAGTATATGTTAGGGTGTTCCTCTATTCTTATGGCCTTGGGGAAGAGTCCTCTCTACCTCTTGGACTTGAATGCCTGTTTCCCTCCCAGATTAGGGAAGTTCTCAGCTACGATCCACACAGATAGATCTTCTGTCCCTCTGTGTCTTCTCCCTCAGGGCCAGAAGTAATTCCAATATTGTTTCCTTTTGTGGCATCACTGATTTTTCGATTCCTCCACCCATGGTCCATTCGTTGGCTTTCTCTCTTTTCCTCAGCTTCCTTCCTTTCCATCAGCTTGTCTTTGGTGTCACTGACTCTGTCTTCTGCCTCATTGACCCTAGGCGTTAGAGCATCCACATCCAATGTAGACTGCATCTCAGTTAGAGCCTTTTGAATGTGGGCCTGATTCGATTTCATTTCTGCACTATGAGAGTCTCTCGTGTCATTTATCCTTTTTTCAAGCCCAGCTAGCAACTTTGTAACTGTCATCGTGAGTTCCAGCTCTGACATCTTACTTAAAACCGTATGCATTAGATCAGTGGCAGAGAGTGTTACCCCTGGCTCTTTCTTTTGCTGTGAATCCCTCCCTCTAGTCACTTTTCCCAGAGAAGAATGGATGGGGGAGAGAGAGATTGGGATCTCACAGGGTGGACAAAACTGGGTGATCCACTTGGTCCCGATTGTCTTTTGGTCTGTGTGTTGGAAGTCACTAAATCCCAAAATCGTAAAGAAAGCCAAACTCATATATATATAGCGAAAAGAATCCGAAAATGAGGAAAATAGGAGCGCCTGGGTGGCACTGCGGTTAGGCGTCTGCCTTCGGCTCAGGGCGTGATCCCAGCAATCTGGGATCGAGCCCCACATCAGGCTCTTCTGCTATGAGCCTGCTTCTTCCTCTCCCACTCCCCCTGCTTGTGTTCCCTCTCTCGCTGGCTGTCTCTATCTCTGTCGAATTAATAAATAAAATCTATAAAAAAAAAAAGACTCTCTTTAAAAAAAAACAAGAAAACAAAAATGAAGAATATATGTATAAAATGTCAATGTAAAAAATGACAGTTCAGAAAAGATTGAAAAATGAAGAGTTGCTAAAATTAAAAAAAAAGTAGTTGGAAAGGGAAAAAAAGAGGGAAAAAAATAAATGGAAAATTTTGAATGGAGAGAGAAATGAATCATGAGAAAAAGCCTCAAGCTCTAGGTGCTATTTTCCCCTAGCGCTGGAGTTTGGCCATCCTCTTTGGTCTGTAAACTTACTGTTCACTTGTTCTTTCACCTCGTTTTCGGGGGGCGGGGGCCTAGTGCGCTGATTCTCAGGTGTTTTTGCCTGGACGGGGATGCACTGCCCCTTGCCAGGGGGCCCGGTGGGGCTCAGGGTCAGCTGGTTGCTCTGTGTGCCTTGTGTTCCCAGAGGGCTTTCCCTGCCTCTTGAAAGGGTGAGAATAAAAACGGCCGCCCTCATCTGTAGGCGCAGAGCTGTGATGCTGTTGTGCACCAAGTTCTGTAGACTTCTGCGGTGCTCCCCACACCAAAGCTCCTTGGGGAAGGCGGAGGGTCACAGCGTTTCTGTCCTTTGCAGGGCTCCCAGGTGGAGAGCTTCCGATCAAGTGGACTCCCCGTCAACCGACTTTGTGCAAGGAGAGGGATCTCTCCCTTCTCCTCACTTGTGTCTGGAGCAGGAAGCGTAGGCACCGCTCTCACAACAACTGAACTGCAGGGTTATCAAGAATTGGGGCTGGCAGGGGCAGGGGGTCACTGCTGGAGGAGCCTGAGGGGTGTGGAGGGGCTATGCCCAGTGCCAAAGCTGCCGGTTGAGGCTCTGTCCATCCTGCAGCTTCCATGAGCACCCAGTGTGCTTTGGAAATGAGGAGGTTGTGGAATACAGGTGAGGTTCAGTGGGGGTGGAATCTGGAGCCGACGACCAGGAAAGAATTCTTGAGACGTCTTTGGTGCAAAATTGGTGGTTTATGACAGGACCCATGGCAGAAAGAGATGCTGCCCTGGCTTGTGAGGGGTGGCTGATGGTAGACTATGGGGTTGGGAGAAGGTAAGGAAAAAGGGAGGTTGAGATAATACTTGCATATGTGAAAGAAGACTCACAAGGTACAGAGGCCTTGCCATTGTCTCGGGAAGGTGGTTTTGCCCTCTAGCAAGGCATGAACATTAAGACGGTTGGGAACTTCCTGGAGGCTGCAGAGTATAAGGACATTTCATTGTATCTACTTTCCCTTCAGGAAGCTAAGTTATTGATAGAAATGCTTGGTTCTTGTAAACTGCTAAGACATTGGGAAACTGAGGGAGACTTAAGTCTTGCAGGATTGTGGTGTCTATAGGTTAACTATTTCTTTGCCCTTTAGGGCAGCCAGGAGTGCCTGAGGAATGTCACGGACACCCCATGGTGGGGGTGTGTGTGGGGTGTCAATTCCGGCTTTGTCCTCAGCTAGCCTTCTCTTCCCTCCTCAGTAAAGGTCCCCCCTGTTCACAGAGGTTCAAGCAGTTCTTGCTGTTGCCACCTAGTGGACATATGGATGAACACATTCAGGTCATGTCTGTGACTCACTGACCTGAGCTGCCATGAGAGCTTGGTTCCTTCCTGGGAGGACAAGGCCCAAAAAGGATGGACCCGGAGCAAGCAGACAAGTGTGGCCTGGCCGACGCCCCTCTGCTGGCCTGGAAGCAGGACCCGGTTGCTCTACTTAGAAGCTGAGTTCTAGAGCAGGAGGGGCTGGAGTGGCTGGGGTGTGTCCCGGGATGGGGTCTGGATGAGGGGTGTTCCAGGACGGGTGTGTGTGTGTGTGTGTGTGTGTGTGTGTGTGTGTGTGTGTGTGTGTGGTGGGGCAGGGATGCTTGTGGAGGGAGGATCCGTGAGGGCGGTATGGAGAGGCTCTTCCCTGCTCCACGGGTCCCGCCCAGGTAGCCTGATGGCCTCACTGTGGGCTTGTCTTCCTCATGATTTCAGGGTTCATCTCTAGTCTCCGGGGACCCTCCTTTCCCGAGCAAGGCTCCACGGAAAGAAAGAGAGTATAGGTAGAGGACCCTGAAGCCAATACTCCCACAATGGGACTAAAGTGTGTTCCAGAAATTGTGCTTTTAGGAAACAGTCCTAAAGCAAAAGAGATTTAGGGCACATTGTACTCTTCACTTTAAGGATGAGACTCCAAGAATTGGAGATGTCTCAATTGTTCGGCAGGTGGTGCTGCTGAGTAAATGATGTGTAGCCCCTGAGAATGCAGAAGGGGACAGGAGGAGCAGTGCCTGTCCCCTGTGGGGACCTCAGGCCGCACAAGAGCCCAGCTGTGGAACCCTCCCTGCCCCACCCTATCCCACACACAGGCAAACCCCCTCCCCCCACACACTCACCCATACACTCCAAGGGAAAGGACTGGAAGAGGGCCGCCATGTGTTATGGGCTATCGTGATAGAAGGTAGAAGGAATGTGTCTTCCTTTCTTCATATTTACATCACTATTTTACTAACAAAACGTAATCTGGCTAAAACCTTAGAGAACTTTTTAATTACCTGATATGTTTGTAATAAAGAGGAAGATTTAATATGCAGTCTTAATATTTTTCTAATATGCACATTAGAATCATTGAAACCTGGCCTATCCAGGAAAATGAAAGATTTTGAAGGTGTCTCATGAACCCAGATATTTCTGGCTCTTGGGTCACACTTACAAAAGGGAAGCCTATCCCAGATCATGAAAACATTTCATTTTGGGGCTTCACATGCGCAGTATTGTATCAGGAATATTCCTTTGTAGTAAAATGGGGTTTTTTTGTTTGTTTGTTTGTTTCTGTTTTTGGTTTTGTTTGTTTTTTAAGAGAAAAAAACCTGAAAAAAAATATGAATCACTCATAGGTTACGTAGCTAGATACAAAAAGGGCACACTGTCTGATCCCACACACATGAAAACCCAGAAGAAGCAACTCACAGAGGCGGAGAGGGGAGCCGTGGCTGCAGGGACTGGGCTGAGGGAATGAACAGTATCTGACGAGTGGCACGGGAGTCTCTGGGAGGGAAATACTGTAGAAGGACAAGGCTGTGAAACACTCTGTACCTAATGACACCTGGAAGTACAATGTAAAAGGATCAGAGTAAAATTCCATGAAAACTCAATTTGTCCTTTATTTATAGACCAGAATATATTAAGCAATGAAATAGGTGCATGAACAACGCAAAAATTAGAAACACTGGAAGGACAGGGGAGGGGAAGCCATCCTTTGGGGATTCAGCGAGCAGGAACTGCTGCTCCGGGGCCGAGGCCGGTTGCTCCACTGAGAGAGGTGGTTGCTGGAGCCTGCTCGGGCTCCTGGCTTTCCAAAGCTGCAGGTGACTCTTCTAGCTCCTGACAGAGAGTCAGAGCTGTGAGTATATCCTCCGCTGGCTCTGACATGGCATGTGGCCTAAGGGGCTCTTCAGGGACCTCCATAGCTAGGACTGGAGCCTGCTTTGGCTCTGGGGCTGCCAAGGGCACAGGTGGCTCTTGGAGCTTCTGACAGGGACTTAGAGCTGTGAGTCTGTCCTGCGCCGACTCCGACAGGGCAGGTGGCATCAGGGGCCCTTCAGGGACCTCTCTAGCTAGTGCTGGGGCCTGCTCTGGCTCCTGGCTTTCCAAAGGCGCAGGTGACTCTTGCACATCCTCACGGTGGATCAGAGCTCTGACCACCAGCTGCACTGGGCCCGACACGGCAGGTGACGTCCCTGCTCTTTTGAGTTGCTGAGCTCCAGCAGCAGTGATGGGGTTTTCCAGCTCAGGCTCTGAAGCTGCAGCAGGCAGCACAGTGGGAGCTGGGACTAGCTTTCGGCACGGTTCCGGATCTCGCTCTGGGGCCGCTGCTGTGGCTCCAAGAAGAGAAAGTGTGGTCATGATGATTGTCTTTCCATGTCCCTTCCAAATGAAGGCAACTTTGCCCACCACTCAATATTGTCTGAGTCTAAGAACCCGTCCCTGGGTGGTCTCCCCATATTGTAGCCCATGGGGACAGTGATCTGAGACCACTCCTTGCTCCCAGCCACACTGCAGTCTGCGGAGGCTTGCTCTGTGTGGCCCATTCTCTCCCCTCCACAGGCCTCCATCAGTCACCCCCAGTCCTCCTCACCCCCAGCCTCTGGCCCAGCGGGCTCGAGATGTCGCAGCCGAGAGAGGAGGAGCCAGGCACGTTGCTCCAGGTCTGAGCCTGGCACATTGAGCCTTGCGTACGCCAGTAGTGTCTTTAGGCAGGGAAATTCTGGGGGCTGGAAGAAATCTTCAGGGTAGTGGCCCAGCCAGGTGCCCAGGATGGAGGAGATGGCCCTGGGGACAGACAGGTGGGCAGAGGAGTCAGAGGACGGGGCACCTCCCACACGGATGCCCCAGGGAACCCCTGTGGGAACCTGGGCCCCTGGGTCCCCGGCTCCTGGCTGTCAGAGCCCATTCCTACTCCATGTCCACCTGTGATGTGGCAGTCCTGCCTGAGGCAGACCTGGTCACTGAGGAGGGGCTGGCCCAAAGCCTCTGTGAGTGGGAGCCCTTGACCCCTGGTGTGACCATTTCTGTCCTCGTCGTGGAAACTGGACGCCCTGCTCAGTCTCCCGGCCCACTTGCCGCGTGACTTCCACTGCACGTGGGCAGGGAGGGGTGGCGTGTCTGGCGTGGTCATTGCCCTCAGTGCACACTAGTGCTCTGTGTCTATCCAACCAAGGAGGGAGCAAAGGGACTCTGTCCCATCCCTGGCCTTCCCAGGACCCTCCCGATACCTCCCACTTCCCCTCCTGTGCCTACGTGCTGCCTCGTTCAGTAGGTGCCAGGAGAGGGTGTCTTTCCGTGGACACCAATCTCCCACTGGGTGGGGGACGTCCAGTCCCCGAGCCCTCCCTGGGTCTCCTCTGAGTACCTGCTGAGCACCCAGTGTCGACGTTCCACCAGATGTGTGGAAGCCATGCCCTTTGTTCTGGGTCCCAGGATTGGGGTAGAGACAGGGCTGGGAGGCGGCGGTGATGGGGAATGACACTGTTAGGGGCTGAGGCTGCCCTCCAGCCCCCTCTGCTCTCCCACAGTGCCCACACCCCACCCAGGGCTCTCCAGGACCCCTTTCCTCTTCTGCAGAAGAAGCCCTGAGACCTGGACCCTCCAACAGGAATTGCAGATGTGTGGGATGAGGGTCCAGCAGCCCCCAGATCACAGTCCCGTCGCTGCCCTCTCAAAGAAGGAAGGGCCCTGTGCATTAGCCAAAGCTCACTCACATGCCCCGCTGCTCCTGGGCTCCGCCGATCTCGTCCCAGGAAGAGAGGACGCATCCGTAGCTAGAGGAGGCCGGAGGGGTGGTGGGGGGATCGCATGAAATGTCCTGTGAACCCTCCCTCTCATCATATCTAGTGTCACTGTCTGACTGCCGACTAGAATGGAGCCCTGGGGTGCTCCCGGGTGCTGTCTGCTGTGTGCGTGGGATCACAGTCAGCGCCCAGGGAAGCGTCTGCAGGTCTGCACCTAGAAGGGCATCCATCCTTTATGCTCGATGAATGGCAGGGCCCCCACCAGCCCCATCCCAGAGAGCTGAGTGGGCCTGGGGCCCCCTGCTCATCCCCGGGCATGCCTGCTCTGGTCTCACCCAGGACACAGAGCCCAGATGGAGTGTCAGATGTCCTTTTCCAAGGGGAAAAGAGCCCAGCTCAAGACCGTGGTGACGGTGAGGGCTGAGGCAGAGGCTTCTTCATGGGGAGCGGGACGATGGTCCACGAGCACGACCACAGCCCCTGTAGCGGACCTTTCCACAGGGCCAGGCACCCAGGTGTCCTTAGCCTACAGGACCCCACTGGGTCCCTGTAATAACTCTGCCCCAGTCCGAGGAGCCAACTGAGGCTCCGGGAAGTTGGGTGGCATTCCCCAGACTCCCAAGCACGAGGTGGGCAAATCCCACTGGGCTGTGGAGGGGCAGGGTGCTCACCTTGTCAACAGCTGGTCCAGCACCTCCTGGGTGGTAGCAAAAGCTCTGTATGTGGCCAGGAACGTGGAGACGTAGCTGAGGTCTCTGGCTAGGAAGGCGGGCAGCAGGTGTTCTACTCGCTTCTTCAGCAGCTCTGCCCGTTGGGGCCACACCACGCAGGTCCCATTGCTCTTCCCGGTTGAGGCCTTTCTAGCCTGAGGTGGGACAGGGGAGACATGCGGTCTTCACTGCAGTCACCAGGAGGGTTGGGGGTTGGAGCCCAGAGCAAACCCCCAGGCTCTCGGTGACGTAGGCAAAGAGGTGGGACAGGAGGGCCCACAGTAGACAAAAGGAGCAAGGTGCCTGGCTGGTTCCGTGGGTTCGGGGTCCGCCTCTTGGTTTCGGCTGAGGTCATGATGCGCGCGTCCTGAGATCGAGTCCATCCTCAGGCTTCGCACTTAGGGCGGGGTCTGCTTGAGGATCCTGTCTCTGCCTCTGTGTCTCCCACCCCCGTCTCTGTCTCTGTCTCTATCTCTGTCTGTGTCTCAAAAAAAATACCTCATGCAATCCTTTTAGGGAAAAGGGAGAATGGCAACAATAGGAGGATGTGAGGTGGGGGGTGTGTGAATGGACGTTGGTATCTCAGGTCAGATCGTTAGCTGAGTATTGACAGCCTCTCCCTGCACTAAGGGCATCGTCCCTGTGATTTCTGACGATGTATCCCACGCTTGAGAACACAGAGACTGTTTCATGGGTGGGGGTGCTCAGCATTTTAGGGTACGTAGGATGTTCCGTGCAGCACTGTGAGGTGGCAACAGAAGGGAATCACATGAACGTCCTGCATCTGTGAAGGGCTCAATGGCTGCGGTAACTGATGGGCCTTCTGGAATGTTGTGCAGCACAAGGAGGCGCCTGCTCCGGACCCTGGAGGGGCCCCAGGGATGTGCTCCTTTACAACCAAAGGGCAGAGCAATAGGCATAGTACCGTGAGCCCCATGCCCCTTTGGGGAAAAGTCTCCCAACTCACCAGGATCTCGAGCAAGGGATGAGAGGTGGTTTAAGGTCGCTTTTCTGATATTCGTACAGATATGTGGATAGGGACTGTGCATCGGGCCAAGGCCGTGGCAGGGCCCTGAGGGCTGGTTTGGGGAGGGGATGGGGATCCGGGTTCACATGGGAGCAGGAGTCTAGGACGGAGCCCCGAGGAGCCCAGAGGCTGGTTTCTGGGATCTGGGTCCCTTTGTGCCGCATCGGTGCCCTGGGTGCTGGGTCCCTCCGGCACCTCCACTCACCCTGAGCCAGCGCTGGACTTTGTTGGCAGTAGGGGACTCCTTCCTGTCCTTCAAGGAGGTGGGGCAGGGGATCCCATCGTTCAGCTCCTGCCCCGTCTCCTGTGTGGAGCTCTGTAAAGACAGTGCCCGGCAGCCAGGCGGGAGGCCTCAGAGGTCTGTCTGGCTGCCTTGGCTGGTCCTCAGCCCCAGGGGACTCCCTTCCAGACACACCACACCCCAGGATGCACGCAGCTCCACCATGGAGAGAAAAGTGACACAGCTCGAGGGCCTTGGATTCACTCTGGCCCTGGTGAGAGGCACCTCGGGAATCCTCTTTCCACCCTGCCCCCCCCACCCCCCCGTGGCATCGGTGTGAACATGAAGGCATCACCAGGGTATCCACTGCCCTGCAACCTCCTCCAGCCCAGGGCGGGACCTCCCCCACATACCCCTCTTTCCCTGAAACTGGGGGAATGGGGCTGCCCAGGGATGGCTCGGAGAGGTGGCCTGGCCTGGCCTAGGTCGCTCGGTATTACCTTCCGGCACCTCCTGGCAAAGGCCCTGAGGTGTCGGGGGCGCGGGTTGAGCCAGTGTCTGCAGCATGTGAAACGTCCCTCACCCCGGGGATTCTGGAAGCCAGAGCCCCGGAAAATGGGCACGCAGCAAGAGAACATCTTTCACTATCGAATGTCTCCGGCCAAGTGAGCCTGATACGGGACCGCACTAGAATGTGGGTGCCTGGTGACCGGGGTTCCGAGTTCCGTTGGGGTCGGTTATCAGGGAAGTGACTTCACTTCCTGGGATCCCCTCCCTGAGTCCACACCTGGACTAGCACCTGCACAGACAGTGCTCTGGGCTGCCGACTGCTCATCCCCTTTCTGCATGCCATGCCAAATGTGTACCCAGTGACACCAACACAACCCTCTCCACAGGCCCCAGGGAAGGTCTGGGTGCAGCCAGGGCCCCAGCTTGGAAACACCCCTGGGCTCTGATGCAACTCTCCATCTTCCCTGTTTTGGACCCCGGAGAAGCCGTTGTGCCTGTCAGGGATGGTCTGTGTCTTGCCTGTGCGATAGGGATTATTCCAGCGTGTACTTCTTGCAGAAGTCCACAGGCATAGGTGGGATACCATCTAAGAAATTGGGGGAGTGGTGTCGCACGTAGGGAATACCTGCCACCACATTTTCTTCCTTTCTCACCTTCTCTGAGTCTGTAGCTCCTCCGATCCCACCCACAGTCCCTAGTGTTGTGTGTGTGTCTGTGCACATGTGTGTGCCCCAGTACTCCTATTGTGCAGGCCCAGTCCCACCTAGGGGTGGATGGGAAATAGCTTTCCCAGGTCTTAGGCTTTCTAATTTCCAAGGCAAACCCTGCAGAAGCTATTGGAGCCTTGGCTCAGAGGGGCTGAGCCCACCCTTACTCCTAGACGCTGCCAGTCGTGTGTCACGAGCCATCCCTCCTTTCCTCTGGGTGTCATGTGGGCAGGGGTGCCGTCAGTGGGTTGCCCTGGCCTGGGCTCCTCCTCAGACAGGTACGTGCTGGGATGCCTCCTGCCTGGGATGTCGATGCTTCTTCCCACCCCCATACCATCTCCAGGTCTACAGCCAGTTCCAGAACACCACCTCTTCCCGAGCTCCCAGTGAGTAGCTAGGTTCAGCCATGGCCCCACCTTTGAGGACACTCGGAGAGCTGGGTTCAGGCCTGGTTCTGCCTTCTTACCAGTCTGTGATTCTGGGCAAGCCACGGACCCTGCTAGGGTCTTCCCCTTGTTGCAGAGGCCGTCTCTTACGTAACTGACTTTATTTTCGTTGAAAGATTTTCTGTGTTGGCTTGAGAGACAGAGTGTGGGGGGTGGGGAGGATAGAGGGAGAGGGGAGACAGAATCTCAAGCCGACTCTGTGCTGAGTGTGATGCCCAATGCTGGTCTTGATCCCAAGACCCTGAATTCGTGACCTGAGTCCAGATCACGAGTCAGAAGCTTAAGCAACTGAGCCACCCAGGCGCCCTGGCAAAAGAACACTTTCGATATATTTCCAGGCAATGCAGGGAAGTGACTAGTGCAAGAGGGAAGACAGACATGGGGGACTGTGCATTTCCCTCACTTAACTGCCTAAAGAGATTTAGTTTCTAGTCTATGGGTCAGGGATGAAGAATACAGGCGCAGCTCAGCCATTTCCATGAGTTGGAGACAGCAAGATGGAAATTTGGAGAAGTCGATATGGCTGTGGTTTACAGTACAGAATACTGAGGAGGGCTGCACAGAGAAAGAGGACCTCAGAAAGCCATCTAGGATCACTTTTGAGTTTTCATAGAATTCCTCAATAGGGCACCTGTGTGAGGAACGTATGTGGTGTGGGGAAAATAATAGCCCAGGGGAAGCAGAGAGGAAAATGTCACTAGCCTTCACACACAACCAGGAAAAGTCTGTGCTACCAGCAGCAGGCAGAGTGGAAAACCTCGTAATTCGTGGGACATTGCAAAGAGAGCTCAGAATACCAACAGAACAATAGCAAAATATATTGAAGACTACTGTGATACCCCCTAACAAACCTTTGGAAAGCTAGTCTGGAAGGATAAAATAGTTCTCCAGGACCCTCACCATCAGAACAATCCTCAAGAGTATGTGTAGAAATATAAGCAATAGTTAATATCTAACCATTAAAATTCACAATACCTGCCTTCCAACCAAAGATTACCAGGATGCAAAGAAGGAGAAAAGTTCACCTCGTACTGAGGAGAAAGATTAAACAATAGAAACCTACCCAGAAATGAAAAAGAGGATGGAAGTATTGCACATGCACTTTCAAACAACTGTTAGAAAGAGGTTTTATATACGTAAGAATGTACACAAAGGATGAAGTGAAACAGAGATATAGAAAATATGAAAACAAGGAAAACCCAACTTCTGGAGCTGAAGAGTAGCACGTCTAAGATGAAAAATGTAGTAGATGGGCTTTCTTTCACGTTAGACACTACATAGCAAAAAGAGAGAGAGAGAGACAGAGAGAGAACTTGAATGCATGATCATAGCAGTTGTCCAGAATAAAGCAGAGAAAAGGAAGGGTGCAAACCACGCTGTGCACACAAACACTAGAGTAGGTGTGAGCTTTGTAGCAATTTCAAGTGGCCTGGTAGATAAGAAATTGGCTGAGGTACAGAAAAAAAAAAATGTTTGAAGAAGTAATGTCTGATTATTATCTGAATTGCATGAACCCTCTACACCCATAGATTCAAGAATTCAGGAATCCAGCCAACAAAACCCCCAAACATAAGGATCATGAAAAAACCCCTCCTTATCAACCTACATCCTAATAAAATTGCTTAAGACCAATGCTAAAGAAAAAAATCTAAAAAGCAGATGGAGATGAGTCCATTGCATTACCTGTCACGTCCCTAATTGTGTAGATGGTCTCTGTTTCTTTCTGGTCTGTGTTACTCTTGGAGTCTCTCTTCCCTTACAGGATCCCCCTTCCTATTTCTTGCAGGGTGGTTTAGCGGCCAAATCCTTTGAGTTTCTTTCTGTCCTGGAAGCTCTTTATCTCTGCTCCTATTCGGAATGACTCCTTGCTGGATAAAGTATTCTTGGCTGCATGTTTTTCTCATTTAGTACCCTGACTCGATCACGCCAGCCCTTTCTGGTGTGCCAGGTCTCTGTGGATAGGTATGTGGCTAGTCTAATGTGCTTACCCCTGTCGGTGAAGACCCTCTTGTCTCGAGCTGCTTTCAGGATTTTCTCTTTCTGTCTGAAATTGCAAACGTCACTAGTATATGTTAGGGTGTTCCTCTATTCTTATGGCCTTGGGGAAGAGTCCTCTCTACCTCTTGGACTTGAATGCCTGTTTCCCTCCCAGATTAGGGAAGTTCTCAGCTACGATCCACACAGATAGATCTTCTGTCCCTCTGTGTCTTCTCCCTCAGGGCCAGAAGTAATTCCAATATTGTTTCCTTTTGTGGCATCACTGATTTTTCGATTCCTCCACCCATGGTCCATTCGTTGGCTTTCTCTCTTTTCCTCAGCTTCCTTCCTTTCCATCAGCTTGTCTTTGGTGTCACTGACTCTGTCTTCTGCCTCATTGACCCTAGGCGTTAGAGCATCCACATCCAATGTAGACTGCATCTCAGTTAGAGCCTTTTGAATGTGGGCCTGATTCGATTTCATTTCTGCACTATGAGAGTCTCTCGTGTCATTTATCCTTTTTTCAAGCCCAGCTAGCAACTTTGTAACTGTCATCCTGAGTTCCAGCTCTGACATCTTACTTAAAACCGTATGCATTAGATCAGTGGCAGAGAGTGTTACCCCTGGCTCTTTCTTTTGCTGTGAATCCCTCCCTCTAGTCACTTTTCCCAGAGAAGAATGGATGGGGGAGAGAGAGATTGGGATCTCACAGGGTGGACAAAACTGGGTGATCCACTTGGTCCCGATTGTCTTTTGGTCTGTGTGTTGGAAGTCACTAAATCCCAAAATCGTAAAGAAAGCCAAACTCATATATATATAGCGAAAAGAATCCGAAAATGAGGAAAATAGGAGCGCCTGGGTGGCACTGCGGTTAGGCGTCTGCCTTCGGCTCAGGGCGTGATCCCGGCAATCTGGGATCGAGCCCCACATCAGGCTCTTCTGCTATGAGCCTGCTTCTTCCTCTCCCACTCCCCCTGCTTGTGTTCCCTCTCTCGCTGGCTGTCTCTATCTCTGTCGAATTAATAAATAAAATCTATAAAAAAAAAAGACTCTCTTTAAAAAAAAACAAGAAAACAAAAATGAAGAATATATGTATAAAATGTCAATGTAAAAAATGACAGTTCAGAAAAGATTGAAAAATGAAGAGTTGCTAAAATTAAAAAAAAAGTAGTTGGAAAGGGAAAAAAAGAGGGAAAAAAATAAATGGAAAATTTTGAATGGAGAGAGAAATGAATCATGAGAAAAAGCCTCAAGCTCTAGGTGCTATTTTCCCCTAGCGCTGGAGTTTGGCCATCCTCTTTGGTCTGTAAACTTGCTGTTCACTTGTTCTTTCACCTCGTTTCGGGGGGCGGGGGCCTAGTGCGCTGATTCTCAGGTGTTTTTGCCTGGACGGGGATGCACTGCCCCTTGCCAGGGGGTCCGGTGGGGCTCAGGGTCAGCTGGTTGCTCTGTGTGCCTTATGTTCCCAGAGGGCTTTCCCTGCCTCTTGAAAGGGTGAGAATAAAAACGGCCGCCCTCATCTGTAGGCGCAGAGGTGTGATGCTGTTGTGCACCAAGTTCTGTAGACTTCTGCGGTGCTCCCCACATCAAAGCTCCTTGGGGAAGGCGGAGGGTCACAGCGTTTCTGTCCTTTGCAGGGCTCCCAGGTGGAGAGCTTCCGATCAAGTGGACTCCCCGTCAACCGACTTTGTGCAAGGAGAGGGATCTCTCCCTTCTCCTCACTTGTGTCTGGAGCAGGAAGCGTAGGCACCGCTCTCACAACAACTGAACTGCAGGGTTATCAAGAATTGGGGCTGGCAGGGGCAGGGGGTCACTGCTGGAGGAGCCTGAGGGGTGTGGAGGGGCTATGCCCAGTGCCAAAGCTGTCGGTTGAGGCTCTGTCCATCCTGCAGCTTCCATGAGCACCCAGTGTGCTTTGGAAATGAGGAGGTTGTGGAATACAGGTGAGGTTCAGTGGGGGTGGAATCTGGAGCCGACGACCAGGAAAGAATTCTTGAGACGTCTTTGGTGCAAAATTGGTGGTTTATGACAGGACCCATGGCAGAAAGAGATGCTGCCCTGGCTTGTGAGGGGTGGCTGATGGTAGACTATGGGGTTGGGAGAAGGTAAGGAAAAAGGGAGGTTGAGATAATACTTGCATATGTGAAAGAAGACTCACAAGGTACAGAGGCCTTGCCATTGTCTCGGGAAGGTGGTTTTGCCCTCTAGCAAGGCATGAACATTAAGACGGTTGGGAACTTCCTGGAGGCTGCAGAGTATAAGGACATTTCATTGTATCTACTTTCCCTTCAGGAAGCTAAGTTATTGATAGAAATGCTTGGTTCTTGTAAACTGCTAAGACATTGGGAAACTGAGGGAGACTTAAGTCTTGCAGGATTGTGGTGTCTATAGGTTAACTATTTCTTTGCCCTTTAGGGCAGCCAGGAGTGCCTGAGGAATGTCACGGACACCCCATGGTGGGGGTGTGTGTGGGGTGTCAATTCCGGCTTTGTCCTCAGCTAGCCTTCTCTTCCCTCCTCAGTAAAGGTCCCCCCTGTTCACAGAGGTTCAAGCAGTTCTTGCTGTTGCCACCTAGTGGACATATGGATGAACACATTCAGGTCATGTCTGTGACTCACTGACCTGAGCTGCCATGAGAGCTTGGTTCCTTCCTGGGAGGACAAGGCCCAAAAAGGATGGACCCGGAGCAAGCAGACAAGTGTGGCCTGGCCGACGCCCCTCTGCTGGCCTGGAAGCAGGACCCGGTTGCTCTACTTAGAAGCTGAGTTCTAGAGCAGGAGGGGCTGGAGTGGCTGGGGTGTGTCCCGGGATGGGGTCTGGATGAGGGGTGTTCCAGGACGGGTGTGTGTGTGTGTGTGTGTGTGTGTGTGTGTGTGTGTGTGTGTGTGTGGTGGGGCAGGGATGCTTGTGGAGGGAGGATCCGTGAGGGCGGTATGGAGAGGCTCTTCCCTGCTCCACGGGTCCCGCCCAGGTAGCCTGATGGCCTCACTGTGGGCTTGTCTTCCTCATGATTTCAGGGTTCATCTCTAGTCTCCGGGGACCCTCCTTTCCCGAGCAAGGCTCCACGGAAAGAAAGAGAGTATAGATAGAGGACCCTGAAGCCAATACTCCCACAATGGGACTAAAGTGTGTTCCAGAAATTGTGCTTTTAGGAAACAGTCCTAAAGCAAAAGAGATTTAGGGCACATTGTACTCTTCACTTTAAGGATGAGACTCCAAGAATTGGAGATGTCTCAATTGTTCGGCAGGTGGTGCTGCTGAGTAAATGATGTGTAGCCCCTGAGAATGCAGAAGGGGACAGGAGGAGCAGTGCCTGTCCCCTGTGGGGACCTCAGGCCGCACAAGAGCCCAGCTGTGGAACCCTCCCTGCCCCACCCTATCCCACACACAGGCAAACCCCCTCCCCCCACACACTCACCCATACACTCCAAGGGAAAGGACTGGAAGAGGGCCGCCATGTGTTATGGGCTATCGTGATAGAAGGTAGAAGGAATGTGTCTTCCTTTCTTCATATTTACATCACTATTTTACTAACAAAACGTAATCTGGCTAAAACCTTAGAGAACTTTTTAATTACCTGATATGTTTGTAATAAAGAGGAAGATTTAATATGCAGTCTTAATATTTTTCTAATATGCACATTAGAATCATTGAAACCTGGCCTATCCAGGAAAATGAAAGATTTTGAAGGTGTCTCATGAACCCAGATATTTCTGGCTCTTGGGTCACACTTACAAAAGGGAAGCCTATCCCAGATCATGAAAACATTTCATTTTGGGGCTTCACATGCGCAGTATTGTATCAGGACTATTCCTTTGTAGTAAAATGGGGTTTTTTTGTTTGTTTGTTTGTTTCTGTTTTTGGTTTTGTTTGTTTTTGAAGAGAAAAAAACCTGAAAAAAAAATATGAATCACTCATAGGTTACGTAGCTAGATACAAAAAGGGCACACTGTCTGATCCCACACACATGAAAACCCAGAAGAAGCAACTCACAGAGGCGGAGAGGGGAGCCGTGGCTGCAGGGACTGGGCTGAGGGAATGAACAGTATCTGATGAGTGGCACGGGAGTCTCTGGGAGGGAAATACTGTAGAAGGACAAGGCTGTGAAACACTCTGTACCTAATGACACCTGGAAGTACAATGTAAAAGGATCAGAGTAAAATTCCATGAAAACTCAATTTATCCTTTATTTATAGACCAGAATATATTAAGCAATGAAATAGGTGCATGAACAACGCAAAAATTAGAAACACTGGAAGGACAGGGGAGGGGAAGCCATCCTTTGGGGATTCAGCGAGCAGGAACTGCTGCTCCGGGGCCGAGGCCGGTTGCTCCACTGAGAGAGGTGGTTGCTGGAGCCTGCTCGGGCTCCTGGCTTTCCAAAGCTGCAGGTGACTCTTCTAGCTCCTGACAGAGAGTCAGAGCTGTGAGTATATCCTCCGCTGGCTCTGACATGGCATGTGGCCTAAGGGGCTCTTCAGGGACCTCCATAGCTAGGACTGGAGCCTGCTTTGGCTCTGGGGCTGCCAAGGGCACAGGTGGCTCTTGGAGCTTCTGACAGGGACTTAGAGCTGTGAGTCTGTCCTGCGCCGACTCCGACAGGGCAGGTGGCATCAGGGGCCCTTCAGGGACCTCTCTAGCTAGTGCTGGGGCCTGCTCTGGCTCCTGGCTTTCCAAAGGCGCAGGTGACTCTTGCACATCCTCACGGTGGATCAGAGCTCTGACCACCAGCTGCACTGGGCCCGACACGGCAGGTGACGTCCCTGCTCTTTTGAGTTGCTGAGCTCCAGCAGCAGTGATGGGGTTTTCCAGCTCAGGCTCTGAAGCTGCAGCAGGCAGCACAGTGGGAGCTGGGACTAGCTTTCGGCACGGTTCCGGATCTCGCTCTGGGGCCGCTGCTGTGGCTCCAAGAAGAGACAGTGTGGTCATCATGATTGTCTTTCCATGTCCCTTCCAAATGAAGGCAACTTTGCCCACCACTCAATATTGTCTGAGTCTAAGAACCCGTCCCTGGGTGGTCTCCCCATATTGTAGCCCATGGGGACAGTGATCTGAGACCACTCCTTGCTCCCAGCCACACTGCAGTCTGCGGAGGCTTGCTCTGTGTGGCCCATTCTCTCCCCTCCACAGGCCTCCATCAGTCACCCCCAGTCCTCCTCACCCCCAGCCTCTGGCCCAGCGGGCTCGAGATGTCGCAGCCGAGAGAGGAGGAGCCAGGCACGTTGCTCCAGGTCTGAGCCTGGCACATTGAGCCTTGCGTACGCCAGTAGTGTCTTTAGGCAGGGAAATTCTGGGGGCTGGAAGAAATCTTCAGGGTAGTGGCCCAGCCAGGTGCCCAGGATGGAGGAGATGGCCCTGGGGACAGACAGGTGGGCAGAGGAGTCAGAGGACGGGGCACCTCCCACACGGATGCCCCAGGGAACCCCTGTGGGAACCTGGGCCCCTGGGTCCCCGGCTCCTGGCTGTCAGAGCCCATTCCTACTCCATGTCCACCTGTGATGTGGCAGTCCTGCCTGAGGCAGACCTGGTCACTGAGGAGGGGCTGGCCCAAAGCCTCTGTGAGTGGGAGCCCTTGACCCCTGGTGTGACCATTTCTGTCCTCGTCGTGGAAACTGGACGCCCTGCTCAGTCTCCCGGCCCACTTGCCGCGTGACTTCCACTGCACGTGGGCAGGGAGGGGTGGCGTGTCTGGCGTGGTCATTGCCCTCAGTGCACACTAGTGCTCTGTGTCTATCCAACCAAGGAGGGAGCAAAGGGACTCTGTCCCATCCCTGGCCTTCCCAGGACCCTCCCGATACCTCCCACTTCCCCTCCTGTGCCTACGTGCTGCCTCGTTC
Source organism: Ursus americanus (assembly GCF_024610735.1). Taxonomy (NCBI): domain Eukaryota; kingdom Metazoa; phylum Chordata; class Mammalia; order Carnivora; family Ursidae; genus Ursus; species Ursus americanus. Next base: position 8,646,845 of record NC_142153.1, on the reverse strand, counting down.
AGTAGGTGCCAGGAGAGGGTGTCCTTCCGTGGACACCAATCTCCCACTGGGTGGGGGACGTCCAGTCCCCGAGCCCTCCCTGGGTCTCCTCTGAGTACCTGCTGAGCACCCAGTGTCGACTTTCCACCAGATGTGTGGAAGCCATGCCCTTTGTTCTGGGTCCCAGGATTGGGGTAGAGACAGGGCTGGGAGGCGGCGGTGATGGGGAATGACACTGTTAGGGGCTGAGGCTGCCCTCCAGCCCCCTCTGCTCTCCCACAGTGCCCACACCCCACCCAGGGCTCTCCAGGACCCCTTTCCTCTTCTGCAGAAGAAGCCCTGAGACCTGGACCCTCCAACAGGAATTGCAGATGTGTGGGATGAGGGTCCAGCAGCCCCCAGATCACAGTCCCGTCGCTGCCCTCTCAAAGAAGGAAGGGCCCTGTGCATTAGCCAAAGCTCACTCACATGCCCCGCTGCTCCTGGGCTCCGCCGATCTCGTCCCAGGAAGAGAGGACGCATCCGTAGCTAGAGGAGGCCGGAGGGGTGGTGGGGGGATCGCATGAAATGTCCTGTGAACCCTCCCTCTCATCATATCTAGTGTCACTGTCTGACTGCCGACTAGAATGGAGCCCTGGGGTGCTCCCGGGTGCTGTCTGCTGTGTGCGTGGGATCACAGTCAGCGCCCAGGGAAGCGTCTGCAGGTCTGCACCTAGAAGGGCATCCATCCTTTATGCTCGATGAATGGCAGGGCCCCCACCAGCCCCATCCCAGAGAGCTGAGTGGGCCTGGGGCCCCCTGCTCATCCCCGGGCATGCCTGCTCTGGTCTCACCCAGGACACAGAGCCCAGATGGAGTGTCAGATGTCCTTTTCCAAGGGGAAAAGAGCCCAGCTCAAGACCGTGGTGACGGTGAGGGCTGAGGCAGAGGCTTCTTCATGGGGAGCGGGACGATGGTCCACGAGCACGACCACAGCCCCTGTAGCAGACCTTTCCACAGGGCCAGGCACCCAGGTGTCCTTAGCCTACAGGACCCCACTGAGTCCCTGTAATAACTCTGCCCCAGTCCGAGGAGCCAACTGAGGCTCCGGGAAGTTGGGTGGCATTCCCCAGACTCCCAAGCACGAGGTGGGCAAATCCCACTGGGCTGTGGAGGGGCAGGGTGCTCACCTTGTCAACAGCTGGTCCAGCACCTCCTGGGTGGTAGCAAAAGCTCTGTATGTGGCCAGGAACGTGGAGACGTAGCTGAGGTCTCTGGCTAGGAAGGCGGGCAGCAGGTGTTCTACTCGCTTCTTCAGCAGCTCTGCCCGTTGGGGCCACACCACGCAGGTCCCATTGCTCTTCCCGGTTGAGGCCTTTCTAGCCTGAGGTGGGACAGGGGAGACATGCGGTCTTCACTGCAGTCACCAGGAGGGTTGGGGGTTGGAGCCCAGAGCAAACCCCCAGGCTCTCGGTGACGTAGGCAAAGAGGTGGGACAGGAGGGCCCACAGTAGACAAAAGGAGCAAGGTGCCTGGCTGGTTCCGTGGGTTCGGGGTCCGCCTCTTGGTTTCGGCTGAGGTCATGATGCGCGCGTCCTGAGATCGAGTCCATCCTCAGGCTTCGCACTTAGGGCGGGGTCTGCTTGAGGATCCTGTCTCTGCCTCTGTGTCTCCCACCCCCGTCTCTGTCTCTGTCTCTATCTCTGTCTGTGTCTCAAAAAAATACCTCATGCAATCCTTTTAGGGAAAAGGGAGAATGGCAACAATAGGAGGATGTGAGGTGGGGGGTGTGTGAATGGACGTTGGTATCTCAGGTCAGATCGTTAGCTGAGTATTGACAGCCTCTCCCTGCACTAAGGGCATCGTCCCTGTGATTTCTGACGATGTATCCCACGCTTGAGAACACAGAGACTGTTTCATGGGTGGGGGTGCTCAGCATTTTAGGGTACGTAGGATGTTCCGTGCAGCACTGTGAGGTGGCAACAGAAGGGAATCACATGAACGTCCTGCATCTGTGAAGGGCTCAATGGCTGCGGTAACTGATGGGCCTTCTGGAATGTTGTGCAGCACAAGGAGGCGCCTGCTCCGGACCCTGGAGGGGCCCCAGGGATGTGCTCCTTTACAACCAAAGGGCAGAGCAATAGGCATAGTACCGTGAGCCCCATGCCCCTTTGGGGAAAAGTCTCCCAACTCACCAGGATCTCGAGCAAGGGATGAGAGGTGGTTTAAGGTCGCTTTTCTGATATTCGTACAGATATGTGGATAGGGACTGTGCATCGGGCCAAGGCCGTGGCAGGGCCCTGAGGGCTGGTTTGGGGAGGGGATGGGGATCCGGGTTCACATGGGAGCAGGAGTCTAGGACGGAGCCCCGAGGAGCCCAGAGGCTGGTTTCTGGGATCTGGGTCCCTTTGTGCCGCATCGGTGCCCTGGGTGCTGGGTCCCTCCGGCACCTCCACTCACCCTGAGCCAGCGCTGGACTTTGTTGGCAGTAGGGGACTCCTTCCTGTCCTTCAAGGAGGTGGGGCAGGGGATCCCATCGTTCAGCTCCTGCCCCGTCTCCTGTGTGGAGCTCTGTAAAGACAGTGCCCGGCAGCCAGGCGGGAGGCCTCAGAGGTCTGTCTGGCTGCCTTGGCTGGTCCTCAGCCCCAGGGGACTCCCTTCCAGACACACCACACCCCAGGATGCACGCAGCTCCACCATGGAGAGAAAAGTGACACAGCTCGAGGGCCTTGGATTCACTCTGGCCCTGGTGAGAGGCACCTCGGGAATCCTCTTTCCACCCTGCCCCCCCCACCCCCCCGTGGCATCGGTGTGAACATGAAGGCATCACCAGGGTATCCACTGCCCTGCAACCTCCTCCAGCCCAGGGCGGGACCTCCCCCACATACCCCTCTTTCCCTGAAACTGGGGGAATGGGGCTGCCCAGGGATGGCTCGGAGAGGTGGCCTGGCCTGGCCTAGGTCGCTCGGTATTACCTTCCGGCACCTCCTGGCAAAGGCCCTGAGGTGTCGGGGGCGCGGGTTGAGCCAGTGTCTGCAGCATGTGAAACGTCCCTCACCCCGGGGATTCTGGAAGCCAGAGCCCCGGAAAATGGGCACGCAGCAAGAGAACATCTTTCACTATCGAATGTCTCCGGCCAAGTGAGCCTGATACGGGACCGCACTAGAATGTGGGTGCCTGGTGACCGGGGTTCCGAGTTCCGTTGGGGTCGGTTATCAGGGAAGTGACTTCACTTCCTGGGATCCCCTCCCTGAGTCCACACCTGGACTAGCACCTGCACAGACAGTGCTCTGGGCTGCCGACTGCTCATCCCCTTTCTGCATGCCATGCCAAATGTGTACCCAGTGACACCAACACAACCCTCTCCACAGGCCCCAGGGAAGGTCTGGGTGCAGCCAGGGCCCCAGCTTGGAAACACCCCTGGGCTCTGATGCAACTCTCCATCTTCCCTGTTTTGGACCCCGGAGAAGCCGTTGTGCCTGTCAGGGATGGTCTGTGTCTTGCCTGTGCGATAGGGATTATTCCAGCGTGTACTTCTTGCAGAAGTCCACAGGCATAGGTGGGATACCATCTAAGAAATTGGGGGAGTGGTGTCGCACGTAGGGAATACCTGCCACCACATTTTCTTCCTTTCTCACCTTCTCTGAGTCTGTAGCTCCTCCGATCCCACCCACAGTCCCTAGTGTTGTGTGTGTGTCTGTGCACATGTGTGTGCCCCAGTACTCCTATTGTGCAGGCCCAGTCCCACCTAGGGGTGGATGGGAAATAGCTTTCCCAGGTCTTAGGCTTTCTAATTTCCAAGGCAAACCCTGCAGAAGCTATTGGAGCCTTGGCTCAGAGGGGCTGAGCCCACCCTTACTCCTAGACGCTGCCAGTCGTGTGTCACGAGCCATCCCTCCTTTCCTCTGGGTGTCATGTGGGCAGGGGTGCCGTCAGTGGGTTGCCCTGGCCTGGGCTCCTCCTCAGACAGGTACGTGCTGGGATGCCTCCTGCCTGGGATGTCGATGCTTCTTCCCACCCCCATACCATCTCCAGGTCTACAGCCAGTTCCAGAACACCACCTCTTCCCGAGCTCCCAGTGAGTAGCTAGGTTCAGCCATGGCCCCACCTTTGAGGACACTCGGAGAGCTGGGTTCAGGCCTGGTTCTGCCTTCTTACCAGTCTGTGATTCTGGGCAAGCCACGGACCCTGCTAGGGTCTTCCCCTTGTTGCAGAGGCCGTCTCTTACGTAACTGACTTTATTTTCGTTGAAAGATTTTCTGTGTTGGCTTGAGAGACAGAGTGTGGGGGGTGGGGAGGATAGAGGGAGAGGGGAGACAGAATCTCAAGCCGACTCTGTGCTGAGTGTGATGCCCAATGCTGGTCTTGATCCCAAGACCCTGAATTCGTGACCTGAGTCCAGATCACGAGTCAGAAGCTTAAGCAACTGAGCCACCCAGGCGCCCTGGCAAAAGAACACTTTCAATATATTTCCAGGCAATGCAGGGAAGTGACTAGTGCAAGAGGGAAGACAGACATGGGGGACTGTGCATTTCCCTCACTTAACTGCCTAAAGAGATTTAGTTTCTAGTCTATGGGTCAGGGATGAAAAATACAGGCGAAGCTCAGCCATTTCCACGAGTTGGAGACAGCAAGGTGGAAATTTGGAGAAGTCGATATGGCTGTGGTTTACAGTACAGAATACTGAGGAGAGCTGCACAGAGAAAGAGGACCTCAGAAAGCCATCTAGGATCACTTTTGAGTTTTCATAGAATTCCTCAATAGGGCACCTGTGTGAGGAACGTATGTGGTGTGGGGAAAATAATAGCCCAGGGGAAGCAGAGAGGAAAATGTCACTAGCCTTCACACACAACCAGGAAAAGTCTGTGCTACCAGCAGCAGGCAGAGTGGAAAACCTCGTAATTCGTGGGACATTGCAAAGAGAGCTCAGAATACCAACAGAACAATAGCAAAATATATTGAAGACTACTGTGATACCCCCTAACAAACCTTTGGAAAGCTAGTCTGGAAGGATAAAATAGTTCTCCAGGAACCTCACCATCAGAACAATCCTCAAGAGTATGTGTAGAAATATAAGCAATAGTTAATATCTAACCATTAAAATTCACAATACCTGCCTTCCAACCAAAGATTACCAGGATGCAAAGAAGGAGAAAAGTTCACCTCGTACTGAGGAGAAAGATTAAACAATAGAAACCTACCCAGAAATGAAAAAGAGGATGGAAGTATTGCACATGCACTTTCAAACAACTGTTAGAAAGAGGTTTTATATACGTAAGAATGTACACAAAGGATGAAGTGAAACAGAGATATAGAAAATATGAAAACAAGGAAAACCCAACTTCTGGAGCTGAAGAGTAGCACGTCTAAGATGAAAAATGTAGTAGATGGGCTTTCTTTCACGTTAGACACTACATAGCAAAAAGAGAGAGAGAGAGACAGAGAGAGAACTTGAATGCATGATCATAGCAGTTGTCCAGAATAAAGCAGAGAAAAGGAAGGGTGCAAACCACGCCGTGCACACAAACACTAGAGTAGGTGTGAGCTTTGTAGCAATTTCAAGTGGCCTGGTAGATAAGAAATTGGCTGAGGTACAGAAAAAAAAATGTTTGAAGAAGTAATGTCTGATTATTATCTGAATTGCATGAACCCTCTACACCCATAGATTCAAGAATTCAGGAATCCAGCCAACAAAACCCCCAAACATAAGGATCATGAAAAAACCCCTCCTTATCAACCTACATCCTAATAAAATTGCTTAAGACCAATGCTAAAGAAAAAAATCTAAAAAGCAGATGGAGATGAGTCCATTGCATTACCTGTCACGTCCCTAATTGTGTAGATGGTCTCTGTTTCTTTCTGGTCTGTGTTACTCTTGGAGTCTCTCTTCCCTTACAGGATCCCCCTTCCTATTTCTTGCAGGGTGGTTTAGCGGCCAAATCCTTTGAGTTTCTTTCTGTCCTGGAAGCTCTTTATCTCTGCTCCTATTCGGAATGACTCCTTGCTGGATAAAGTATTCTTGGCTGCATGTTTTTCTCATTTAGTACCCTGACTCGATCACGCCAGCCCTTTCTGGTGTGCCAGGTCTCTGTGGATAGGTATGTGGCTAGTCTAATGTGCTTACCCCTGTCGGTGAAGACCCTCTTGTCTCGAGCTGCTTTCAGGATTTTCTCTTTCTGTCTGAAATTGCAAACGTCACTAGTATATGTTAGGGTGTTCCTCTATTCTTATGGCCTTGGGGAAGAGTCCTCTCTACCTCTTGGACTTGAATGCCTGTTTCCCTCCCAGATTAGGGAAGTTCTCAGCTACGATCCACACAGATAGATCTTCTGTCCCTCTGTGTCTTCTCCCTCAGGGCCAGAAGTAATTCCAATATTGTTTCCTTTTGTGGCATCACTGATTTTTCGATTCCTCCACCCATGGTCCATTCGTTGGCTTTCTCTCTTTTCCTCAGCTTCCTTCCTTTCCATCAGCTTGTCTTTGGTGTCACTGACTCTGTCTTCTGCCTCATTGACCCTAGGCGTTAGAGCATCCACATCCAATGTAGACTGCATCTCAGTTAGAGCCTTTTGAATGTGGGCCTGATTCGATTTCATTTCTGCACTATGAGAGTCTCTCGTGTCATTTATCCTTTTTTCAAGCCCAGCTAGCAACTTTGTAACTGTCATCCTGAGTTCCAGCTCTGACATCTTACTTAAAACCGTATGCATTAGATCAGTGGCAGAGAGTGTTACCCCTGGCTCTTTCTTTTGCTGTGAATCCCTCCCTCTAGTCACTTTTCCCAGAGAAGAATGGATGGGGGAGAGAGAGATTGGGATCTCACAGGGTGGACAAAACTGGGTGATCCACTTGGTCCCGATTGTCTTTTGGTCTGTGTGTTGGAAGTCACTAAATCCCAAAATTGTAAAGAAAGCCAAACTCATATATATATATAGCGAAAAGATTCCGAAAATGAGGAATATAGGAGCGCCTGGGTGGCACAGCGGTTAAGCGTCTGCCTTCGGCTCAGGGCGTGATCCCGGCAATCTGGGATCGAGCCCCACATCAGGCTCTTCTGCTATGAGCCTGCTTCTTCCTCTCCCACTCCCCCTGCTTGTGTTCCCTCTCTCGCTGGCTGTCTCTATCTCTGTCGAATTAATAAATAAAATGTATATAAAAAAAAAGACTCTCTTTAAAAAAAAACAAGAAAACAAAAATGAAGAATATATGTATAAAATGTCCATGTAAAAAATGACAGTTCAGAAAAGATTGAAAAATGAAGAGTTGCTAAAATTAAAAAAAAAGTAGTTGGAAAGGGAAAAAAAGAGGGAAAAAAATAAATGGAAAATTTTGAATGGAGAGAGAAATGAATCATGAGAAAAAGCCTCAAGCTCTAGGTGCTATTTTCCCCTAGCGCTGGAGTTTGGCCATCCTCTTTGGTCTGTAAACTTACTGTTCACTTGTTCTTTCACCTCGTTTTCAGGGGGCGGGGGCCTAGTGCGCTGATTCTCAGGTGTTTTTGCCTGGACGGGGATGCACTGCCCCTTGCCAGGGGGCCCGGTGGGGCTCAGGGTCAGCTGGTTGCTCTGTGTGCCTTGTGTTCCCAGAGGGCTTTCCCTGCCTCTTGAAAGGGTGAGAATAAAAACGGCCGCCCTCATCTGTAGGCGCAGAGGTGTGATGCTGTTGTGCACCAAGTTCTGTAGACTTCTGCGGTGCTCCCCACACCAAAGCTCCTTGGGGAAGGCGGAGGGTCACAGCGTTTCTGTCCTTTGCAGCGCTCCCAGGTGGAGAGCTTCCGATCAAGTGGACTCCCTGTCAACAGACTTTGTGCAAGGAGAGGGATCTCTCCCTTCTCCTCACTTGTATCTGGAGCAGGAAGCGTAGGCACCGCTCTCACAACAACTGAACTGCAGGGTTATCAAGAATTGGGGCTGGCAGGGGCAGGGGGTCACTGCTGGAGGAGCCTGAGGGGTGTGGAGGGGCTATGCCCAGTGCCAAAGCTGCCGGTTGAGGCTCTGTCCATCCTGCAGCTTCCATGAGCACCCAGTGTGCTTTGGAAATGAGGAGGTTGTGGAATACAGGTGAGGTTCAGTGAGGGTGGAATCTGGAGCTGACGACCAGGAAAGAATTCTTGAGACGTCTTTGGTGCAAAATTGGTGGTTTATGACAGGACCCATGGCAGAAAGAGATGCTGCCCTGGCTTGTGAGGGGTGGCTGATGGTAGACTATGGGGTTGGGAGAAGGTAAGGAAAAAGGGAGGTTGAGATAATACTTGCATATGTGAAAGAAGACTCACAAGGTACAGAGGCCTTGCCATTGTCTCGGGAAGGTGGTTTTGCCCTCTAGCAAGGCATGAACATTAAGACGGTTGGGAACTTCCTGGAGGCTGCAGAGTATAAGGACATTTCATTGTATCTACTTTCTCTTCAGGAAGCTAAGTTATTGATAGAAATGCTTGGTTCTTGTAAACTGCTAAGACATTGGGAAACTGAGGGAGACTTAAGTCTTGCAGGATTGTGGTGTCTATAGGTTAACTATTTCTTTGCCCTTTAGGGCAGCCAGGAGTGCCTGAGGAATGTCACGTACACCCCATGGTGGGGGTGTGTGTGGGGTGTCAATTCCGGCTTTGTCCTCAGCTAGCCTTCTCTTCCCTCCTCAGTAAAGGTCCCCCCTGTTCACAGAGGTTCAAGCAGTTCTTGCTGTTGCCACCTAGTGGACATATGGATGAACACATTCAGGTCATGTCTGTGACTCACTGACCTGAGCTGCCATGAGAGCTTGGTTCCTTCCTGGGAGGACAAGGCCCAAAAAGGATGGACCCGGAGCAAGCAGACAAGTGTGGCCTGGCCGACGCCCCTCTGCTGGCCTGGAAGCAGGACCCGGTTGCTCTACTTAGAAGCTGAGTTCTAGAGCAGGAGGGGCTGGAGTGGCTGGGGTGTGTCCCGGGATGGGGTCTGGATGAGGGGTGTTCCAGGACGGGTGTGTGTGTGTGTGTGTGTGTGTGTGTGTGTGTGTGTGTGTGTGTGTGGGGCAGGGATGCTTGTGGAGGGAGGATCCGTGAGGGCGGTATGGAGAGGCTCTTCCCTGCTCCACGGGTCCCGCCCAGGTAGCCTGATGGCCTCACTGTGGGCTTGTCTTCCTCATGATTTCAGGGTTCATCTCTAGTCTCCGGGGACCCTCCTTTCCCGAGCAAGGCTCCACGGAAAGAAAGAGAGTATAGATAGAGGACCCTGAAGCCAATACTCCCACAATGGGACTAAAGTGTGTTCCAGAAATTGTGCTTTTAGGAAACAGTCCTAAAGCAAAAGAGATTTAGGGCACATTGTACTCTTCACTTTAAGGATGAGACTCCAAGAATTGGAGATGTCTCAATTGTTCGGCAGGTGGTGCTGCTGAGTAAATGATGTGTAGCCCCTGAGAATGCAGAAGGGGACAGGAGGAGCAGTGCCTGTCCCCTGTGGGGACCTCAGGCCGCACAAGAGCCCAGCTGTGGAACCCTCCCTGCCCCACCCTATCCCACACACAGGCAAACCCCCTCCCCCCACACACTCACCCATACACTCCAAGGGAAAGGACTGGAAGAGGGCCGCCATGTGTTATGGGCTATCGTGATAGAAGGTAGAAGGAATGTGTCTTCCTTTCTTCATATTTACATCACTATTTTACTAACAAAACGTAATCTGGCTAAAACATTAGAGAACTTTTTAATTACCTGATATGTTTGTAATAAAGAGGAAGATTTAATATGCAGTCTTAATATTTTTCTAATATGCACATTAGAATCATTGAAACCTGGCCTATCCAGGAAAATGAAAGATTTTGAAGGTGTCTCATGAACCCAGATATTTCTGGCTCTTGGGTCACACTTACAAAAGGGAAGCCTATCCCAGATCATGAAAACATTTCATTTTGGGGCTTCACATGCGCAGTATTGTATCAGGAATATTCCTTTGCAGTAAAATGGGGTTTTTTTGTTTGTTTGTTTGTTTCTGTTTTTGGTTTTGTTTGTTTTTTAAGAGAAAAAAAACTGAAAAAAAATATGAATCACTCATAGGTTACGTAGCTAGATACAAAAAGGGCACACTGTCTGATCCCACACACATGAAAACCCAGAAGAAGCAACTCACAGAGGCGGAGAGGGGAGCCGTGGCTGCAGGGACTGGGCTGAGGGAATGAACAGTATCTGATGAGTGGCACGGGAGTCTCTGGGAGGGAAATACTGTAGAAGGACAAGGCTGTGAAACACTCTGTACCTAATGACACCTAGAAGTACAATGTAAAAGGATCAGAGTAAAATTCCATGAAAACTCAATTTATCCTTTATTTATAGACCAGAATATATTAAGCAATGAAATAGGTGCATGAACAACGCAAAAATTAGAAACACTGGAAGGACAGGGGAGGGGAAGCCATCCTTTGGGGATTCAGCGAGCAGGAACTGCTGCTCCGGGGCCGAGGCCGGTTGCTCCACTGAGAGAGGTGGTTGCTGGAGCCTGCTCGGGCTCCTGGCTTTCCAAAGCTGCAGGTGACTCTTCTAGCTCCTGACAGAGAGTCAGAGCTGTGAGTATATCCTCCGCTGGCTCTGACATGGCATGTGGCCTAAGGGGCTCTTCAGGGACCTCCATAGCTAGGACTGGAGCCTGCTTTGGCTCTGGGGCTGCCAAGGGCACAGGTGGCTCTTGGAGCTTCTGACAGGGACTTAGAGCTGTGAGTCTGTCCTGCGCCGACTCCGACAGGGCAGGTGGCATCAGGGGCCCTTCAGGGACCTCTCTAGCTAGTGCTGGGGCCTGCTCTGGCTCCTGGCTTTCCAAAGGCGCAGGTGACTCTTGCACATCCTCACGGTGGATCAGAGCTCTGACCACCAGCTGCACTGGGCCCGACACGGCAGGTGACGTCCCTGCTCTTTTGAGTTGCTGAGCTCCAGCAGCAGTGATGGGGTTTTCCAGCTCAGGCTCTGAAGCTGCAGCAGGCAGCACAGTGGGAGCTGGGACTAGCTTTCGGCACGGTTCCGGATCTCGCTCTGGGGCCGCTGCTGTGGCTCCAAGAAGAGAAAGTGTGGTCATCATGATTGTCTTTCCATGTCCCTTCCAAATGAAGGCAACTTTGCCCACCACTCAATATTGTCTGAGTCTAAGAACCCGTCCCTGGGTGGTCTCCCCATATTGTAGCCCATGGGGACAGTGATCTGAGACCACTCCTTGCTCCCAGCCACACTGCAGTCTGCGGAGGCTTGCTCTGTGTGGCCCATTCTCTCCCCTCCACAGGCCTCCATCAGTCACCCCCAGTCCTCCTCACCCCCAGCCTCTGGCCCAGCGGGCTCGAGATGTCGCAGCCGAGAGAGGAGGAGCCAGGCACGTTGCTCCAGGTCTGAGCCTGGCACATTGAGCCTTGCGTACGCCAGTAGTGTCTTTAGGCAGGGAAATTCTGGGGGCTGGAAGAAATCTTCAGGGTAGTGGCCCAGCCAGGTGCCCAGGATGGAGGAGATGGCCCTGGGGACAGACAGGTGGGCAGAGGAGTCAGAGGACGGGGCACCTCCCACACGGATGCCCCAGGGAACCCCTGTGGGAACCTGGGCCCCTGGGTCCCCGGCTCCTGGCTGTCAGAGCCCATTCCTACTCCATGTCCACCTGTGATGTGGCAGTCCTGCCTGAGGCAGACCTGGTCACTGAGGAGGGGCTGGCCCAAAGCCTCTGTGAGTGGGAGCCCTTGACCCCTGGTGTGACCATTTCTGTCCTCGTCGTGGAAACTGGACGCCCTGCTCAGTCTCCCGGCCCACTTGCCGCGTGACTTCCACTGCACGTGGGCAGGGAGGGGTGGCGTGTCTGGCGTGGTCATTGCCCTCAGTGCACACTAGTGCTCTGTGTCTATCCAACCAAGGAGGGAACAAAGGGACTCTGTCCCATCCCTGGCCTTCCCAGGACCCTCCCGATACCTCCCACTTCCCCTCCTGTGCCTACGTGCTGCCTCGTTCAGTAGGTGCCAGGAGAGGGTGTCCTTCCGTGGACACCAATCTCCCACTGGGTGGGGGACGTCCAGTCCCCGAGCCCTCCCTGGGTCTCCTCTGAGTACCTGCTGAGCACCCAGTGTCGACGTTCCACCAGATGTGTGGAAGCCATGCCCTTTGTTCTGGGTCCCAGGATTGGGGTAGAGACAGGGCTGGGAGGCGGCGGTGATGGGGAATGACACTGTTAGGGGCTGAGGCTGCCCTCCAGCCCCCTCTGCTCTCCCACAGTGCCCACACCCCACCCAGGGCTCTCCAGGACCCCTTTCCTCTTCTGCAGAAGAAGCCCTGAGACCTGGACCCTCCAACAGGAATTGCAGATGTGTGGGATGAGGGTCCAGCAGCCCCCAGATCACAGTCCCGTCGCTGCCCTCTCAAAGAAGGAAGGGCCCTGTGCATTAGCCAAAGCTCACTCACATGCCCCGCTGCTCCTGGGCTCCGCCGATCTCGTCCCAGGAAGAGAGGACGCATCCGTAGCTAGAGGAGGCCGGAGGGGTGGTGGGGGGATCGCATGAAATGTCCTGTGAACCCTCCCTCTCATCATATCTAGTGTCACTGTCTGACTGCCGACTAGAATGGAGCCCTGGGGTGCTCCCGGGTGCTGTCTGCTGTGTGCGTGGGATCACAGTCGGCGCCCAGGGAAGCGTCTGCAGGTCTGCACCTAGAAGGGCATCCATCCTTTATGCTCGATGAATGGCAGGGCCCCCACCAGCCCCATCCCAGAGAGCTGAGTGGGCCTGGGGCCCCCTGCTCATCCCCGGGCATGCCTGCTCTGGTCTCACCCAGGACACAGAGCCCAGATGGAGTGTCAGATGTCCTTTTCCAAGGGGAAAAGAGCCCAGCTCAAGACCGTGGTGACGGTGAGGGCTGAGGCAGAGGCTTCTTCATGGGGAGCGGGACGATGGTCCACGAGCACGACCACAGCCCCTGTAGCGGACCTTTCCACAGGGCCAGGCACCCAGGTGTCCTTAGCCTACAGGACCCCACTGAGTCCCTGTTATAACTCTGCCCCAGTCCGAGGAGCCAACTGAGGCTCCGGGAAGTTGGGTGGCATTCCCCAGACTCCCAAGCACGAGGTGGGCAAATCCCACTGGGCTGTGGAGGGGCAGGGTGCTCACCTTGTCAACAGCTGGTCCAGCACCTCCTGGGTGGTAGCAAAAGCTCTGTATGTGGCCAGGAACGTGGAGACGTAGCTGAGGTCTCTGGCTAGGAAGGCGGGCAGCAGGTGTTCTACTCGCTTCTTCAGCAGCTCTGCCCGTTGGGGCCACACCACGCAGGTCCCATTGCTCTTCCCGGTTGAGGCCTTTCTAGCCTGAGGTGGGACAGGGGAGACATGCGGTCTTCACTGCAGTCACCAGGAGGGTTGGGGGTTGGAGCCCAGAGCAAACCCCCAGGCTCTCGGTGACGTAGGCAAAGAGGTGGGACAGGAGGGCCCACAGTAGACAAAAGGAGCAAGGTGCCTGGCTGGTTCCGTGGGTTCGGGGTCCGCCTCTTGGTTTCGGCTGAGGTCATGATGCGCGCGTCCTGAGATCGAGTCCATCCTCAGGCTTCGCACTTAGGGCGGGGTCTGCTTGAGGATCCTGTCTCTGCCTCTGTGTCTCCCACCCCCGTCTCTGTCTCTGTCTCTATCTCTGTCTGTGTCTCAAAAAAATACCTCATGCAATCCTTTTAGGGAAAAGGGAGAATGGCAACAATAGGAGGATGTGAGGTGGGGGGTGTGTGAATGGACGTTGGTATCTCAGGTCAGATCGTTAGCTGAGTATTGACAGCCTCTCCCTGCACTAAGGGCATCGTCCCTGTGATTTCTGACGATGTATCCCACGCTTGAGAACACAGAGACTGTTTCATGGGTGGGGGTGCTCAGCATTTTAGGGTACGTAGGATGTTCCGTGCAGCACTGTGAGGTGGCAACAGAAGGGAATCACATGAACGTCCTGCATCTGTGAAGGGCTCAATGGCTGCGGTAACTGATGGGCCTTCTGGAATGTTGTGCAGCACAAGGAGGCGCCTGCTCCGGACCCTGGAGGGGCCCCAGGGATGTGCTCCTTTACAACCAAAGGGCAGAGCAATAGGCATAGTACCGTGAGCCCCATGCCCCTTTGGGGAAAAGTCTCCCAACTCACCAGGATCTCGAGCAAGGGATGAGAGGTGGTTTAAGGTCGCTTTTCTGATATTCGTACAGATATGTGGATAGGGACTGTGCATCGGGCCAAGGCCGTGGCAGGGCCCTGAGGGCTGGTTTGGGGAGGGGATGGGGATCCGGGTTCACATGGGAGCAGGAGTCTAGGACGGAGCCCCGAGGAGCCCAGAGGCTGGTTTCTGGGATCTGGGTCCCTTTGTGCCGCATCGGTGCCCTGGGTGCTGGGTCCCTCCGGCACCTCCACTCACCCTGAGCCAGCGCTGGACTTTGTTGGCAGTAGGGGACTCCTTCCTGTCCTTCAAGGAGGTGGGGCAGGGGATCCCATCGTTCAGCTCCTGCCCCGTCTCCTGTGTGGAGCTCTGTAAAGACAGTGCCCGGCAGCCAGGCGGGAGGCCTCAGAGGTCTGTCTGGCTGCCTTGGCTGGTCCTCAGCCCCAGGGGACTCCCTTCCAGACACACCACACCCCAGGATGCACGCAGCTCCACCATGGAGAGAAAAGTGACACAGCTCGAGGGCCTTGGATTCACTCTGGCCCTGGTGAGAGGCACCTCGGGAATCCTCTTTCCACCCTGCCCCCCCCACCCCCCCGTGGCATCGGTGTGAACATGAAGGCATCACCAGGGTATCCACTGCCCTGCAACCTCCTCCAGCCCAGGGCGGGACCTCCCCCACATACCCCTCTTTCCCTGAAACTGGGGGAATGGGGCTGCCCAGGGATGGCTCGGAGAGGTGGCCTGGCCTGGCCTAGGTCGCTCGGTATTACCTTCCGGCACCTCCTGGCAAAGGCCCTGAGGTGTCGGGGGCGCGGGTTGAGCCAGTGTCTGCAGCATGTGAAACGTCCCTCACCCCGGGGATTCTGGAAGCCAGAGCCCCGGAAAATGGGCACGCAGCAAGAGAACATCTTTCACTATCGAATGTCTCTGGCCAAGTGAGCCTGATACGGGACCGCACTAGAATGTGGGTGCCTGGTGACCGGGGTTCCGAGTTCCGTTGGGGTCGGTTATCAGGGAAGTGACTTCACTTCCTGGGATCCCCTCCCTGAGTCCACACCTGGACTAGCACCTGCACAGACAGTGCTCTGGGCTGCCGACTGCTCATCCCCTTTCTGCATGCCATGCCAAATGTGTACCCAGTGACACCAACACAACCCTCTCCACAGGCCCCAGGGAAGGTCTGGGTGCAGCCAGGGCCCCAGCTTGGAAACACCCCTGGGCTCTGATGCAACTCTCCATCTTCCCTGTTTTGGACCCCGGAGAAGCCGTTGTGCCTGTCAGGGATGGTCTGTGTCTTGCCTGTGCGATAGGGATTATTCCAGCGTGTACTTCTTGCAGAAGTCCACAGGCATAGGTGGGATACCATCTAAGAAATTGGGGGAGTGGTGTCGCACGTAGGGAATACCTGCCACCACATTTTCTTCCTTTCTCACCTTCTCTGAGTCTGTAGCTCCTCCGATCCCACCCACAGTCCCTAGTGTTGTGTGTGTGTCTGTGCACATGTGTGTGCCCCAGTACTCCTATTGTGCAGGCCCAGTCCCACCTAGGGGTGGATGGGAAATAGCTTTCCCAGGTCTTAGGCTTTCTAATTTCCAAGGCAAACCCTGCAGAAGCTATTGGAGCCTTGGCTTAGAGGGGCTGAGCCCACCCTTACCCCTAGACGCTGCCAGTCGTGTGTCACGAGCCATCCCTCCTTTCCTCTGGGTGTCATGTGGACAGGGGTGCCGTCAGTGGGTTGCCCTGGCCTGGGCTCCTCCTCAGACAGGTACGTGCTGGGATGCCTCCTGCCTGGGATGTCGATGCTTCTTCCCACCCCCATACCATCTCCAGGTCTACAGCCAGTTCCAGAACACCACCTCTTCCCGAGCTCCCAGTGAGTAGCTAGGTTCAGCCATGGCCCCACCTTTGAGGACACTCGGAGAACTGGGTTCAGGCCTGGTTCTGCCTTCTTACTAGTCTGTGATTCTGGGCAAGGCATGGGCCCTCCTGGGGACTTCCCCTTCTCTCCCTAGTGGCTCCCTGTGATCCCCATCTCAAGCGTACACTCCTTGTGTAAACCCTCCCGTTAAGTGTAGTCTGTACTTAGTGGTTTACTTCCATCACACAAAAGATGGCAGCTTGATCGAAAGCCCCTTCTGAGATTTGGTTCTAGTAGCTCAGTGCCTATCTGTGAATCACTCTGACTCCTGTCCTCGCTCAGATGCCCAGAAGGGAACAAGCCCATCCGTGGAACCATGACATAGACACATGCTTGTGACCTGGCCCTGAGGGACAACAGACAGAGGAGAACTCAGGCCTTCGATGGGGACTGAATCCTACCAACACCACTGAGTGAGCTGAGGTTTTAAGTGAAGTAGATCATGTTTTGTAATTGACAACAGCCCCAACCTCCTGAGAGGCTCTGGCAGGAGCACCCAGCTGAGCACTTCTTTCTTCCTGGTTCCCTTAGACTGTGAGACAATAAGGGTTTCTAGGTTAAGGCACTGAGTGTGGGGCAAATGGGGTCTCACAGCAGGAGGAGCAGGGCACTGTGACTGTTCAGCTGCCCTGGCCCTGCCCCTCTGACACCCCACCCCCATTCTCCTCCTCAGCTTCCTCCAGCCACCCTTGCCTCCTGTCTAACCTCCACTCCGGCAACGTCAAGCTCTGCCTCCAACAGTCTTCTGCACCACGGTGCCCTCTGCCGGGCTACGTAGACTGGGATTGGTGCAGGGCTGGCTCCTCCTTCTCCTCTGCAGGAAATCTCACTGTGGCCTCAGCACAGCCTTTTCGGACCCCTCACCTGGCGGGAGTTCAGGACCCAGTTGTCGCACTTTGCTCTTTTTCTATGGAACAATTGCTCTTTTCATTCACGTTTTTCTTTCATGTTTTGTCCATCTTCCCCTCTAGACCCTGAGCTCCTCGAGGGAGGACCTGGTTGGCTTAGCGGCATTGGCACTGAGTCCTCAGGGCCCAGTGGCTGAATGAACAGGTGAGAGCATCCATCCCACCACTGACCAGCTCAATTGTTAGAGCCTAAGTGACTTTGGTCATTTGTATGTACTTTTGTTTTGTTCTTCAAGAAAACTCTGTTCCCGTTGTGGGACCCAAACTCATGTCCCTGAGATCAACAGCCATATACCCGACTGACTGAGCCAGCCAGGTGTCCCTCTGGTCATTTTTTTGTTTGTTATGTTTGAAATTTTTTATTATAAAAAGAAAAAATAGGGAACAAAGCACATTGGATTATTTTTACAAAGTCATTTTAAATTAGTAAAACAAAGCAAATCTTCCTTCTCCAGACTCTCTTGTAACTAGATGTAGTCAAGTGAGAAATTTTTTTTTCTTTTTTTTATAATAATATTTTTTATTATGTTAATCACCATACAGTGCATCCCTGGTTTTTGATGTAAAGTTCGATGATTCATTAGTTGCATATAACACCCAGTGCACCATGCAATACGTGCCCTCCTTACTACCCATCATCAGCCTATTCCATTCCCCCACCTGCCTCCCCTCTGAAGCCCTCAGTTTGTTTCTCAGAGTCCATAGCCTCTCATGCTTTATTCCCCCTTCTGATTACCCCCGCTTTCTTTATCCCTTTCTTCTCCTACCGATCTTCCTAGTTCTTATGTTCCATAGATGAGAGAAACCATATGATAATTGTCTTTCTCTGCTTGACTTATTTCACTTAGCATTATCTCCTCCAGTGCCGTCCATTTATAAATAATAATATTTTTTATTATGTTATGTTAGTCACCATACAGTACCTCCCTAGTTTTTGATGTAAAGTTCCATGATTCATTACTTGCATATAATACCCAGTGGCCCATGCAATACGTGCCCTCCTTAATACCCATCACCAGCCTATCCCATTCCCCCACCCCTCTCCCCTCTGAAACCCTCAGTTTGTTTCCCAGAGTCCATAGTCTCTCATGGTTCATTCCCCCTTCTGTTTACCCGCCTTTCTTCTTCTACCAATCTTCCTGCTTCTTATGTTCCATAAATGAGTGAAACCGTATGATAATTGTCTTTCTCTGCTTGACTTATTTCACTTAAGAAGATGTGGTCTATATATACTGTGGAATATTACGCAGCCATCAGAAAGAACGATTACCCAACATTTGCAGCAACATGGACGGGACTGGAGGAGATTATGCTAAATGAAAGCAATCTCTTGATTCTTTTCCTGATGTGTCTTCAGGTAGCAGATGCTCTTCCAGTTTTTGTTTGGAGAACACTGTTCCGGGAGACCAGAGTCTAGACCGGGCTCGGTCACACACTTTCTGTGTGACCATAAACAAGTTGTGTATCTTTCTGCAGCATCTGCTTTCTCTCCTGCAAAATGAATGGACAAAACAGGTACTATGGGTTCTTCTAGCTCCAAATTTCTGAGATGATAAGAATTTATTATCTTGAATCTCCTCCCTAATTAGACATCAGATGACAGACCTTTTCAGCTGGAAATGAAGAGAGTAAGTGAATTGTATGGACGAACTACCCTTCCAGGGCCCTGGTGAAGTATTCAGCTGTAACATAGATTAAAAATTCTCTGTGCACACTGTGTTTTCTCTTCATAATGAAGGGAGCTGTGCACAAAGGAATAGGGTGGTAGGGTATTAATTTGCTTCTGCTCTGCTGGGTCAAATGACACGCAAGAGGTTAGGTGTTTGTAATCCAAACATGCACAAAGTTCAGGAATGGAAGAAGCCTAGATTTTGGTTACTTTGGACAAATTACAGGTCCATATGGACCACTTCTTAAGATGACCCAGAGGAGAATTCAACTTTTTAATGGTCCTCTTGCTCATGCCAATATCACATAAAGACCAGAGGTTGTCTCTAGAGAGCCATGATAAGTCTTGTCTCACTGATTACTCTATTGCTAAATGTTTCTCTGTGGTAAGGATAAGTAGTTAACAAAGGCATGTTGGATATTCCAGTGAACCTTCTGAAAACTGTTGTGGTTACAATGTGATTAACTTATGTAAATGAATCAATGTGGCCAATGAACCAAGCTATGCACACAGAACGTATCCAGGAGGCGGAGAATCCCAAAGCTTAGTCACACTCAGGAGAGCAATGTGTAGTATTTAAAGGTGAATTCCAGAAGAAAAATGAAAAAAAGAACCCTGAGAATGATGTCTTTAATTCAAAAAGGCTCAACATGAAATGACAGACAGTTGAAAGATGGTTCTAGAATTTGTACATGTTGCTTTCACATAGATTCCTGGAGCAAAAGTAAAAAATCCGTGCGTTTACGGGAAGCTGGTCAGCCCAAGAGGCTGTCCTCAAGCTTCCACTGTGTACATGGTACCCATCCTATCTGCAGTCAGCAAATGTCACCAACCCCTTTCTTGTGCCAGTTATTATGTCCCAGGGGCAGATGAATTTTACTCTGCTATGTAGAATAATAGATCAGAGGGGTGAGTGAGTTAGCCTGAGACTTAAAATCTACGTGATTGTTGGAAACAATTATAGAGGGGAAGGTCAGAAAGAGAGATTTCGTGTGAAAAGGATAAGTTAGATTTGGCTTGTTTCATAATAATCATACGTCTTGAGTATAGAGCATCAAATTTTTTCCATTAAGAGATCATTAGTTTCCTTCTTAGCCCTCACTCACTAGGAATATCAAAATCAGGGTCATTGTGGCACTTTTATATGAATTACAATTGGTTATGATATGGTTGCAATTACTGATTTTTGGGAAATAATGTTGCTTTACTACCATTAGGTGAAAAATCGGAACGGGGATCCACATCTGTAGGTGTGTGATGTGAATAGTTCTCCTGGGGTTGGGCAGTGCACACCTGTATGATCATGTACAGAGCCCTGTCAGAGGAGATAGTGATTTAAAAAGAAATGGCTTACCTACTTCCCCAGAGCTTTATCTTTGAAATGACTACCGGAGATATAGGTACTGCTAAGCGATCAAGGGAAGAGGGAAAGGTCTGGAAATGGGACTTTATGAGATGCCCAAGCAAAGAGAGAAAGTCAGGGAAGGGGAATAAAGAGGAAGAGACTGTGAAGTTTTAGGAGAATTAGTTTTGGGCAGTATCATGAGTGTCCTCAGGATTCATAATCATTAAGATGGAAAGCATTACCTTCTGTTTTGCTTTTTAGAAGAGTTTGTGTGGGATTGGAATTGATTCTTTAAGTGTTTAGTGTAATGCACTGTGAAGGCATCTGGGTCTGCGTTTTTCTTGCTGGGATATACTTTAAAAATATATTATTAGTAGTATTTTTTAGGAGGCTTGTTTTATTTTATGAAGTCAACACAAAGGAGCAAAGTCAACACAGAAGAACAACCAACAAAAAGTAGCAGGAAAGAGACCCAGTTAAGAGCAGATTCCCGAGTCCAGCAGTTCTTTCAGTCATGGTTAACCTGGGGCCCAGCGTGGGGGTCCATCTGTCCAGTCTGTCTGTCCATCCTAGATGCATCTGGTAACACAGAAAACCTGCAGATGTCAAAGACCCCGTTATTTTGTAAAGAAAGTACACCTCAAAATATTCTAATTGCATGTGTGAACCACGAACTACTGTCTCATCTACCCGTGCCAGCCCCAAGGGTCCTGGGAGGGTGGTGGGGACTGTCCCTGCCTGTCCCAGCATCTTGCTGTGGAGTGACAAGCTGAGCTGGGGATGGGGAGACACTGCCAAACCAGGTTTTTTTGTCTGAGGTTTTGTTCAGGTGTGACTTCTGTCTTTTAGGAGTTTTGAGGCCACCTCAGTTGTGTGTTTTCAGTGCTGAGGTGAAGTCCAGCGGCCGGACCCTCTACCCACCGAGACAACGTGCTCCGAGTGTCGGTGGGAGGTGGTGTCTCCTTTTGGCACCACGGAGTTGAATATTAAAGTAAGAAAAGCTGTCGCAGTCGCTGGTTTTGGACACCTTTCTCCCTGCCGGCTGCCACACGCAGGGTGATGATGATGTTGTCGCCGCCGTCTTCCGTCTGGACCTTCTTCAGCTCCTGCTGTTCTGTCTTGTCGCCGTTCTGGCGCTTTGTGGGCAGGGAGGTCGACAACGATGCACGTGTTGCCATCGTGTCCAGAGGACTCGCCACATTGTTCACCTGGTTACGGCCAGCGGCAGGGATTGGCATCAGGTGAGTCCCGTTTCGTGGGACAGTTTTTGTTGGTTGCTGGTGCTGACCTAGAGGTGCCTGCTGCACTGTGGTGACCGTGTGGACAGGGGTGGTCTGTGGCTCCTGAATGATCCAGCTGGCAGCGCCCGCTGTGGCATGGTTAATGGCAGGAATAGGTTCCACTTTCACTTTTACTTCTTTGTGATCTCTATTGTCTTGCGACTCTGCCTTAGGAGGGGCCAGCACGGCCGCCTGAGTGACCAGAGCCTGGATGGCAACAGTGTACGTGCTTCCTGGGGCCAGGCCTGCCATACTGGTGACAGACACTGCGGGGATCTGTTGGGCGACGTGCGCCGTCTGCACTACAGGCTGCTGGGAGGTTGAGGTGGTCACGGGAGCAGCGACCGTGTAGGTGATGGGATCGATCGATCGTTGGTGGCAGCTGCCACTGCCCGGCCATTAAAACAGGCTGACGAGACAGAGGGGAGCCTGGTGCACCCTGGGCAAACCGTGCCTCCTGGATGATGGCCAGTTTAGGCTGTGAGGCACTGGGCTCAGGCTCCAGGGGGGCCAGTGAAACTTCCCTTGACAGGCTCTTGGGGGTCTGGGCACCACTGGCGAGTGCAGACAGCACTCCAGCATGATTGGGAGAGGCTGGGCCACTTCTGGAGAAGAGGGGTCCCAGAGGGTTTCTAAAGCAAGGCATGCCCATGGACCATCTTTTCCTAAAAGCCTGCTCTATGAATTTGCTTTCAGAGGCAGGATCTATCCTCCAGAATGAGCCCTTTTGCCTGGTTCTTCCTGGGAACGTGTTACTATGATGAAATAAGGATTCAGAGAGAGATTGTGGTGAATTGGATTCGGCCAGCTCTTGTCTGCTGTCTTGTAGTATGGATAATTTTTAGCGATGTGAGTATAAATTCCATTTAGGGTAAGTTGCTTCTCAGGAGCCATCGTAGTTTTCTGTCCTATGAATTCTGCATAGGAATAAGGTGCTTTGAATCCTTCTTGGGGCTGTCTCCACCAGAAGCTTCCTTTTCATTTTCTGGCTGCCAGTTGTCGGCCATTCACTTGAGGTCAGCTGGTATCACCCTGCTCCCCGGGGGCTGGATGGGCAGGAGTTGGCAGCACTGGGTTCTGGTGGGGGAAGGAAGGGGGCTGATGAGGGAAGGGGGCCATGGCGTTTGGAATGTGGATGGTCAGGGCCAAGATGTGGGCCTGCACAGGCTTCACCCGGGACCTGGGAGCCTCCTACTTCTCCGTCTTCTCACCGGACGGGGCAGTGAACGGGATCCTGAGATTTGTGCTCGGGAACCTGGAGGTGCACACGCGCGGCCGTTATCCGGTGGTGCCCTGCGCCTCTGGAACACGGCGTCCACCAACAGGGCAAACATCCGTTCTCACCGGGGCAGCGCAGGTAGAAGTCGCTGCTGGCATCGGGCCTGGGCTGGCCTGGAACGCTCTGGGGCGCCCAGCCATGGCCACCGCTGCCACTGCCCAGTGGGGGTGGAGGGAGGGAGGGTGTGAAGATCTCGAGGTGCTCCGCGAGATGAAGCTCAAGGGCAGGTGCTCACGTCAACCGAGGCCTGCAAGGAGTTGTGCGGGCTGGTCACCCAGCGCGTCTTCCTCAGGTACTCCAACACCTCCCGGCCCTCCAGGCGCGCCGTGGCCCAGCGGCCCCATGGGGACCCGCCACCTGCGCCCGGGCCGCCCCCTGGTGCCACTGCCTGTGGGAGGCCGGCCTAGCGCCCTGGGCCCATGAGAGCCAGGCCATCCCTGTCGCTGTCACCGCAGCCATGGTGCTGAGGGTCAGGTGAGGCCGCTGGCCGGGGAGCTCCAAGCCTGGGATATACTCTTTTTATTGCTCACTTGATCTTTTCCCTTGTTACAGGTCTGTTCAGATTATCTGTTTCCACTTGAGTCAGGTTTGGTAGTTTGTGTCTTCTTAGAAATATGTCCATTTCATATAGGTGACCTACTTTGCTGGCTGTTCATAACATTCCCTTATAATCCTTTTTATTTTTGTAAGGTGGGCAGTAATGCTCCCATTCCAAAATTTAATCATTTTAATGTTCTCTCTCTTCCTTCTTGGTCAGTCTAGTGAAAGGTTTGTCATTTTTGTTGATTTTTACAAAGAACCAACTTTTGGTTTTGTTTGCTCATCTCTTTTGTTTTATACTATTTCACTTATGTTTACTCTGTTATTTCCTTCCTTATGCTTGTTTTCGCCCCCTTATGCTTGTTTTAACTTTAGTTTGCTCTTTTTTTTTAAGATTATTTATTTATTTATTTGACAGACATAGACAGCCGGTGAGAGAGGGAACACAAGCAGGGGGAGTGGGAGAGGAAGAAGCAGGCTCCCAGTGAAGGAGCCCGATGTGGGACTCGATCCCGGAATGCCGGGATCAGGCCCTGAGCTGAAGACAGATGCCTAATGACTGCGCTACCAGGCGCCCCTAGTTTGCTCTTTTTACTTCACTCTTCCTGTACTGGAAAGTTAGGTTCTTGACTGGAGATTTTTTTTTAATACATCTGTAACTATATAAACACATCTGTAACTATAAACACTATAGGTGTTTGTTTACAGAAATTTGATGAGATGTACATAGACCATTTCGTAGATTCTGTTGAGTGTATTCCAAGGCATTCTGGCTGGCTACTCCCCATGAAATCATCAACATCTCCCTCTTCCTCCTTTCTTTTTCCTTCCCCTCCATATCTGAATTCCTTTTTCTCCATTCATAAATGCGAGACTGTTTTTCATGATTTGGAGCGTGTAACATCTATCATGGCTATAGTCTGCCGTATGTTTACTCTCCTGCAACGATGGAACTCCGCCAGGGCCTGGGACACTTGCTGCCTCCATATCGTTTTCTCCTCAATATCATCAAACCTCACGGTCTCTTCATCTTCACTGCAGAGGTGGATACATGTTGTATCATGTGTCGCTATCTCATTCCTTTGTATTACTGAACAGTATTCCACTTTATGGACATGCCACTTTGGTTTAACCATTTGTCAATGGATAGACTTGTTGGTTTTTTCCACTTTTTGGATCGTATGAACTATGCTGCCACGAATATGTACAAATTTTTGTGTGGACATATACTTTCCTTTTTCTTTGAGAGAGAGAGTGTGAGTCGGGGGGGAGAGGCTGAGAGAGAGGGTAAGGAAGAATCTTTTTTTAAATTATTTTTATTTTTAAATTTTATTTTATTTATTTTATAAATTAATTTATATTATATTTATAGTTTATCAATTAATGAACATATAGTGTAATATTAGTTTCAGAGGTAGAGTTTAGTGATTCATCAGTTGCATACAACACCCAGTGCTCATTCCATCAAGTACCCTCCTTAATGCCCATCGCCAGTTACCCCATCCCCCCACTGACCTCCCCTCCAGCAACCTTCGGTTTGCTTCCTATAGTTAAAAGTTTCTTTGGTTTGTCTCCCTCTCTGATTTCATGTTATTTTATTTTTCCTTTCCTTCCTCTATGATCTTCTGTTTTGTTTCTTGAATTCCACATATGAGTGAACTCATAGAATTGTCTTTCTGTGATTGACTTATTTCACTTAGCCTAATACCCTCTAGTTCCATCCACGTCATTGCAAATGGTGAAATTTCGTTTTCTTTCATGACTGAATAACATTCCATTGCATATCTATACCACATATTTTTTTAAATTTTATTTTCTGAAGATTTCATTTGTTTATTTAAAAGAGAGAGAGAACGAGTGGAGGGAGGGGCAGAGGGAGAAGGAGAAGCAGACTCCCTGCTGAGCAGGGAGCCTGATGTGGGGCTTCATCCCCGCGCCAGACCCTGGGATCATGACCTGAACCCAAGGCAGACACCTAACCGACGGAGCCACCCAAGCACCCTGTACCACATCTTTATGCATTCATTTGTTGATGGACATCTGGGCTCTCTCCATAGTTTGGCTATTGTGGACATTGCTGCTATAAACATTGGGGTGCAGGTGCTCCTTCGGATCAGTATATTTGTATCCTCTGGGTAAATACCTAGTAGTGCAATTGCTGGGTTGTAGGGTAGGTCTATTTTTAACTTTCTGACGAACCTCCATACTGTTTTCCAGAGTGGCTGTATGGGAAAGAATCTTAAGCACGCTCCACACTCAGTGCAGAGCCTGATGTGGGACTGGATCTCACAACCCTGAGGTCATGACCTGAGCCAAAATCAAGAGTCTGATGCTGAACAGACTGAGCCACCCAGGCGCTCCTAACATATGTTTTCAGCTCTCTTTTCAGTATAGGAGTGGCTCTGCTGGATTACGATAACTTGTGTCTTTAACATTTTGAAGAGCTGCCATTTTTTTTTTTTTTTGCCAAAATGCCTTCCTCATTTTATCTTCCTACCAATAATTATTGAGGGTTCTAATT
Source organism: Ursus americanus (assembly GCF_024610735.1). Classification (NCBI taxonomy): domain Eukaryota; kingdom Metazoa; phylum Chordata; class Mammalia; order Carnivora; family Ursidae; genus Ursus; species Ursus americanus. The sequence goes on along the minus strand of NC_142153.1, from coordinate 8,621,314 downwards.
TCTCCACATCCTTTCTGACACTTGTCATTTTCTGTCTTTTTGATTACAGTTATCCTAGAGCATGTGAAGTGGTATCTTGTGGCTTTGCTTTGCATTTCCCTGAAGGCTACTAATGTTGAAGTTTTTCATGGGTTTACTGGCCATTTCTCTATCTTCTTTGGAACAATGTCTGTTAGAGTCCTTTGCCTATTCTTAAGTTGGGTTGTCTTTTTATTGAGTTGTAAGAGTTCTTTATCTATTTGGGGAACAAGGTAGACCATATACATTTAATGTGATTATCGATGGGGTTTGGTTTAAAACTACCATTTTGAATGAAACATGAGAGACTATGGACTATGAGAAACAAACTGAGGGCCTCAGAGGGGAGAGGGTTGGGGGAATGGATAGACTGGTGATGGGTAGTAAGGGGGGCACGTATTGCATGGTGCACTAATGAATCATCGAACTTTACATTGGAAACCGGGGATGTACTGTATGGTGACTAACATAATATAATAAAAAATCATTAAAAAAATAAATAAAACTACCATTTTGCGATTTGTTTTCTATTCTCATTTTCTTTTATGTTTCTATTTATCATTTGGATTCACTGAGCTTTTTTAGATTATTTTTTATAGTATTTTTTATTATGTTAATCACCATACAGTACCTCCCTAGTTTTTGATGTGCTTTTCTATGATTCATTACTTGTGTATAACACCCAGCACACCATGCCATATGTGCCATCCTTAATACCCTTCACCGACCAGCCTATCACTGAGCTTTTAAAGAAAATGTCTTATTTCATCTCCAGAATTACCTTATTAGCCATGTCACTTTATTTTAACTGTTTGTCAAGCATTTAGAGAATACATCTTTAGTACAGTACATCGTCAAATAATGTTATACCACTGCCTGCATAATATAGGAATCTTTCCAACTTCCGTCTTCTTCCTTCCAGTCTTTTGTATGTTTTATTCCTGCATGTTATCAGTTCCACAATGCATTACTATTGTTTTTGCTTTAGGTAGTCACAGCTGCTTTTGGGAGATTGAAAACCCACTGGTACAAACATCTTGATATTTTTGCCTTATGTAAAGAAGTTATCTTATGTGGCCAATCTGTTAAGAACGGATTGTAATTTCTTGCTTTGAATTTTCCTGAAACAGCAGAAAAGACAAATGAGGTGTTGAGTCAGATATTTCTGGAAGCTTATTGAGTTCCAGGCCGCCTGCTGGGCATTCTGGGAGCCCGTGGATTGATAGCAGTTCATTTAGGATTCATGGGTGAGGTTTCATTTGTCAGTGGACTTCGACTCTCTGGTGGATGTTGCAGTGGTTAGTACAGTGGCAGAACAAACTGATGTCCTGCTAATTGCCAAAGGTTTGGAACTCTGTCTCTATTTGGAGGCTGCTGGTTTTATTGTCTACTTATTAAATTGCTAAATGACGGAGATTAATAACAGGAAATTCATTGAAATGGAAAACTCGTAATAGTACCCCTGAGTATTCATTGATGGCAAATTCCATTCTAGTCATCCAGTGATCACTTCAAAATCCTGTGTCAGGCAGAGGCAGATAAAAATCCCAAAGCTTTCAAGACTGCAATTTACCCTGTGTAAAATGGTGTGCTCTAGGATTTTCCATCCTGGGCTTCTGTAACAGGGTATAAGAGGACAATTGAATCAGGAGGAAGTACAGAGTAAGTGTTTAATGTCAGTGGGAAGTCTCTTTTAAACAAGCAAGATAAGTCTGTGAGGTAATGTGACTGATTTTACATTGGAGAATATTGCTTTGGCCTTTAAAAGAGAACCAGAGTTTAATAGAGTCAGCTGTTCTGACTGGCATGAGATAATATCTCACAGGGATTTTGATTTGTATTTCCCTGATGTTGAGTGATGTTGAACATTGTTTCATGTGTATGTTGGCCACTTGTATGTCTTCTTTGGAGAAATGTCTGTTCATGTCTTCTGCCCATTTCTTGACTGGATTATTTGCTTTTGGGGTATTGAGTTTGATAAGTTCTTGATAGATTTTGGATATTAACCATTTATCTGATAAAATATTACAAAATTCTTCTCCCATTCTGTAGGTTGTCTTTGGGTTTTGCTGAATGTTTCCTATGCTGTGCAAAAGCTTTTTATCTCGATGAAGTCCCAATGGCTCATTTTTGCCTTTGTTTCCCTTGCCTTTGGAGTCATGTCTACCCAGATGTTGCTGTAGCCAAGGTCAAAGAGGTTGCTGCCTGTGTTCTCTTCTAGGATTTTGATGGATTACTGTCTCCCATTTACATCTTTCATCCATGTTGAGTCTATTTTTCTGTACGGTGTAAGGAAATGGTCCAGTTTCATTCTTCTGCATGTGGCCTTCCAATTTTCCCAACACCATTTATTGCAGAGACTGTCTTTTTTCCATTGGATAGTCTTTCCTGCTTTGTCAAACATTAGTTGAGCATAGAGGTGAAGGTCCATTTCTTGGTTCTGTATTCTGTTCCATTGGTCTATATGTCTGTTTTTGTGCCAGTACCATACCATCTTGATGATTACAGCTTTTTAACATAGCTTGAAATCTGGAATTGTGATGCCACCAGCTGTGGTTTTCTTTTTCAATTTTCTTTTGGCTATTTGGGGTCTTTTCTGTTTCCATACAAATTTTAAGATTAGTTTTTCCCTCTCTGAGAAAAATGTTAATGGTATTTTGATAAGGATTGCACTGAATGTGTTGATTGCTCTAGGTGGCATAGATTTCAACAATTATTTGTTTTACCAATCCTTGAGCATGAAATATTTTTCCATTTCTTTTGTCTTCCTCAATTTCTTTCATGAGTGTTCTAAAGTTTTCTGAGTACAGATCCTTTGCCTCTTTGGTAAGGTTTATTCCTAGGTATCTTATGGTTTTCGGTGCAATTGTAAACGGGATCTAGTCCTTAACTTCTCTTTCTTCTGTCTCATTGTTTGTGTATAGAAATGCAACTGATTTCTGTGCATCGATTTTATATCTTGTCACTTTGCCAAATTCCTGTATGAATTCTAACAATTTTCAGTTGGAGCCTTTTGGTTTTTTCACACAGAGTATCATGTCATCTGTGAAGACTGAGTGTTTGTTTTCTTTTTTGCTTATTTGATGCCTTTTATTTCTTTTTGCTGTCTGCTGAGGCTAGCATTTCTATTACTATGTTGAACAACAGTGGTGAGAGTGGACATCCCTGTTGTGTTCCTGACCTTAGGGTAAAAGCTCTCAGTTTTCTCTGTGAGAATGTTATTTGCCTTGTGCTTTTCTTCCCTTTTTTAAAAGTTTATTTATTTATTTATTTGACAGAGATAGAGACAGCCAGTGAGAGAGGGAACACAAGCAGGGGGAGTGGGAGAGGAAGAAGCAGGCTTCCAGCGAAGGAGCCTGATGTGGGGCTCGATCCCAGAATGCCGGGATCATGCCCTGAGCAAAAGGCACACGCTTAACGACTGAGACACCCAGGCACCCCTGCCATGTGCTTTTCATATATGGCTTTTATGATATATTCCTTCTCCACCTACACTGTGCAGACTTTTAATCAAGAATGGATGCTGTAATTTGTCAAATGCTTTTTCTGCATCTATTGAGAGGATCATATAGTTCTTGTCCTTTCTTTTATTAATGTGGAGTGTCATGTTGATTGATTTGCAGCTGTTGGACCACCCTTGAAGCCAAGGAATAAATTCCACTTAGTCATGGTGAATAATCCTTTTAATGTACTGTTGGATCCTATTGGCTAGTATTTTGGTGAAAATTTTTGCATCCATATTCATTAAGAATATTGATCTGTAATTCTCCTTTTTGGTGGGGCCTTTGTCTGGTTTTGGGATCAAAGTAATGCCGGCCTCATAGAGTTTAGAATCTTTCCTTCCATTTCTATTTTTTGAAACAGGTTTAGAAGACTAGGTATTAATTTTTCCTTAAATGTTTGGTAGAATATTCCTCTGAAGCCTTCTGGCCCTGGACTCTAGTTTTGGCTTTGTTTGTTTGTTTGTTTGTTTTGTTTTGTTTTGTTTTGTGTGTGGGGGGGTGTTGTGTGTGTGTGTGTGTGTGTGTGTGTGTGTGTGTGTTGCGATTTTTGATTACTGCTTCAATTTCCTTGCTGGTTATGGGTCTATTCAGGTTTTGTATTTCTTCCTGGTTCAGTTTTGGTAGTTCATACATCTCTAGGAATGCATTCATCTCTTCCAGATTGTCTAATTTGTTGACGTATAGTTGCTCATTATATATTCTTATAATTGTTTGTATTTCTTTGTTGTTGGTTGTGATCTCTCCCCTTTTACTTATGATTTTACTTATTTGGGTTCTTTCTCTTTTCTTTTTGATAAGTCTGGCCAGGGGTTTATCAATTTTATTAATTCTTTCAATTAACCAGCTCTTGGTTTCATTGATCTGTTCTACTGTTCTATTGGTTTCTAGTTCATGAATTTCTGCTCTAATCTTTACTAATTCTCTTCTCCTGCTGGGTTTAGGCTTTATTTGCTGCTCTTCCTCCAACTCCATTAGGTGTAAAGTTAGCTTGTGTATTTGAGACCTTGAGAAAGGCTTGCATTGTTATATACTTCCCTCTGAAGACTGCCTTTGCTGCATCCCAAGGTTTGGAACAGTTGTGTTTTCATTTTCACTTGTTTCCATGAATTTTTAAAAATTCTTCTTTAACTTCCTGGTTGACCCATTCATTCTTTATTTGGATGCTCTTTAGACACCGTGTATTTGAGTTCTTTCCACCTTTCCTCTTGTGATTGAGTTCACGTTTCAAAGACTTGTAGTCTGAAAACATTCAAGGAATAATCTTAGTCTTTTGGTACTGGTTGAGACCTGATTTGTGACACAGTTTGTGTCTGGATAAAGTTGTGTCTGGAGACAGTTTGTGTCTGAAAAAGACACAGTTTGTGCCTATTCTGGAGAAAGTTCCATGTGCATTTGCGAAGAATGTATATTCTGTAGCTTCAGGATGGAATACTCTGAATATATATGTGAAGTCCATCTGCTCTGGTATGTCATCCCACGCCCTTGTTTCCTTGTTAATCTCTGCTTGGATGGTCTGCCCTTTGCTGTGAGTGGGGAGTTAAAGTCCCCTACTATTATTTTATTATTATCAATGTGTTTCTTTAATTTTGTTATTAATTGGTTTGTATAATTGGCTGCTGCCAAGTTATGGGGCATAAATATTTATAATTGTTAGATCTTCTTGTTGGATAAACTCTTTAAGTATGATATAGTGTCCCTCTTCATCTCTTATTTCAGTCTTTGGTTTAAAATATAATTTTTCTGATATAAGGATTGCCACCCCAGCTTTCTTTTGATGTCCATTAGCATAATAAATGGTTCTCCAACCCCTCACTGTCAATCTGGAGGTGTCTTTGAGTCTAAATGAGTGTCTTTTTGACACCATATTGATGGATCTTGCTATTTTATCTAATCTGATACCCTATGTCTTTGGATTGGAACATTTAGCCCATTTACATTCAGAGTAAAGTTGAAAGATATGAATTTAGTGCCATTTGTATTACCTGTAAAGTCACTGTTTCTGTATATTGTCTCTGTTCCTTTCTCTTCAATTTACTTTTGGGACCTCTTTGCCTAAAGGATCCATGCCACCTGAGCACCCTCCATGCTCCTGTGGTGCAGAGAGGGTCTCACCATGGTTCTGCTACTTGCCATGTCCCTGCTTGGATTGCAGTCACCTGATCATGCTGCAGTTCAAGGTTTATGGCAACACTGACGTGAAAGCCCACTCCTGCCTGGGCTTGCTAATTGCAGCCAGCTTCCAGTGTTGATGCAGGGAACTCTGCTGCAGTTAAAATCCCTTGTTCTTTCTGTGAACCCAGGGATCCTGAGACCATACTGTCCCACCTAGGATTGTGTTCTGCTTTGCCACCTGAGCACCTTTCAGGAAGGATGTCCCTCACTGGTGCAGACTTGTTAAAGTTCTGATTTTGCACACCACTGCTATATCACTTTCTGGCAGCCAGCTGATTGAGGCTCCCACCTCCTGCAGCTTCTCTTCCAGTATAATGCCTGGGATTCACTTCTCTGCACCTCCTACCTTGCAGAAAGTGCTCCCTTTTTCTATTTGTAGAATTGCAGCAATTCTTTTCTTAGATCTCTGGTTGATTTTACAGGTGTTCAGAATGATTTGATAGCTAACTAACTGAATTCCTGGGACCAGATGAAACTCGGGTCCCCTACTCCTCTGTCATCTTCCTCCCACCCTAGAGTCCCTCTTTTACACCTACTCTATTTTTTAAATGAAAAACTGATTAAAGAATAATATCAGTTTAATATAGTTTAAGTAGCAGTTCATAAAAGGGAATATCATAGAAAAATAGAATATAACACATAAAGATTAAATATACATATAATGATTATAAATTTATATTAATTATATATCGAGTTGACAAATATATAATGTTCTTTGGGGTATAGTCACAGAATATTGGAACATTTTTAATTTTTTAGATTTTAAAAAATTTTTGTTAATTTTTTGAAAACTTTTTAAAACATAAGTTTATTCTATGACTGTATTATTTGAATCACAAATTTTTACATTTCAAGTTAAACTAATAAGCTTTGAATATCATTTTTGATGAATTTAAAATGTACTTTCATGTTTTCAGCTAAAGGTGAAAGCTTTCTTAGAAAACGATATGCTGCTCCTCAAAAAAATGGCCTCTTGATCAGTTTCTACATTTTTCTACCCATCCTTATTTTAACTGCCATCATCGCTCTTAAATGGGATAAAATAAGATTTTGGAACAGAGAGGGAACAATAAGTGGGGAGTAAGTAAATTTATTATTTTTAAAATTAATATTAAAATCCAATTGATGAAGAACTAAAATGTAATTCAGAATATTGTAAGCAGGACTTAACAGTGATGAGTTTGGATCTTGGATGAATTGGGTTACTATTTAGAAATATTGAGTCTTGATATATACTATTTTTTTTCAGATTTCATGTAGAAGTTATCTTTCTTGTTCTTATACGTCCAGAAATAACTGAAATTAATTAGTAAATTCACAGTGCCTTTCAAACTGAAAGCCATGCTGGGTGCAATTGCATCAGCAGGCTCTGTCTACCACCTAAGCAACCTCATTTTTTTTTTTTGCATTCACATTCAGTTGTACTATGGAGATTAATAGAGATAAGGAAACAAATTTTGTGAATAGAATATGTAGAAGGTGAGAAAAATGTTAAAAAAAAACCCTCATATGATACAAAGGGAGAATACAGATAGGACAATGCCCATTTTACACTTAATTAACATTGCTCATATGTTTCTAAAATTAGAATTAAGCTACTTAAAATGGGCACCACAAAAAGTCTAGTTATCATCTGTCTCCATAGATAGTTACAAAATTTTATTTTCTTGTGATGAGGACTTTTAAAATCTATTGTCTTAGCAAGTTTCAAATATGCAGTGTTTTAGTATTAATTATACTGACCATGTTATACATTAAATACTCATTACTTAATTGTTTTATAACTGGAAGTTTGTATCTTTGACCTCCTTCATTAATTTCACTCACCCCACAACCCCACCTCCGGTAACCATCAACTTATTCTCTGTATCTATGAGCTTATTTTTGTTTTAAAAAAATTTAGAGGGGTGCCTAAGTGGCTCATCAGTTGAGGGTCTGCCTTCTGCTCAGGTCATGATCCCAGGGTCCTGGGATCGAGCCCCACATTGGGCTCCCTGCTTGGCAGGGAGCCTGCTTCTCCCTCTGCCTGTTCCCCCCTGTTTGTGTTCTCCCTCTCTGTCAAATGAATAAATAAAATCTTAAAAAATATTAGATCCCACACATAAGTGAGATAATATGCTAGTTGTCTTTCTTTATCTAACTCATTTCACTTAGATACAGCTTTTTTTTTTTTTTTTTTTTACCATATCACCATACAAGTCACAATTTTGCTTAGTCAGGGATATTTAGGGAAAAGAGAATGTGGAAGTAAGGATAAATAAATGGCTCTCATTTTCTATGCTAAAGGAAAATCTCTCTGTTTCTCACTTGTGCAAATAAAGATAACGTAATGAAATAAAGCTTCCATCAAAAAAACTCTCAAGAACGTGGACTTAAGAGGAACATACCTCAACATAAAAAAGACCATATCTGAAAAACCCATAGCTAACATCATACTTAAAGATGTTTCTCTCAAAGAGAAAACTCTTCCTTGCAGATCAGGAACAAGACAAGGATGTCTACTCTTGCCACTCTTTTCAACATAGTAATGAAAGTCTTAGCCATAGCAATTAGGAAACAGAAAGAAATAAAAATTGGTAAGGAAGAAGTAAAACTGTCACTATTTGTAGATGACAGGATAGTTTGCATAGGAAAATGTAAAGACTCCACTGTTAGAACTAATAAATGAATTCAGCATGTTGAAATATACAAAATTAATACACGGAAATCAGTTGTGGTTCTATACACTCCCAATGAAGTATCAGAGAAGTCAAGAAAACTATTCCATATACAATTGGAACAAAAAGAATAAAATACCTAGGAATAAACTTAACCAATGAAGCAAGAGACCTTTACTCAGAAAACGATAAGACATTGATGAAAGAAATTGAAGATGACACAAATGGAAAGATACTTCATGCTCAGGGATTGGAAGAATTAATATTGTTAATATTAATTATATTGTTAGTATCCATACTACCTAAAACTGTCTACAGATTAAATATAATCTCCCTCAAACTACCAGTGGCATTTTTTGCAGAACTAGAACAAATAATCCTAAAGTTTTTATAGAACCACAAAAGACCCCAAAGAGTCACAGCAATCTTGAAAAAGAACAAAGCTAGAGGTATCCAAGATTTCAAGATATAAGTACAAAGTTGTAGTAATCAAAAGAGTATGGTCCTGGCACCAAAATAGACACATCAATCAATGGAAGAGACCCAGAAATGGACCCAAAACTATATGGTCAATTAATTTGTGACAAAGGAGGCAAGAACATGCAATGAGAAAAAGACAGTCGCTTCAATAAATGATGCTGGGGAAACTGGACAGCTACATGCAAATAAAATAAAATAAATAAAATATAATATAAAATAAAATAAATAAAATAAAACGACCACTTCTTTACACCATACACAAAAATAAATTCAAAATGGATGAAAGACCTAAATGTGAGACCTGAAACAATAAAAATCCTACAAGAAAACACAGGCAGTAATTTCTTTGACATTGGTGGTAGAAACATTTTTCTAGATATGTCTCCTCAGACAAAAGAGATAAAAGCAAAAATAAAATATTAGGACTACACCAAAATAAACTTATGCATAGTGAAGTAAGCCATGAAGAAAACAAAAAGGAAATCTGCATGTGAGAAGAGGTTTGCAAATGTTATGTTAGATAAGGGGTTAATATCTAAAGTATATAAAGAATTTATACAATTCAACACCAAAAACCCCCATAAATAATCTGATTTAAATTTGGGCAAGGGACCTGAATAGACATTTTTCCAAAGAAGATATACAAATAGGAAACAGACACGTGAAAAGATGCTCAACATCACTAATCATTAGGGAAATGCAACTCAAAACCACAGTGAGATATGAACTTACACCTGTCATAATGGCTAGAATCCAAAAAACAAGAAATAACAAGTGTTGGCAAAGATGTGAAGGAAAATGAAACAAAACAAAAATTTTGTGCACTGGTGGTGGGAATGTAAATTGGTGCAGCTATTGTGGAAAACAGTATGGAGGTTTCTCAACAATTTTTAAAATGCCTGGAGAGTATTATGCTAAATGAAATAAGTCAGACTGAGACAGACAAAAACCATATGATTCCATTTATGAATGGAAAAAATAATGAATAAACACTCAGCAGAATCAGATCTATAAATGTAGAGAACAAATTGCTGGTTGTCAGAGGGGAGTGTGGTGGAGGGTTAGGTAAAATGGATGAAAAGGAGAGGAAGATGTAGGTTTCTAGTAATGAAATGAATAAGACGAGGCAATAAAAGGTACAGCATAGAGAATACAGCGAATGGCATTGTAATAGTGCTATAATTGGACATGTGGTAGGTACACTTGTGGTGAATATAGCATAATGCATAAGCTTGTCAAATAATTAAGCTGTATACCTAAAACTAGTATAACATTGTGCATCAACTATACACAAAACAAAAAATAAAATTACAATGTTTTCTAACTCTAAAGTAATGCCATTTCTTTTTTACAGATTTGTATCAGAAGACGGCAGTAGTAACAGCAACCAGTCATCAAGTTAAAGGTAAATTGAGGAATCAAAATGAAAATGATATAATTCATAAAGTAGTTTAAAAATTTTAACAATACCTTAGTGTAAAAATGCTATTATTCCATATTCCATCATCTTGATTCCTATTTATCAATATCATATACTAAGACAAAGAGTAAAACAAAGAATTTGATAATTTTGTTTTACATTAATTTACAAATATTTAATGTTAGCTAAAATTAGCCAGAGATTTATTAACCAACAGAAAAATTATGATAAGAAATGACTTTAAAGAGATTCTAAATACGTTCCTAAAGTATTTATGAACAATCGTGCATCCTGCTTCCACATTTAAGTTTCTAATTTGGTAGATTTACACAGATTAAACTCACAACATTTAATTTCTTCCTCACTAAGCCTCCATGGTTATGGTTATCCTTATTTTTGAAATGAGGCAACAGACATAAAAAACTTAAAAAATTATCTGTGTGTACAAAATTTTACTAAGTCTTGGAACTGGAATTTCATTTAAAACAAACACATTCCAGGGTTTAACTCTTTGTTGTTGTTTTGTTTTTTCTTTCTTTTTATTTAAATACAATTAGGCCACATATAGTACATCATTAGTTTCAGATGTAGTGTTCAATGATTCATCAGTTGAACATAACAGCCAGTGCTCATCACATCATGTACCTTCCTTAATGCTCAGTCCCCCATTACCCCACCCACCTCCCCTCCAGCAACCCTCCGTATGCTTCCATAGTTAAGAGTCTCTCGTGGTTTGTCTCCCTCTCTGATTTCTTCCCAGTCTTCCCTCCATTCCCTTATGATCCTCTGTGCTCTCTCTTATATTCCACATATGAGTGAAACCATATGATAATTTCTTTCTCTGATTGAGTTATTTCACTTAGCATAATTAAATACTTATCTGTAAAAATTCTGTGCTATAGCCTCTTCTCCCTCCTGGTCCCTAACTTCCTGCCCTTACTCCTCACCCCCAAAACTTTCCACATTGGCTCCCTCAATTCTCTCTCCTCAACGCCTGTTCTTTCTTTTTTTCTTTTTTCTTAAAATTTTTTATTATATTAGTCACCATCATTACTTTTTGATGTAGTGTTCCCTGATTCATTGTTTGCATATAACACCCAGTGCTCCATGCAATATGTGCCCTCCTTAATACCCATCACTGGCCTATACCAATCCTCCACTCCCCTCCCCTCTGAAGCCCAGTTTGTTTCCCAGAGTCCATAGTCTCTCGTGGTTCATTCCCCCTTCTGTTTACCCCCCCTTAATTCCTCCCTTCCTTCTCCTACCAATCTTCCTGCTATTCCTTATGTTCCATAAATGAATGAAACCATAAGATAATTGTCTTTCTCTGCTTGGCTTATTTCACTTGACATAATCTCCTCCAGTCCCGTCCATGTTGCTGCAAATGTTGGGTAATTGTTCTTTCTGATGGCTGAGTAATATTCCATTGTATATATGGACCATATCTTCTTTCTCCATTCATTTGTTGAAGGGCATCTTGACTCCTTCTACAGTTTAGCTCTTGTGGACAATGCAGCTATGAACATTGGGGTGCATATGGCCCTTCTCTTCAAAACTTCTGTGTCTTTGGTGTAAATACCCAGTAATGCAATTGCTGGGTCATAGGGTAGCTCTATTTTTAACATTTTCAGGGACCTCCACTCTCTTTTCCAAAGTGGCTGAACCAACTCACATTCCCACCAACAGTGTAAGAGGGATCCCCTTTCTCCACATGCTCTCCAACATTTGTTGTTTCTTGCCTTGTCCATTTTTGCCATTCTAACTGGAGTAAGGTGGTATCTCAATGTGGTTTTGATTTGAATATTCCCTGATGGCTAATGATTTTGAACATTTTTTCATGTGTCTGTTAGCCATTTATATGTAATCATTGGAAAAGTGTCTGTTCATATCTTCTGCCCATTTTTTTGATTTGATTATTTGTTTCTCATGTATTGAGTTTGAGAAGTTCTTTATAGATCTTGGATACCAGCCTTTAATCTGTAGTTTCATTTGCAAATATTTTCTCCCATTCCGCGGGTTGCCTCTTTGTTTTGATGACTGTTTCCTTCTCTGTGCAGAAACTTTTGATCTTGATGGAATCCCAAAAGTTCGTTTTTTCTTTTGTTTCTCTTGCCTTTGGAGACATGTCATGAAAGAAGTTGCTGTGGCCGACCGATGTCGAAGAGGTTACAGCCTATGTTCTCCTGTATGATTTTCATGGATTCCTGTCTCACATAGAGGTCTCATCCACTTCGAGTTTATTTTTGTGTATGGTGTGAGAGAGAGGTCAAGATTGATTCTTTTGTATATAGCTGTCCCATTTTCCCAGCACCATTTAAAGAAGAGACTGTCTTTTCCCACTGGATGTTTTTTCCTGCTTTGTCAAAGATTAGTTGCCCAAAGAGCCGAGGGTCCATTTCTGGGTTCTCGATTCTGTTTCATTTGACTACGTGTCTGTTTTTGTGCCAACACCATGTTGTCTTGGTGATCAGAGCTTTGTAGTATAGCTTGAAATCAGGCAACGTGATACCCCCAGCTTTGGTTTTCTTTTTCAACATGTACTTGGCAATTTGGGGTCTTTTATGGTTCCACACAAATTTCAGGATTGTTCTACTCTTTGAAAAATGTCATCGTTATTTTGATTGGGATGGCATTGAAAGTGTAGATTGCTCTGGGTAGCATAGACATTTTAAATATGCTTGTTCCTCCGATCCATGAGCATGGAATGTTTTTCCATCTTTTAGTGTCTTCTTCAATGTCTTTCATCAGTGTTCTGTAGTTTCTAGAGTATAGACCCTTTACCTCTCTGGTTAAGTTTATTCCGAGATATCTTATGATTTTTGTTGCTATTGTAAATAGTATCTATACCCTAATTTCTTTTTCTTCAGTATCGTTGATCATGTATAGAAATACAACTGATTTCTGAGCATTGATTTTATATCCTGTCACATTACTGAATTGTTCTATGAGTTCTAGTAATTTGCGGTGGAGTCTTTTGGGTTTTCCATATAAAGTACCATGTCATCTGCGGAGAGAGAGCGTTTGACTTCTTCTTTGCCAGTTTGAATACATTTATTCTTTTTTGTTTTCTGATTGATGTTTCTAGGACTTCTAATACTTTGTTGAACAATAATGGTGACAGTGGGCATCCTTGTCATGTTCCCTATCATAAGAATGATATTTGCTGTAGGCTTTTCATAGATGGTTTTTTTTTTTTTTAGATTTTATTTATTTATTTGACAGAGAGACAGCCAGCAAGAGAGGGAACACACCATGGTAGTGGGAGAGGAAGAAGCAGGCTCCCAGTGGAGGAGCCCGATGTGGGACTCGATCCCGGAATGGTGGGATCACGCCCTGAGCTGAAGGCAGACCCTTAACGACTACGCTACCCAGGTGTCCCCATAGATGGTTTTTTTTAAATTGAGGAATGTTCCCTTTATCCCTACACTGAAGAGTTTTATTCAGGAAAGGATGCTGTATTTTGTCAAATGCTTTTTCTGCATCAATTGAAAGGATCATATAGTTCTTGTCTCTTCTCATATGAATGGGATCTATCACACTGATCGATTTGCAAATGTTGAACCACCCTTGCATCCCAGGGAAGAATCCCACTTGGTCATGATGGATAATCCTTTTAATGTACTATTGGATCCTATTAGCTAGGATCTTGTTGAGAATTCTGGTGTCCATATTCATCAGGGATATCGGTCTGTAATTCTCCTTTTTGATGGGTTCTTTGCCTGGGTTGGGGATCAAGGTACTACTGGCCTCATAGAATGAGTTTGGTAGTTGTCCTTCTGTTTCTATTTTTTGAAACAGCTTCAGGAGAATAGGTATTATTTCTTCTTTAAATGTTTGGTAGAATTCCCCAGGGAATCCATCAGGCCCTGGAGTCTTATTTTTTGGGAGGTTTTTGATCACTGCTCCAAACTCTTCATAATTCATCAGTCTGTTTAAATAATCAATTTCTTCCTGTTTCAGTCTTGGTAGTTTATAGGTTTCCAGGAAGGCATCCTTTCTTCCAGGTTGTTTAATTTATTGGCATAAAGCTGTTGATAAAAGTTTCTAATGATCCTTCCTATTTCATTGGTGTCAGTCATTATCTCTGTCCTTTCATTCATAATTTTATTAATTTGGGTCCTTTCTCTATTCTTTTGAATAAGTCTGGCCAGTGGCTTATGGATCTTATTTATTCTTTCAAAGAACCAGCTTCTAGTTCTGTTGATCTGTTCTACTGTGCTCCTGGTTTCTAATTCATTAAATCTGTGCTCTAATCTTGATCACCTGCCTTCTCGTGCGTGCGTTAGTTCTGTTCTTCTGTTCCAGCTCCAGCTTCTTGAGGTGAGAATATAAAAACTGCATTTTAGATTTCTCTATTCTTTTGAGTGAGGCTTGGATGGCTATGTGTTTTCCCCTTAGGACTGCCTTTGCAGTGTCCCATAGGTTTTAGACTGATGTGTTTTCATTTTCATTAGTTTCCATAAATTGATTTTGTTCTTCTTTAATTCCCTGGTTTACCCAATCATTCCTAAGCAGGATGGTTCTTAGTTTCCAAGTGCTTGAGCTTCTTCCAAATTTTTCCTTGTGATTGAGTTCCAGTTTCAAAGCATTGTGGTCTGAGAATATGCAGGGAATAATCTCAGTCTTTTGGTATCTTTGGAGACCTGTTTTGTGACCCAGTATGTGGTCTATTCTGAAGAAAGTTCCATGTGCATTCAAAAAGAATGAATACTCTGTTTTCTGGGCTGTAGAGTTCTATATATATCTATGAGGTCCATCTGGTCCAGTATGTCATTTAAAGCTCTTGTTTCATTGTTGATTTTCTGCTTAGGTGATCTGTCTATTGCTGAGAGTGGAGTGTTTAGGTTCCCTACTATTATTATATTATTATCTATATGTCTCTTTATTCTGGGTGAGAGTTGGCTTGTGTATCTAGCTCCTCCCCTGTCGGGGGCATAGATATTTATACTTGTTAGATCCTCTTGTTGGATACACCCTTGAGGAATAATATAGTGTCCTCCTGTATCTCTAACTACAGTCTTTAGCTTAAAATCTAATCTGTCTGGTATGAGAATTGCTACCCCAGCTTTCTTCTGAAGTCCGTTGGCATGAAAAATGGTTCTTTATCCCTTCACTTTCAGTCTGGATGTATCTTTAGGTTCAAAATGAGTCTCTTTAAGCAGCATATGGATGGGTCATGTCTTTTTATCCAATCTGCAACCCTGTGGCATTATGGGACCATTTAGGCCATTCACATTGAGAGTGATTATTGAGAGGTATAATTTAATGATGTCATGCTGCCTTGAAGTTTCTGTAGATTATAAATTTCTGTTGTGTATCACTCTTGGGTTTTTTAACTTTTAGAGAACCCCGCTTAATATTTCTTGTAGGGCTAGCTTGGTGGTCACATAGTCTTTCAGTTTCTGCCGGTTCTTGTCTCTCCATCCATTCTGAATGACACCCTTGCTGGATAAAGAATCCTTGGCTGCATGTTCTTCTCACTTAGTGCTCTGAATATGTCTTGCCAGTTTTTTCTGGCTTGCCAGGTCTTTGTAGACAGTGCTGATGTTATTCAGATGTTCCTCCCTCTATAGGTGAGGATTCCCTTCCCCCTGGCCCATTTCAAGATTTTTTCCTTGGATCTAAGATCTATTATGTGACATGGTATTGGTCTGTTCTCACTGATCGTGGGAGGTGTCCTCTCTGCCTCTTGGACATGAATGATTGTTTCCTTAACCAGATTAGGGAAGTTCTCAGCTACGATTGTTCAAATATCTATCTAGACCTCTCTCTTTCTCCACCCCTCGGGGATACCAATGATTCTGACATTGGAACATTTCCTTGAGTCAGTAATCTCCCGTAATCACCATTCTTGAGATTGAATTTTTTTTCAGCCAAGTTCCCATTTTTTTCTTCTTTCTATCATTCCATCTGCCAATTCACTAATTCATCCTTCCTCCTCTTTTACCCTGGCTATCAGAGCATCCAGTTTAGACTGCATTTGATCCATAGCATTCTTAATTTCTGCCAGATTCACTCTCATTTCCACCCAGGGTTGAACTCTTAAGAACTTCACAATTTTGACTCATATAGCCTGATATATACATAGTGATGGAAAATGGAATTTGCATTTATTGAGGATCTAGTAGATGCAAGGCAAAATGATAAATGTGCTCCAGGTTAGAAAGAAAATTCTCTATTCTAAATTCTAATAGAAAATTCTAATAGAAAATTCTAAATTCTCTATTCTAAAAGGGGATAAAGTTGGCATTTGTATATATTCAGAATAGATAACCATAAATTGTCTGTATATGTACATATATACATTCATGTACCTATATATTCAAATTTATAAGTCATATACATAAAGAAATCCTAATATTTGACACATTTCACCTATCACTGGCAGTGAATGGAAAAACTAAGAATTCAACCATGAGTGAAATCAAGAGTTCATCCAGTTACTAATTTGCCATTCCTCCATACTTTACATCGATGGAGAGTTAAGTCAATGGATCTCTGTTTACCATCTGCCACCGAAGAAAACATTTCTAAATACTACCATTAATGTCAAATGGTCTTATTTGTCAGTATGTGTAAATGGGAGAGTTGGTGGTGAGGAAGGAACTAGATAGAGATTTTGAATATGATTGAGTGAGTGAGCCCTATTCAGCAAGGGATATGTAAACAAAGAGCTGGAGGAGGTGCAAGTATTTCCCCAGTTGAGATATTTGAAAGGAGGTACTTGACTTCCCAGGGTCAACTCATGGGAAGCTTTTATTTAAATGTAAAGGATACAGTTCAGCAAAGAGAGTGCAGGCAAGCAATGTGCACCACAGAGACACCTCATGCACAAGGCCTCAAGGTTCCTTATTTTAAATTTTAAACAGCCCATTACAGATCCCACTGCCATTGTCTTGGCAAAAAGTGAAACCAGGCAACCAGGTTTTCCCAGAGATAAAGATAGAGCTTTTCCATTCCAACTGTAAATCAATCTGTCTGATACAGGTGTAGAGCTGGCAGAGGTATCCACGCTTATATCTAGGCAACGGCTTTCCAAGCGCTTGGATGGTCCCATGAAAAAATGAGTCAGGAATGTTTGATGAATAAAAGTGATGTCAGTTTAGCTGGAGTAGAGTTAGCAAGAGGGCTGTGGTAGTGAGTAGGTCAGACAGTAAAACTCCTGTAGGCTGTGGGAAGTCTTGGGGGCCATCTGTGTTTTGTTCTCAGTAAAAGGGGGAAATCTCTGAAGAATTCATTTCAAGCATATGACTTCTACTTGAAAAGGCTGATTTGTTAAAAAAATTAAATAAAATAAAAAGCTGTTTTGTTGAAAATAGTCTGTATAATGGCAAGAGTAGAAGTGGAGAAACCAGCTAGCAGAGAAACTACTGCAATAATCTAGGAGGAAAGGGACGGTACCTGCCACCAGGGTAGTAAAGATGGTTTTAGAAGTAAATTTTGAAGGTGCCCAACAGAATGGATTGATAGTTTGAATATAAAGTGTAAGAAAAAGTGCTTAAATAATGTTTACTGATAAAGCAGTAAGATAATCAAGGTTAAATGTAAACCCAGACTTGTTTTCAAATTTGTGCTCTTAATACATTTTAAAATTTACATTAAAATTTATGAGCATTGTGATAGAAAATCTACACAGGTAATGGAGAGCCGAAAGGTCTTGTATGTCGTGAAAAGTAGTTTGTTTTCTCATCTGTGAGAAAGTATGTGTCATATAAAGTATTTTTAAAGTGGTAAGGAAAAGATTCAGCATGACATGGTTTTTTGTTTTTTGTTTTTAATTCTTAAATTTTTATTGGGATAAAGTAGGGAAAAAGTCAGTCAAACTCAGTAAGAACAACAGGCTAGTGAGACAGCTATGAGACTACGGAATACACAGAAATGCAGGATGAGGCAGGATTAAGTAAGAGGAAAAGAACAAGAAAGTTTTGGGAGATATAACAGAGGTAGACTCAATTGAAGGGGTGACTGGATGGCTGTATTTGAGTTAGAATACAAGAGAAGTACAAAGACTTAACCATTTCTGATACAATGGATGATGACACCTTTTACTAATGACATATTTTTTATCTGGGTCAGGACCAGCTTGTGTTGGAGTGATGACATGGAGGGGGTGAAGAATGAGTTTGGTTTTGAACATGTGTATGTATGTGGACACCTGTTGGATATGTACAGAGGTCTTCTGGAAATACTCTTCTTCTAAAGATAAAAATAGACAAGTTAATAGTTATTATTTATTTCTTCACATATTTGTATTGTTCTTTCCCTCTGTTTCCTTGCTGGTGATTTTCTTTCACCCACGTGAATTGTTGAAACTGTGTAAATGAAATGTGTGTGCATACCACTTTATAATATTGTCCTTTACTGGGAATTCACAGACAATTAACAAAAAGGAAAGCTGGGTTTAAGAATTTCATGGAGCACAGGCATAGACTGTGACACTATAAGCAGTGTTCTATAAGCTAATTACTTGCTACAGCAGTAGTTGCACGGTAAAATTAGGAGCTTTTATTAATGATTAAAATTTAACATTTCTTTTTTTCTCTATTTGTTTTACAACAGTGACTAAACGATGTCAAAAATCCATAGGTTGGAGAAAGACTGTTACCAAGACATTCACCATTAACTGACCTGTTTCAAGAATGAAAAAACAAAACTCTGCTAGACTCTCCTTTTGTTATGGCTTAAGGCTTTCAATTTCACAAACAAAATTAAATCCTGAGAGTGAAATATATAGGCCCGTGTCTATTGATTCTTCTACCTGCTGTGATCCTTTATGGGGAAAAGCAACATTGCCTCTTTTGAACCAAGGAAACTGGTTCAAAACATCCCAAGCTGTAAGCATTCCATTGTTCACTGCTGATGCCCACCCTCAGATGCCCAGGGCCATGCTAACTGCTCCCTTTGCAGGAAAAGACACCCACAGGTCACACCTTTCCAGTAGCTCATGGTTCTGTCCTCTATCCATTCCAGGCTTTGGGATATTGAGAGGAAGTGTTGCTAGGTAAGGTCAGCCCCAGAACCCTCAGGTAGTCACTAACATGATTCTATGTTCAGGAATTGCTTGAACTGAGTTCCTGGTCATAGATAACTGTTGTGTCTCCAGGTGATACTTCCTTGGCCTCGGGTAAACTGAGATCTAGGATATATCTTTGTCCTTTGGTGAACCCAGACTTGTTAGTCCTTTTTCACAGAGCTGAGCTTTTCTGGGTAAGAATTTCTTGCCCCAGTGCCTGCCTCCCTATCTCCCTGTTACTGAGATGAGTGCACTTCTGCATCCCTCAAGGCATTGTGGGATAAGGGAACCATCAACCTACCTGGAGTCTAATGAGAACCTACAGAGTCTCCATCAATAAACAAAGATTCTTTGCTCCTGATTCAGGGGTGGGAGTACCTCACCACAGAAACCAAGAGATTCCTTTTCCAAATGTCCATCAACTGATGAATGGATAAATATTGTATGGATAGTGATCTATGCACAATGAATATGACTCAGCCATAAAAAAGAATGAAATCCTGACACCTCTACAAATTGGGTGAACCTTTGAAATCATTGTGCTAAGTGAATAAAGCCAGTCATAAAACCCATATGTTATTTGTTGGTATAAAATATCCAGAACAGGTGCATCTATAGAGACAAAGTTTAGAGATTGTGTAGGGCTGGGTTGTTTAGGAGGGGGCTAAGGAGCCAGGGATGAGGGGTGGTGATAGCACACATCTGTGAATATATGAAAAATCCTAAAATCATTCATCTATACACTTTAGTGGGTGAATTGTGTGAAAAAAATACACTATCAGGATGATTCTACCATACCTCACCCTCATTGCCGCTAACTTATTTTAGGTCATTATGATCACTGGCCTGCCTCATTTAATAAGAATTTCTGAGAATGCCAGTGTACTACTAGCAGGTCCAAGTTTTAAGCCTCACTGGAGTTTAACGTTGCACCTGTTCATACAATTCATCCTTGCAATAGGTTATACTGGGATAAAAGAAGGTATAGCTGAGAGATGGGTAGAAGTTGAGTTAGGTTTTGGGTATGTGTGGTTTAAGATTTCTCTTAGAACATTCAAAGACAGTTACATGCTCTTGTGCACCTGGGACACATTTCCTATTTGTCTTGCTGTCTTTCCCACATCTACAGCTTCCCTGCTAGTGCTTAGAGTAACTGTTAACAAAACACTTAGGTTTCCTTTGCCTTTCTCCAGCTGATTACAATCTAATACTGTAAGAATAGGCACACACGTGAAGAAATGTGCTTTTTGATGGTCTTATCCCAGATCAAGATCAATATTCTTGATTTTTCCTTATTTGCAAAGATAATAAATTAACTCTGTAGTAGCATTTAAATAGAAAATGTCTTGTACAAGTTGTTAACATTTCTATTTTCCCCTAACTCTTCCACCACACCAAATAAAACATGCCAGAAAACCATGACATGGAGAACCAAAATTACTAAGAACTTCACCAGAAAAGCAAATCATGCTCATTTACCTCTATGTCACTAATGAAGGGTTTAATCATGTAACTTTAGCCAGAACAAATAAGTTGTATGCAAAGGCAAAAGCTTGTTTCTGGTGCTTTCTCTTCCTCAACGGGTTTCCAGCCAGTTGGGAGCCCTACATGTGAGCCAGCATGAACTGAATGCAAATGTTGTCCTTACTCACAGGGCTGAGGACAGTATGGTGGACTCCTGAGTCCTCCTACCTTCAAGCCTCATAGCTTTCCAATGGCCTTTAGCCCTGCCATGCTGGCTTTGCTTTGGCCCAGCCTAGTTCCTTTTCTTTGCACTGCTCTCTGAGCTTGGAAAACTGCAGACCCACCTGGGCAAGACTACTGGTGCCTCAACCTCCCCTTTTTATCTCCAGGTAGGGCCAGACTCTTCCTGGAGAGAGTTTCCTGTAGCTCTGGGAACCCTAGCTCTCCCTTTCTAATCCACTGCTGATTCCGTCTTCTCTATCTCCCTAACCCCCAGGCCAGGGCTGAGGATGTCAGCCAAGGTATCCACTCTCTGAATCAAGGGTGAAGGGTGAAGATTGCTGGGAAGATGGCAAGTGTGATGACTCTAATCTCACCTCATCCCACAGATACCACTAGATAAGACTAACATCAGTGTAACTAACCCAGAAAACAACCCAAAGACTGATAGAACAAACTTCACAACTAAATGAAGAGACCACATGAAAGAGGTAGGAATGGTGTAGATGTGGTGGGAGTCTCAAGGGACTGTCAGAGGGAAGGAGGAGCCTGCAAGCATGGAGAAGCAGACTATCACATTGGGGAGTCCTGATGGGCAAGCCAAATCTCCATAACATTTGGCTTTCAAACCAGAGGGGTTGAAATTTGTGAGTTCTTAAAACCAGCAGAACTTAAAAGCTAGAGTTTTAAAAATCAGACTCAGCTCCGGGAGAGCCAGGAGGCAAGGGGAAACTGAGTCCTTCTCCTAAAGAGATAGCACAACAAGTAGCCCTGCAGAAATACAGCATAGAAGCAGCAGCGTGAAAAACACATGGGGCATACAGGAAGGAGAGGTGTTTACTAATCTCATGGCATGACTTCAGGGACAGAGACATTTGGGAGACTCCTCTACCAACAAAGGAGCTGGCAGGTGCCATTTCCCTCCCCTACCCTGCAGCATAAACACAGGGTCATTAACTAAAACCAGTGCAGCACCAACACTAATTAGCTAACTTGTAGCTAACAATGGATATCTTACCCCTCTGCAATTTAGTGGATCCACCCCATAAAATATGCTCTTGGCCAGAGCCCATTCAAGGTAGTATCACAAGCCTGGCAGTGGACAAACAGCCTGGACAAGTGGCCGCTTCCCCAGGGTGAGGAAAAGATAACCACACACGCCGGTCAGACTGCATCCTTAGCACTGCGCCAGGGGCAGACAGCTGGGCTGATGGCAGGCTCCACCCACCAATGAAAGCTTTTCAGGAGGCAACACAGGGAAAGTACCGTGAAGTGTGGTGCTACCACATCTCTGGCAAATGCCTGTTCTAACTCAACCCAAGCCCAAGTCAGCCCCAGACTGGCCCACTAACACCATCGAGACCAAAAACTGTCCACAACAGGCAAGGAAAGCCACTGCAGATGACTGAACTGATGGGAAATCCAGCTCAGCCACAATAGTAGGGTGTGTGCAACATACATAGCAGATACCCCTGTTCTAGTGAACAGTGGACATTGCACTACAGGGCATTTCATAAGACCATTGCATTCAAGAGCAGGAGATGTAATCGACTCCCAATACAGAGAAACAGAAAAAATGAGGAGACAGAGGAATATGTCCAAAATGAAAAAAAAAAAGATGGGACAAAATCATAGCAAGAGCCCTAAGCAAAATAGAAATAAGTAATATGTCTGATAGAGAATTTAAAGTGATGATCATAAAGACACTCACTGGGCTTGAGAAAAGAGTGGAAGACAATAGTGAGACCCTTAGAAAAGATTAAAAAAAAAGAACCAATCAGAGATGAAGAACACAATAAATGCAATTAAAAATATACTACATAAAATAAATAGTAGACTAGATGAAGCAGAAAATTGAATCAGCGACCAGGAGGACAGAGTAATGGGAAGTAATCGAGCTGAGAAGATGAGAGAAAAAATTATGCAAAAGACTTGGAGAACTCAGCAACCCCATCAAGCATAATAACATTCACATTAGAAGGATCCCAGAAAGAGAAAAAAGAGAAAAGTGGACAGAATATGTATTTGAAGAAATAATAATAAAACTGTCTGAATCTGGAGAAGTAAACAGAAATCCAGATTCAAAAGTTACAGAGATAACTGAACAAAATCAACCCAAAAAGATCCACGCCAAAACATACAGTAATATAAAAGTAGTGATGGGGCACCTGGGTGGCTCAGTTGATTAAACATCAACCCTTGATTTCTGCTCAGGTCATGATCTCAGAGCCCTGGGATCAAACCCCGTGTTAGGTTCCATGCTAGCTGGGAGTCTGCTTGATGATTCTCTCCTTCTCTTTTTAAAAAGATTTTATTTATTTGAGGGGAAGAGAGAGAGAGAGAGAGAGAGAGAGAGAGAGAGACAAAGAGCATGTATGGGGAGAGGGGCAGATAGACAAGCAGAATAGCCTGATGCAGGTCCCAATCCCAGGACCCTGAGATCATCACCTGAGGTGAGATAAGATGCTTAACTGGCTGAGCCACCCAGGTGCCCCAGATTCTCTCTTGATTCTCTTTTTCTTCCACTTCCTCTGCCTTCCCCCAAATCACCCACACACAGGCTCTCTGTCTCTCTAAAATACGTAAATAAAAATTAATTAAAAAGTAGTGATAAAGAGAGAATCTTAAAAGCAGCAAAAGAAGACAGTTACATACAAGGGAAACCCCATAAGGCTATTAACTGATTTTTTCAGCAGAAATTTTGCAGGCTGAAAGAAAGTGGCATGATACATCCAAAGTGCAGAAAGGAATAAAATCTGCAGCCAAGAATACTCTGTATAGCAATGCTATCATTCAAAATAGAAAGAGAGATAAAGAAATTCTCAGACCAAAAAAAAAAAAAATTGAAGGAATTCACGGCCACTAAACCACTCGTTCAGGAAATGTTAAAGAGGACTCTTTGAGTGGAAAAGAAAGACCATAAGTAGGAGTGAAGAAAAGAGAAAGCTCAAAAGCAGTGAAAATATGTATATCTGTAAAAATCAGTCAAGGCACTCACAAAATAAAAGGAGGTAAAGTGTGACAACATATTCCTAAGATGTGGAGGAGAGGAGGAAAGAATCCGTTCAAACTTAAGTGACTATCAACATAATGTAGACTGCTATATGTAGACGATGCTATATACCAACCTCATGGTAATCACAAATCAAAGACCAGTAATGAATGTAATCCCTTACAATTAAGCTTTCTTTGGTTGGAAAATTCTTTGCATAAAAGTTTATTTTCTTCTATTTTTCTGATTTACTTCTGTTTGTACATTGCCATTGAATGATCCATTCAAACTTCAAATTGCCTGTCAAAAAGTATATGGCTCATTTATGGAACATAAGAAGTAGGAAGATCGGTAGAAGAAAGGGAAGAAGAAAGGGGGGTAAACAGAAGGGGGAATGAAACATGAGAGACTATGGACTCTGGGAAACAAACTGAGGGCTTCAGAGGGGAGGGATAGAGCCTATCCCTATTCCATGGGATAGGCTGGTGATGGGTATTAAGGAGGGCACATATTGCATGGTGCAGTGGGTGTTATACGTAGGTAATGAATCATGGAACTTTACAACAAAAACTAGGGATGTACTGTATGGTGACATAATTTAATAAAAAATTATTATATAAAAAAAGTATATGGCCACTATATAGGACATGAAACAGTTTTACATGAAGTGTCCACTACCTGTCTACATTTTTTACATTTTATATATGGAATTCCTGAAGCCATTTTATTCTGTAATAGAGTACACTAATGTTCTTTTATTTATTAGAGTGGACCGCCTTTATCTCTCTTCTTCCTTTAATCCCTTAATATCCCATTTTGGGTTTTTTTAGACATATAAAAGATTCTTTTTTCATGCACTTTCAATTTGCCATGATAGCTGTATATTCCACTAAAGCAATGGCTTGGAAACGGGAACATTACAGGAATTACGCAGATGGTGTCCAACCTTCCAAGGTTTGCCTATGTATATTTATGGAAGCCATGGTGCCTTTATTGGTGTAACATTGGGAAGAAGGTCCTTCGTTGAGGAGAGCAGTTTTTGTGGGTTTATTTCCTTCTATTTGGCCTTTCTGCCAAAGACAATTGTGAACCACCTGTAGTCAAACAATTTAGGTATATTAGTCATTGCAGTGAGAGTAAACACAGACCATGGAGACCCATGAGGCATCTCAGCAAGAAGATGTTTAAAATGCCTTATAAGATCGTGGCTTAAGGTATTTGGGGAAGGTTTTAGTACCAGATCTTTGCTCTGGCTTCGAAAGAGTCCATTAAGTAGAGGTGATTCTATGATTGTGTATCTAATAAATCTTATCCAGGAGACGGGAAGGCTAGAACTATCCTAAAGCTGTAATTGGTTAAACAAACAACAGGTTCCCAAGTTAGCCCAAGAAGGACATATTTGGTCATTTTTTTCTGGTTTGTTTCAGATGTTTATATTTTGTTTGTATTTGGACAAGATTAAGAAATGGTCATGTTTTTGTCTTGATCCTTAATTGCCCCACAGCATCTGTGTTTGATGTTGATTCTTTTTTCGAAGTATTTATGTTCAACAACAGAACACTGAAGCGGGCTAATAGTACCAAGCCAACTCTTCCATATCAGGGGCTGCTTTTCTTTTCTTCACTCCTATGTCATTAAGTTATGTTATTGTATTAATCTAATGACAGAAGAAGACAAGTGAGACATATATGTATATATTAAATTTAAGTTGTGATAAGGTTTGGGAAGAACCATCTAAGCAGAATATCTATTTCAGCTGATTATTGATTTTAAGTTGTAAGTCTCTCTCTATATATACTGTTAGAGTAGTTAAATAAGGAAGACATTAAACTGGAGAGGCTCTAGTGTCTTTGGCAGTCTGCATAAGCAAACCAAAGCCTAAGGCAGAGTCAACGCATTGATATCTTAGAAAATGAAACTCAAGAAATAACTAATTATAAACATCCAAGTAACTAGATTTCCCTCAAAAAGTGCACCCATTTAAACTGTAGCCAATTAAATAATTGCTTTGCTTTTACAACTTCTGTATAAGAACCTCTGATCTAGCTCCCCACTGTGTGCCCCTAACTATTTGGGTTCTGTTGCTGCCTGACTTGAAGTATTGTTTGCTCAAATAAACTCTTCCACATTAATGTGCCTCAATTTACCTTTTTACAGTACATATCCATATAACAGAGAATGAAAGAATACTATATATTACTGATGTATAAATTATATATAAATGTGTGTTTTAATAAATATATCAAGATATATCAAAATGATATCAATGATATCATTTTAAGTTGCAAAGTAAGATAATAACATATTGCACGCTTATTATATCTATGTAATAAATAACTCAGTCAAGATACAGAATGTTTCCATCATCCCAAAATAATTTGTTATGTCCTTTTTCAGTAAATTTCACCTCTCTTGACCTAGGGAACTATCAGTCTGATCTCTAGTATTACATTCTCACCTGTTCTATAATTTTACCTCAACAGCAGCATCCAGGATGCACCCATTGTTCAACTCTGAACAATGTTTCTGAGTTTCATGCATGTTTTATGTTTGCTAGTATTTCATTCTTTTTATTGCTGGATAATATACCCCTATTGAAAATACCAGAATTTCCTTATGTATTCAACTAATGGAAATCTGGGCATTTTTTCCACTTTCTTTCTACTATGACTAAAGTTATTGTAAAAATTTATGTAGAAGCCTTGTTTTGGACCTACATAATTTCTTTGAGGGTAAATACCTAGGAGTGGTTTGTGTAGGTCTTATAGTAAGAGTATGTTTACCTTTACAAATTTAATAAACTGTTTTTCAAAATGTTTGTATTATTTCGTATATCTGCAAGCAATGCATGAGAGTTCCAGTTGCTCCAAATCTTGGCCAATATTTAATAATGTCAGTCTTTGAAATATAAGCTATTATGATGGATGTGTAGTAGTGATTTAAATAGGACTGTGTTTTAAATAGAGTTTCCCTGAAGATAAATATTGTCTTTTCATGCACTTATTAGACATCTGTGTCATTTGCTTATCTACTTTTGGAAACTGTCTGCTAATACAGTTTGCCTATTTTTTAATTACTGATGCAGATCTTTTATCATATATACATATTTTCTATTTCCTTTCCAGCCTGTGATTTGACTTTTTACTTTCCTAACAGTGCCTTTCATTTTTCTTTATAATAATATTTTTTTATTATGTTAGTCACCATACAGTACATCCCTGGTTTTTGATGTAAAGTTCCATGATTCATTAGTTGCGTATAACACCCAGTGCACCATGCAAAAGGTGCCCTCCTTACTACCCATCACCAGCCTATCCATTTCCCTACCCCCCTCCCCTCTGAAGCCCTCAGTTTGTTTCTCAGAGTCTATAGTCTCTCACGCTTCATTCCTCTGATTACCCCCTTTCTTTATCCCTTTCTTCTCCTACCGATCTTCCTAGTTCTTATGTTCCATAGATGAGAGAAAACATATGATAATTGCCTTTCTCTACTTGACTTATTTCACTTGGCATTATCTTTCAAAAATCAGATGTTGTTAATTTCAATGAAGTCCAATTTATCTTTTCTTTTTTTCTTTTCTTGTTAGTGACTTTTGCACCCATCTCAAAAAATTTCAGTATATATGCTCATGAAGACTTTCCTTAAATTTTCTTTTTTCCCCTATATCTTCTTATGGAAGTTTTCTACTCTTATTAATTATGTTTGGCCCAATGATCCATTTCAGCTTAGTATTTACATGCGGCATGATGAAGGGTTTGGGGTTCCTGTCCTCACAGAAACATGTAGTTTTCCTAGAAGCACTTGTTGACCTGACAGTGCTTTTCTCATGGAACTATCTTGTTACCTTTGTTACAAAGAAACCAATATGTGTCTGTGTGTGTATTTATACATATAAATATATATATGTATATACATGTATATGCATGTATGTATAAATATATATTTCTATGCATATAAAGATATTGTGAGAGGGACAGAGAGATGAAAAAGATAATCTGTTTCTGTAATCTGTATTCTGTTCCACTAATCTGTGTCTCTTTGAAGCCATTAAGACACTAATTACTGCAGCTTAGTAGAGGTATTTCAGATTTGGTTCCAGGCCACTGTAATATAGCAAGTATTGCAATAAAGTAAGTTGATAATTTTTTTGGTTTTTCAGTGCATATAAAAGTTATGTTTACCCTATACTGTAGTCTATTAAGAGAGCAATAGCATTATGTCCAGAAAAGCAATGTACATATCTGTATGTGTACGGATGTACATAATGCATACCACAACAAATATAATAATGAGAAAGTTTGAAACCCTTTGAGAATTACCAAAATGTGACACAGAAACGAAGTGAGCAAATGGTGTTGGAAAAATCCTCTCTATATAATTGCTCATGAGGGTTGCCCCACTTTCAATTTGTAAAAAATGCAGTAGCTGCCAAGTGCAATAAAACAAAGTGTAATAAAATGAAATATGCTTATATATCTTTTTCTTCTTTAAAAATTGTTTTGGTTTCTTAGTCTTTTAGGTCCATAAAACTTTTATAATTACCTTGTTAAATTCTAACACATGCACACATATACACACTCAGAAGCTTGATGGGATTTTTATTGGGAATGGCTCTGGATTTCTAGATCAATATTGTGATAAGGAAACCTAAGTGAATTGGTGTGAAGGAGGCCTGGAGTCACGGCTTTCATGCATGTACCATTCAACACACCTTGCACTATCCAGCAAAAAGAAGGAATATTTCTTTGTCTGGCAAGACCAGGCTGTCCTTGCCTTCAGCCAATAAGAAGCCACCACCACTTCAATGGGATGCAGCTGAATTGGTTAACTTTCTCTTTTCAAAAGACATTTCAGGGTGTTAGAAGTGGAATGCAAATAAGCTGAACCTCGGAGGAGTTAATGTACACATTTGAGCTCATTTGTGCTCTCCGTTTCTGTGAGTAGTCGTCTTCGTTTGGTTTGGAAAGTATCTTCTTGGATTTGAGATCCCTCTTTTTGTTTAAGCTTCCTAATGTTATCCAGAATCTGTTTTCCTGAGGGTATTGTCCTTTTGGTAATTGATTAATTGCTTTCTGAAGTCTTGGTTATAACGTATTGGATCCCAATCTTTTAAATTCTCTCAGGAGTGTCTTCCTACTGAGATCTTAGCTGGTTTTATGTTAAAAACAAAACAAAACAAAAACCTGCGGTCTGGAGGAGGAAGATGGCAGTGGAGTAGGAGGACCCTAGGTTTGTCTCTTCCAGGAATACAATCATATAACTATCAAATCTTCCTAAATACCCCAGAAATTGACCTGAAGACTGAAAGAACACATTTCACAACTAAGGGAGAGAAGGGGCCACACTGAAGAAAGTAGGAAGTACAAAGACATCATTTAGGGGAGAAATGGGTCATGGGTGCTATGGAATGGGGGGAGCCATGGTCACAGAGATGGGTGAGAGAGAGAGAGAGAGAGAGGAGCACACAGGGGAACATACAAGGAGAAGCCATTGGCTTACAATATGAGAGGGGCTGAATTTTGTGAGTTCTTATAGCAGCAGGGATTAAATCCTGGAGTTTTAAAGGTCAATGAGCATGGCTGGGATAGAGCCTAGTGTTCACTTTCCTGCTCCTGGAAAGAAAGCAGGCAAACAACCTGGAGGCAGAGAGCATGGAAACAGGGATTTGAAGAATGCCTGGGATACACAGTGGGGAGACTATTCATTCTTCTTGGAGTGCTTCCCTGAGAGACAGCATTTACAGAGATGCCTCTCTGGGGACAATGGAGCTGGTTGGGAACATATCTCCACTCCAATGCCCCTCAGCATAAACTGGGAAGCAACACAGTGCCAACACAGGCTGCTTAACTTGCTACACCAAGCCCCACACCCCTGCACTCTGGTGGGACTGCCCTTCTCAGTCAAGCTTGCCTCAGTCCCAGGGTGGCAGGACCCTCCCCCCACCAGAAGAGCTACACAAACCAATGCCTTGCCCATGTCTCCCAAACAAGGAGCTCTGCTGAACTTCAGTTTTGGTGGAGGTGGTGTCAGGTCTCATTTCACAAGCAGATGAGAGCACATCTAGTTAAAACTCACCACATTCAATCCTAGAGAAGAACATAGGCAGTAACCTCTTCGACATCAGTCACAGTAATTTCTTTCAAGACATCTCTCCAAAGCAAGTGAAACAAAGGCAAAAAGGAACTTTTGGGACTTCATCAAGATAAAAACCTTCTACACAACAAAGGAAACAGTCAACAGAACTAAGAGGCAGCCCATGAAATAGGAGAAGATATATACAAATGACATTACAGATAAAGGGCTGGTATCCAAGATCTATGAAGAAACTCTCAAACTCAACACTCTAAAAACTAATAACCCAGTCAAAAAATGGGCAGAAGACATGAATAGACACTTCTCAAAAAAAGACATACAAATGGCTAACAGACACATGAAAAATTCTCAGCATCACTAGTCATAAGGGAAATACAAATCAAAATCACAGTGAGATACCACATACAACCAGTTAGAATGGCAAAAATTAATCAGACAGGAAACAACAAGTGTTGGCAAGGACATGGAGAAAGGGGAACGCTCTTACACTGTTGGTGGGAATGCAAGCTGGTACAGCCACTCTGGAAAACGGTATGAAGGTTCCTCAAGATGTTAACAATAGAGCTACCCTATGGCCCAGCAGTTGCACTAGTATTTACCCCAAAAATATAGATGTAGTGAAAAGAAGGGGCACAGGTACCCCAGTGGCATAGCAGCAATGTCCACAATAGCCAATCTGTGGGAGGAACTGAGATGCCCTTCAGCAGATGAATGGATAAAGAAGATATGGTCCATATACACAATAGAATATTACTCAGGCATCAGAAAGAATGAATACCCACCATTTCCATTGACATGAATGGAACTGGAGGGGATTATGCTAAGTGAAATAAGTCAAACAGAGAAAGATAATTATCATATGGTTTCACTCACATGTGGAACATATGGAATAGCATGGAGGACATTAGGAAAAGGAAGGGAAAAATGAAGGGGAGGAAATCAGAGGGGGACATGAACCATGAGAGACTATGGACTCAGGAAACAAACTGAGGGTTTCAGGGGGGAGGGGGAAGGGGGATGGTTTAGCCTGGTGGTGGGTATTAAGGAGGACACGTATTGAATGGAGCACTGGGTGTTATATCCTAACAATGATTCATGCAACACTACATCAAAACTAATGATGTACTGTATGGTGACTAACATAACGTAATTAAAAAAAAAAAGTAAAAACAGGCAAACAAACAAACAAAAATTCACCACATGCAGGCCAGGCACCAAATACTGCCCACAGCAGGCAAGGAGAGCCTCTCTAGGATAGAGCATGCAAAATACAACAGCAGAGTTAATGCAGCACGCACCTGAAACACTGCCTGAAGTGCCAGGTTGTGGGTACTACATGACCTTTTTACATAAGGTCATTACTTTCAGGAGCAGGAGACATAACTGAGTAGCTAACACAGAGAAGAAGGCAGAGACTTAGAAAAAATGCAAAATGGACGAATTTATCCCAAACAGAAAAGCAAGAACAACAACAACAACAAGATAAGGCCAATGCCAGAGATCTAAGCAAAACAGAGGTAAGTAGCATGAATGATAGAGATTTAAAGCAACAATCATAAGGATACTCACTGGGCTTGAGAAAAGAATAGAAGACATTAGTGAGACCCTTACCACAGGAAAAAAAAAGAATTAAAAAAGTCAATCAGAGATGAGGTGTGAAATAAATGAGATTGGAAGCAGCCTAGATGCAACAAACACATGAATGATTGGTGACCTGGAAAACAAAGTGATGGAAAATAATGCAGGTGAACAAAAGAGAAGAATTATGAAACACGAGAATAGACTTAAGGAATGCAGTGACTCCATCAAACACAGTAACATTCATATTATAGGAACCCCAGAAGAAGAGAGAGAAAGTAGAGTAGAAAATTTACTTGAAGAAATAATAGCAGAAAACTTCCTTAACTGGAAAGAAACAGATATCTAGATCCAGGAGGCACAGAGAACTCCTATCGAAATCAACAAAAGCAGGCCAACATCAAGACATAATTAAATTAACAAATTATAGTAATAAAGAAAAGCTCTTAGAAGCAGCAAGACAAAGATGTCTTTAACTTACTAAGGAAAACTTATTCGGCAAGATAGATATTTCTCTACCAAAATTTAGCAAGCTAGAAGGGAGTGGCATGGTATATTCAAAGTGCTAAATGGGGGGCACCTGGGTGGCTCAGTCAGTTAAGCATCAGCTTTCGGGTCAGGTCGAGATCTTGGGTCCTTGGATAGAGCCCCATGTCAAGTTCCCTGCTCAGCAGGGAGCTTGCTTCTCCCTCTCCCTCTGCCTCTCCCCCAGCTTGTGTTCTCCCTTTCTCATAAATAAATAAATAAATAAATAAATAAATAAATAAATAAATAATAAAATCGTTTTAAAAAGTGCTAAATAGGAAAACATCCTACAAGACACTCACTTCAAAACTAAAGACACATGTAGATTGAAAGTGAGAGAATGGAGAAACATTGAACTGGCACATGGATGTCAAAATAAAGCCTGAGTATCATTACCTGTATCAGAAAAATTAGACTTTAGAACAAAGACTGTAACACAAGATAAAGAAGGGTACTATATCATAATAAAGGGGAGAATCCAACTAGAAGATATAATAATTGTAAATATTTATGCACCCAACAATTACTAACAAACATAACTCATTGATAATAATACAAAATAGTAGGGGACTTTAACACCCTACTTATATCAATGGACAGTTAATCTAAACAGAAAACAAACAAACAAAAAACAATGTCTTTAAATGACACACTGAAACAGACTTAACAGATATATTCAGAACATTCCATCCTAAAACAGCAGAATACACATTCTTTATAAGTGTACATGGAATAATTCTAGGACAGATCACATACTAGGTCACAAGTCAGGCCTCAACCAATATAAAAAAGATTGAAATCAGACCACACCTTTTCTGAACACAACACCATGAAGCTAAAAGTCAAGCACAAGAAAAAACTTAAAAATACCACAAATAAATGGAAGTTAAACATGCTACTAAATGATGAATGAGTCAATGAGGAAATCAAAGAAGAAATTTTTAAAAATACACAGAAACAAATGAAAATGAAAATGCAATAGTCTAAAACCTTGGGATGTCGTGAAAGCAGTCCTAAATGGGAAATATAGAACAATATTGGCCTGCCCTAAGAAGCAAGAAAAACGTCAAATAAACAAACTACCCTTACACCTAAAGGAGCTAGAAAAAGAACAACAAATAAGGCCTATATCCAGTAGAAGGAAGAAAATAGTAAAGATTAGAGCAGGAATAAATGATATAGAAACTGCAAAAACCATAGAACAGATCAATGAAACCAGGAGCTGGTTCTTTGAAAAAAATTGATAAACCTCTAGCCAGGTTTATCAAAAACAAAAGAGAAAGCAACCAAATAAATATAATTACAAATGGGAGAGGAAAAATAACAACCAAAGCCATATAGATATACAAACAATTATAAGGGAATATTATGAAAAACTATATGCCAACAAATTGGACAACCTGAAAGAAACAGATAAATTCCTAGAAAAATATTAACTACCAAAATAGAAACAGGAAGTAGAAAACTTAAACGTACCAATAACCAGCAAAGAAATTGAATCAGTAATCAAAAATCTCAACAAACAAAAGTCCAGGTCTAGATGGCTTCACAGGCAATTCTACCAAACATTGAAAAAAGAGTCAATACCTATTCTTCTGAAACTATCCTAGAAAAATAGAAAATGAAGGAAAAATTCCAAATTCATTCTATGAGACCACCCTGATGCCCAAATCACATAAAGACACCATTAAAAAGGAGAACTACATGCCAATATTGCTGAAGAATATGGGTGCAAAGATTCTCCATGAATTACTAGCAAATTGAATCCAACAATACATTAAAAAAATTATTCACCAGAATCAAGTGGGATTTATTGCCAGGTTACAAGGGTGGTTCAGTATTTGCAAATCAATCAACATGATACACCACATTAATAAAAGAAAGGCTAAGAATCATATTATGATTTCAATAAATGCAGAGAAAGCATCTGACAAAGCACAACATCAATTCCTGATAAAAACCCTCAACAAAGTAGGTTTAGAGGGGATATACCTCAGCATAATCAAGGCCATTTATGAAAAGCCCACAGCTAGTATCATCCTCAGTGGGGAAAATCTGAGAACTTCTCCTCTATGATCAGGAATAAGACAAGGATATCCACTCTCACCACTATAATTTAACGTAGTATGGGAAGTTCTGGCCTCAGCAATCCCAGATCAAAAGACATAAAAGCCATCCAAAATGGCAAGGAAGAAGTCAAACTTCCATATTTGCAGATGATATGATACTCTATATAGAAAACCCAAAACAGCCCACCAAAAAACTGCTAGAACTGATAAATGAATTCAGTGAAGTCGCAGAATACAATATCAATGTACGGAAATCTACTGCATTCTTGTACACCAATAAGGAAGCAGGAGAAAGAGAAATTAAGGAATCAAGCCCATCTACAATTGCACCAAAACTATAAGACACCTAGGAATAAACCTAACCAAAGATGTGAAAGACCTGTACTCTGAAAACTATAAGATACTGATGAAAGAAACAGAAGATGACACAAAGAAATGGAAAGATATTCCATGTTCATGAATTGAAAAAAACAAATATTGTTAAAATGTCTATACGACCCAAAGCAATCTACATATTCAATGCAATCCCTATCAAAACACCAACAGCATTTTTCACAGACGTAGAACAAACAATTCTAAAATTTGTATGGAATCACGAAAGACCCCAAACGGCCAAAGCAATCTTGAAAAAGAAAAGCAAAGCTGTTGGCATCATAATTCTAGAATTCAAGTAATATTACAAAGCTATAGTAATCAGAACATTACGGTGCTGGCACAAAAACAGACACACTGAACAATGGAACAGAACAGAAAACCCAGAAATGAACCCACAATTATATGGCAATTAATATTTGAGAAAGCAGGATAGCATATCCAATGGGAAAAAGATACTCTTTTCACCAAATGGTGTTGGGAAAGCTGGACAGCAACATGCAAAAGAATGAAACTGAACCACTTTCTTACATCATATACAAAAATAAACTCAAAAAGGATGAAAGACCTACGTGTGAGACCTGAAACCATAAAAATCCTAGAGGAGAACAGTAACAGACAGTAACCTCTGAACGCAGCCATAGCAAGTTCTTTGTAGTTATGTTGCCTGAGGCAAGGGAAACAGAAGCAAAAATAAACTATTGGGACTTCATCAGAATACAATGCTTCTGCACAGCAAAGGAAACAAACAACAAAAGTAAAAGGCAACCTATGAAATGGGAGAAGATATTTGCAAATTACATATCTGATAAAAGGTCAGTATCCAAAATCTGTAAAGAGTTCATACCTCTCCACACCCCAAAAATGAGGAATCCAATCAAAAAAAGGGGAGAAGACATGAATACCATTCTTCCATACAAGACATACAGATGGCCAGCAGACACATGAAAAGATGCTCCATATCACTCATCATCAGGGAAATACAAATCAAAAGTGCTCACACCTGTGAGAATAGTTAAATTCAACAACACAAGAAATAACAGGTGTTGGTGAGGATGTGGAGAAAGGGGAACCTGGTGCCCTGTTGGTGGGAATGCAAACTGGTACAGCCACTGGGAAAAACAGTATGGAATTTCCTCAAAAAGTTAAAAATAGAAACAACCCAATGACTCAGCAATTGTATTCCTAGCTATTTACCCAAAGCATATGAAAATACTAATTCAAAGGGCAGGCACCCCCTGTATTTATAGCTGCATAATGTACAATAGCCAAATCATGGAAGTAACCCAAGTGTCTGCTGACTGATAAATGGACCAAGAAGAGGTAGTACATATACCCAATAGAATATTACTCAGCCATAAAGAATAATAAAATCTTGCCATTTGCAATGATGTAGATGGAGCTAGAATGTATTATGCTAATATAAATAAGTCAGTCAGAGAAAGACAAATGCTTTATGATTTCACTCATATGTGGAATTGAAGAAACAAAACAAAGGAGCAAAGGGGGAAAAAAAGAAAGAGAGAAACTAACCAAGAAACAGACTCTAAACTATAGAGAAGAAAGTGATGGTTACCAGAGAGGAGGTAATAGTTATTTTATTTATTTATTTATTTTTTAGTTCTTATTTAAATTCCAATTAGTTAACCTACAGTGTAATATTAGTTTCAGGTGTGCAATATAATGATTAGACACTTCCATACAATATCAAGTGCTCTTCACAACAATTTTTCAAAAGGGTAAACAAGTAAAAAGACAAAGGGCATCTGGGTGGTTCAGTCACTTAAGCATCTGACTCTTGATTACATCTCAGGTCATGATCTCAGCGTCATGGGATCAAGCCCTGCATTGGGCTCTGCACTCAGAAGGGGGTCTGCTTGAATTCTCATTCCCTCTCCCTTTGCCCTTCCCCCGGCTCTCTCTCTCTGTCTCTAAAATAAATAAATCTTAAAAAAAAAAAAAAAGAAAGAAAGAAAGAAAAGACAAAAAACAGGAAAAAATAGAAAACCTCTAGCACGATGAAAGAAGTAAACTTAACAAACCTGTATGAACAGTAAATGGAATAGACATATTGCTTTAATTAAAGCTAAATATTGTCAATCTAGAGTTAAAAGAAAACTATATGCTATTTATGAATATACATACACACTTTAAAAATAAGGATACACTTTTAAAAATATTTTGAAATTGCTTTTAATGTAAAAAAACCCCATAGAAACAGAAAACCAACATATGAATGCATTTTATGAGATGCCATTCCTGTAACCACCATGAGGATGAAAAAATAGAACTATCCCTGTCACCCAGCAGCTCCTTCCTGTGCTCCCCTCAGTCACACCTGCCTCCCCCACCAAAATGACTTCCAACTGATTTCATAAGAATTATATCTGTATGTCTTTATAGTTCTTTTGGCCAAAAAGCATCCCTGGGCATTATGATTTAATCTCGTCCTTTGCATTTTCAACAATTCATAATACATTAAGTCTCTTTTAATTTGCAGGTTTCCCCTCCATCCTCTCTTTCCCTTCTAACTTTTTCAAAAAATTTAATAATTGGAAATTTGGACCTCTCAATCCCTTTCACTTTATCCCCTTATAATTTATTTGTTAAAAGCCCCAAGTGTTTGAATTGTAGTTTCTTGTAGTTTCTCCTGGTCTGGATATTGCTATTTGTATATTCACAGTGCTGTTTACCCGTCGCTGTAAATATAAGGACACACTTATAAAGGAAAAGAATTTTTAAAAATATTCCATACAAATTCTAATCATGAAAAAAATAAAATCTGAGTATGGAAGTGTGGGACAAAATAGAAAATGACTAGGAGTATTACAATAGGTAAAGAGTAATATTCAAAATTAAAGGCTATTCATCAAGAAGACAAAACATCCATAAATGGGCATGTATAAAATAACATGTCTTGAAAATATAAGAATAAAAAAATTGATAGAACACAAAAGAGTAATCGAAATATCTACTATCTTAGTTGAGTATACTAAAAAAACAAGCAAGCAAAAGAATGAGCAAAGCTGTGAAGTGTTGGAAACTCTATCATCTAACTTAACCTAATTGACATTTATAGAATAATATAGCTCACAAGTGAATAATCCATACTCTTTTGAAGTTTACATGGAGCCATCTATCCATAATGAACCATCTAATGGACAATGAATCTTATCTCAGTGAATTAAAATGGCTAAAAATGATTCAGAGTATGATCTGTGACCACAATTAAATTAGATATTAATAAGAAAACTGTAAGTGGAAAATCCTCAAACTTACGGAATTTAAATAGCACATTGAGGCAAAGAGGAAACCATGATGTGAATTAGAAAATATTTTGAAATGAATATTAATGGAAATAAAGCATATCAACATATAATATATTGAGTATAATACATATAAATTGGGTGATAAATTTAAAGTGATGATAGATGAACATTTATAGTTTTAAATATATATAATAAAAAGAATGGTTTAAAATGAGCAAGATAACCTTCCATTCTTAGAAGCCAGAAAAAGTAGAAAAATTACACCCAAAGTAAAAAAAGGAGCACAAAAGCAAAAATCAATAAAATAGAAAAAAACATAGAATAAGAAAAAATCCATTATTCACAGGATGGATGGATGGATGGATGGATGGATGGATGGGTCTCGTAATCATTACATTAAAAAAACTGACATGTAAAAGAGTACATGGTGATTTGTTCCATTTATATAAAGTTCAAAAACAGACAAAACTAATCTATGATGGTGGCGGTAATGACTGTCATGGGGCATTCTGGGGGGTTTGGTGGTTCTATGTTTTATTTCTTGATCTGAATCTAGGTGTTAATTACACTGGGTTGTTCACTTGAATATTAATTGAACTGTTAGCCTATGGTTTATAGAATGTATCTATATAGATATATAGATATCTTCAATGAAAAGTGCTGTAAGAAGTGTGAATGAATCTTCCTGTTCATTGTTTCTTCAGCCCTGCGTTTTGGAAGTGATTCTGCTTTTTTTAGCCTCAAAGTGGCGTCAAACTGATTCTCGAAGTCTGCACAGACTTAGGGGCCAAGATAGCCTACGTTCAACAGTGCACAGCATCCACCCTCTCGAGCCACCTCTGCTCTCACAACCAACTGCCTCTTGCCAGGTGCGTGGCCAGGAGGGGTCTCCTCGCGCTCCCAACTGCCCTGTCGGCAAGCCAACTGCCGTTATTCCGGCTGGCATCTAGGACGTGAAGCCATGTTGTGCTTACTACTTCTTCTCATTGGGCTCGTCGGGGTCCAGACAGACAGGAGTAAGTATAAAAACCTTTCCTCTGACCTTTCGGAATGTCAGGTCTCGTCTCCGTTTTCTTCTGAGAGGTCAGGTATCCCTGGGAAAGGGCTTTCTTGTAGGGGCTCCGACTCTGTAAGCCAGAGACCACAACTGCATCACCTTCCCCAACCAAAATCCACACTGGATGTGAGGGGACTTTCCCCCTCGTCTTGGTGCGGTATGAAAGATGAGAGATGCCATGGTTGAGTGAATACCTCAAGGTTAGAGTTTCGTATATTGCTCTGCGTTTTCAACCTGTGGAGTCTGTAGTTGGAAAAACCAAAAGACCTGACTTTATTTGTACTGAATTTCTCTTTAAAGTCTTGTAATTCTTAGAAAGAGGTGGAAATGGAGTGTATTTGAAAAGACAGTTTTAAAAAAGGTGGCGTTTGAAAGATTACAAATTTAGATGAGGAAATAATGGAGGAAGCTATGAGGTGATGGTGTTACTCTAATAAAACATTTGTACCTTGCAGATTCTGAAAGACTACGTGTGCAAATTACAATACCAGAGAAAATACGGTCAATATTAAGTGGAGGAGTTGAGTCACATGTAATTCTCACTAACATTTTTCACATTCTAAAATAAGGGGGATTTTTTTAATAAGAAGTAAACTTGGACTTTTCATCCATGCAAACTTGGTGGATTTTATATTTATGTCCAGTTTTCCTTAAGTGGAAAAGCCCTTTTGGCAACGAACCAAGATAAACCGTGCTTCATAGAGATACGGTGCAGTGATGCTTATTGTCAAAGTCCATAGAAATACGGTGCAGTGATGCTTATTGTCAAAGTCCCAAGTCCCATGTTTTAAATCTGTTTTCCTCTTGAGTGTCTTTGAATAATCATTGACCTGATTCATCTAGAGACTCTCTTCTTACTTGCTTACTAGGCTATCTTTGGAGGGTTTTTTTGTCCTTGTTAAGTAAGCCTATGGCTTCCTTATACTGTATAATGATCATTTCATTTAATGAAGTTTTATATGAGTAATTTTGATTGCAAATATGTTAATCATTAAGATTTTTTTTCATGCCATCTTAGTTCATCTTGGTCCAGGGTATTAGGTTTTCTTTTCTTTGAATTTGAAAGAAAAATGTTTTTTTTACTAATTTCTAGAATAATTTCCAAGATATGAAATGTGTTTTTTCAAACATCACACCTTAATTTTCTTTTTGGTTGGGTAGTAAATGTTGTGGTAATTTGAGTGCAAATATTTCCTTAGCAACTACCCACTTGTCACCCTAATTTACAAGCTTAAAAATTTCAATATATCATTTTAAAAGGAATGCATATTTATGAAAACTTAAAATAATTTAAATAGAACAAAAGTGAGGTATTTAACAGTATTTTGAAAGAGTTTTAGTTTTTAATGCAAAATGAATATGGAATTGCTTGCTCATATTTGAAAATATATACAGAATCTACTTTGAAGGAAATATCTTCAACCAGGCATCACCACCTTCTATGGTAGTAATTCTCATAAGAGAAGTACAAAAAAATCACCTGTCCTCAACTGTCAAATTCATGAGGGAAAAAGTTTGACTACTTTGTTAATGTCTCTATCCCCCATGTTGAGAATAGTGCTGAATACATAGTATTTTTTGAACCAGTGAGGCTATGTGGTACTTATTGGTTTAACAAATGCTGTAAACATAATATAACATAGTGTATGTTTACAACTGTTATAATTAATAAATAAACGATATAGATTATAAGAAGAGAATATTCAATTAGAAGTTCTAAAAAATACTGATCGGCATGTCTACATGTGAAAAGTATAATGAAAGTGGGGAAAAAATCAAGAATTAACGGTAGACCACAGCTAAAGAGATAGATGCAACATATAAATGACTATGGGAGAAAGAAGATAGGATTAGATGCTTAAGTATATAATAACTGAAATTCCTGAAAGGGGGGAAAAACCTGGGGAAGAGGCTATATTAGACATATAAAAACTGACAAATTATAGAAAAAAGAGAATCTTCAGTTGCAAGTATGACAACACAGAATAAATAAAAATCAGTATTAACAACACCTTGACATAGCAAAATCAGAATTCCATTCTAGTGGATATTATAAAATAGGAGTAAAATAAGAATAAAGAATAAGGCTCAAATATTAAAATTAAGTAGAAATATAGAATAAAAAATAAGGGAAAACACACACATATATATGTACACATATATTTAATAATTATTGCTAATAGCATGTCTTTGATAAAGTGTGTGTATTGTACACATATGTCTATATGTATATATACACACACATATATGTACAACACACACACACACTCACACTAAGGCCAAAAATATGAGTTACTTAATA
Organism: Ursus americanus; assembly: GCF_024610735.1. Classification (NCBI taxonomy): domain Eukaryota; kingdom Metazoa; phylum Chordata; class Mammalia; order Carnivora; family Ursidae; genus Ursus; species Ursus americanus. Next base: position 8,580,111 of record NC_142153.1, on the reverse strand, counting down.
GTATTATTTAAAAGGTAAAAACTTTTTAGGATATAGTCAATCTTTGTTGAAAGACATTAGATTCTCTTTCCCTCTCTCTCTGGCCCCTCCTGCTTGTGCTCTCCCTGTCTCTTTCTAAAATAAATAAATAAATAAGTACATACATACATACATACATACATACATACATAAATCTTAAAAAGAAACAACATACTACAACCACTAATAAAGTGGAAAAATAAAAACTAGATCATGTTGGCAGTCAAGAATACTCAGTATTTTCTTAGGTCAGTTTTCACCAAATCTATAGATTGACTGCTGTTCCAATAAGAAATTTCATGGAAATTAGCAGATTGATTCTAAAATATATATGGAATGGTAAAACATAAAAAATTGTTAACTTTGAAGAACAAAACAGTGATTCACTTATTTCATTTCAAAACCTATTTTAAAGTTTAGTAATTAATATAATGTGGTATTTTAAAAGACAAATTAATAGAACAGAGTAGAAGCCTCCCAAAGACCAATGCACATATGAATTTTTTCAATTCAGTGGTGGCAATGAAATCATTGGATAAAGAATGTACTGGTTAATAAATGGTGAAGGCACAGTTGATTAATGATAGGGAATAATGATAAAGTATATATTAATGTTACTTGAGACACCAAAATTGATTCAAGATCATTTAAATGTATACATCTGAGAGTAAAATACTAAAAATCTGGAAGACAAGATAGATTATTTCTCAGACCTTATAATAGGGAAGAATTATACCAAATAGAAAAAGGAGCACAAATTCTTAAGCGAAGGATTTAGAAATATCTAGATTTAAAGATAAAAATAAATAGCTACCATAATCAAAGTGAAAAATATTCCAGGCTCACAGAAGATATTTGCAAACCATGTAAAACACAAAAGGTAGCCCGAATATATCAAGAATTCATACAAGTCAATAAGATAAAAAAAAATAGAAATGTACAAAGTTATGAATGACAACGGTTAAACTTGAAAGGATAATAATTATCAAACATATATACAAATCAGGATATTTATAGGGAACTGCCAAGCAAACACAATAGGTTACTATTTCACAACATCAATGGCAAAAGTTAAATCTAACAAAACAAAATGCAATTAGAGGAGATGGATAAAAGGATAATATTATTTACTTTTTGTGAATGTCTACCTTGGTACAACAAAGCCGCAGATTAATTTTAAACTTGAAGTGAGGGGCGCCTGGGTGGCACAGCGGTTAAGCGTCTGCCTTCGGCTCAGGGCGTGATCCCGGCGTTATGGGATTGAGCCCCACATCAGGCTCCTCCGCTATGAGCCTGCTTCTTCCTCTCCCACTCCCCCTGCTTGTGTTCCCTCTCTCGCTGGCTGTCTCTATCCTGTTGAATAAATAAATAAAATCATAAAAAAAAAAATAAAATAAATAAATAAATAAATAAATAAATAAATAAATAAATAAACTTGAAGTGAAGTTGCAAAGTACTTTTTAATAAAAGAAGTTCGTTCACTCATAGGTTTAGTTTAACACATCTAACAAATATGCAGAAAGGGAAATGTCTAAGATTATTTATTGGGGCATTGCTTAAAATAGTGAAACAAAACTAAACATCCATTGACAGCATAGATGAATCAAATGTGCTATATTCAGGAAATGGGATACCTTACCATCAAAAAGAATAAATTATAAAGCTACATGTATTGATGATGATGATGATAGGAAATGTTTGCATAGCGCTTTATTATATGAGATAGTGTTTCAAGCAGAGATGTAATCAGCAATGAAATATATAACTTGTAGAAGTATTACATTTATGCAAAGCTAAAATTTATGCAAAAAAATACTTAAACATCCATAATTAGTATAAATATAAAAATATGGGAATGATAAACACAAAACTACGGATGTTGGTTAGCTGCAGTGTAAGAGAGGGTATTATCATGGGATGAGAGAGTACTTAAAATTGTTTTCAAATACTTGTAATGTTTTTATTTTTTAACAAAGACATTGGCAACAAGGCATTTTATATAATTTGTTGTAATGTTTATATGTCAAAATATGTAATCATTAAAAAAAATAATCATAGCGTATAGAGAAGATCAAATGCCTTTGAAAAAACATCATGCATAAAGTTGAAATATTGAAAGCTTTTCTCCTGAGATCAAGAAAAAGATAAGGATGTCCACTATTACCTTTTCTATTTATCCTTGCCTGGGAATATTAGCCACCGCAATAAGAAAGGAAAACAACAAAAATTAAAAATAGCCATACAAATTGGAAAAAATAATGCTAACATTATTTATAGGTTAAATGATTGTATATAAAATAAAATCCAAAAAAATCTAGAGAAAATTAGAAATAACATAACAATTTAGTAAATTCTTTAGAGTCAAGATCAATACACAACAAAACAAAAAGAAACAAGTTCAAAACATAAAAATCAATTGTATTTCTATTCTGCAAAACAAAAGTATAAAATGAAACTTTAAAAAATTTTACACTACTTCAAAATCAAAATCTGAATAAATCTAACAAAGATAAGCAAACCTCCTCTCTGAAGACAGTAAAACAAGATGAGAGGAATTAAAGGAGTATAAATAAAAATAAACGGAGTATATTCCATGCTATTGGATTGGAAGGCCCAATAATGTAAAGACGTCAAAACTACCCAAATTGATCTCTAAAGACTAAATTGCCCATTTGTGAGACCTCATTTCTTAATCTTACTATTAATAAAATAGATCGATGGGTTTTGATACAAACTTGGAATGAATTTTATAAAATGTGCAAATATACATTATGTGCTGTTAAATCTTTGCTCTACTATATGAATTTTGTATTGAATAATTTATACTCTTTCCTTTTAAGCATAAGTTTTGAAGTGGCCGTCAGTCTTTATTAAGCTAATGTAGTTATTGGATGAAAACCACTTTTTCAGATTCAAAAGTTTTATTAGCTTTTAGTTATTAGTTTTATTAATATTTGAAAATTACCAAGTAAATGACACAAATCATATTCTTCCACCCATCTTTATTATGAAAGCCAATATTTAAATATCAAGTTTCATTGAAATAAATCAACATTAAATTATAAATTTTCCTCTTTTTATTGTATTCATGTGCTTTGAATGTAATTATCATTAATAGAAAAAGATAGTTTTCCTTTCTAACATTCTTCTCACTTTTCTTTGCCTTTTTAATATACTCTTCTTCCAGGTGTCCTACAACATTATGATTGAAGGAAAAACATACACGGTGAACCTGATGCAAAAGTAGGCGACCTACATTATTCTATCACCTGTATTTGATCTCATTATTGTTTATAATTAATCCAGAATGTAATTATTTTGCATTTTTAGATTCTCCTAGTTACTGGCTATTCATTTGTCTCTTATTTTATGCCTTAAAAAACTTTAACTCTATATAATAAATATCTAGACGTTGAACCTGTAGTGTATACTCCCATCTTTCTCCTTCTCAGTAGCACCAGATTTTTATTTGTTTATCCATGGATTTCATGAAAGATGAATTTTGTTATTTTTTAATCTTTATCAAAACATAAATATGTCTTGTTTTTGAATTCCTCATATTCAGCTATATTTGAAGAGAACATCATGAATTTTAGGATGGAAAGAATAGTGATAAGTAAAAGAAAATTACTTAACGCATTATATCAGAATGTTGTTAGGACTTGGAATATAATTGTAATTAGCCAAACTTAATCCCATGCCAGCTGATGAATTTAGAAAAAATAAGCACATCTTTATGTGCTTTGTTATGTGCTTTGTTAAAGCAAAGAATGCTTTATTGATAACCTGAATGAAGTAGGTTGTTAACGTTGGCTTCAACTGCCAGTATATGGTGCCATATAGGTAACTTACATTTGCAAAGCTGCAAGCCTACTTCCAGTGCAGGAAAAATCAGGAAGGTTATTAAATTAGATTAAAACTAGGTAAATTTGTTTTTAATGAAGTCTACAATCTATTTTTATCCTTTAAAGTCATATTATCCTTTTATCCTTTAAAGTCATATTATCTTGGTAAATACAGACTTCTCTACAAAGGAACAAATCAGCCCTCCAGACATAGAAAGAATTTGTTCCCAGTCCCTAGAGCTGACAAGTATAAGCCGTTCATTATTGTCATGGACTTTACAACCTCTCTAGAAAAAAATAAATATTCATCATGATTAAAAGGCAAAATCACCAGGACAGCATAATAATTCAAAATGTGTATGCACATAAAAACAGGCCTCAAATTGTAAGAGGCAGAAATGGACAGAAATGAAAAGAGAACTAGATAAATTATTAAGACAACTGAAGATTTAAATATTCTTTTCTCAATAACTGATAGATGAAGTAGAAAGAAACTCAGCAAATCTGTTGGACCTCGAGTGGAACTATCAATCCACTTCATCTAATCAACATTTATAGGAGATAACACACAGTAGCAACAGTATATGCATTCTTTTTAGTGCAAGGAGAATATTGAACAAGATGTAATAGAGAAAAACAGTGCAAGAAATGGAAATGATAAGAACAGGAAAAACCAAAGAAGGAAATTGATTAATAATAATAATGATGAGCTTTTGGATTCCTCCATGAAAATTTTATCCTATGCTTACTTAAAAATGATTTTTTGCTTACTGATTTACAACTTTTCCCATTATTTATAATGCTGATATAACTTATTGATTATTCCAAAGAATTTGAAATGTTATCAATCTGAATAATAGAAACCACATTTGGAAGGAAGTAGACAAAAGCTGGTGGAAAGGTCCAGGTATTTTATCTTGGTCTTATAAAGTATGATTCATACAGCAGAAACTCTACATGGGCCCACAAAAAAAAGAAAATACAAAGTAATTCATTGATGGTATGCCAATGAAATATTAAAAAAAATAAGACTAGATACTGTTTTAGTTTGTTTAATCAATATAAAGAAACCATATAGCAACTTGAACAGGGAAAGTGTAATATAAAGAATTATTAGCTGTAACAGTGACTAGAATAAAAAATAAGTAAAGAGAACTCTAAAAAACATAGGAATACCGGATACAAGAAGCAGCCAGCAATCCTAGGACTGAAATGAAAAAGCCAATCTCATTATCCCAGGATTGAGATGCAAACCTTGTTAGAAGGGGCACAGCTGTGAATCTCTGAATAGTAGGAAGTCACAATGGTGCTGTACCAATAGGTATAGCCATAGAGTTTCCCTTTGGAACTTCTCAGAAATCTGTTTAGGGTAGTCAGGAAAGCTGTTCAGGAAGAGGGATCTCACAAAGCTACTCTGCTACAAAAGGAGAGAGACCAGAATTATGGGAGGAACCTGCTGGCTGATGGGTGCTAGTAACCATGATACACTAAAGGATCTGTGTACTGGAGAAACGTCAAGCACTGAGGGATCCTGGTGGTGCAATGAGCAGAACAATTAAAGGAGCCTTCCAAACTAGCACACTGGAACCAGGAAACAAAGCTCTGGCCTCACACTCTTCAACACCCTCTACTGGCAAAACTTCAGAGCCACTTGGCAAAGGAAACAATAATTTAGGGGCCCAGATTTATTTTCACAAAGCAGGTAAAAGATTTATTAGGAGCTGAGTGCCAAGACATCAATAATCGATAAAGTCTACAACTTTGACTAGTCAGCTTTCATTTGCACACATTTGAACTCTGGTAAAACAACATAATTACCCTGTATTTCTATTTAACAAGATTCAGCTACCCTTTTTACAAGGGAAGAAATTCCCACCCTTCCCCTCAATTGAGGAGACACACAATCACAAGAGCCATCGTGTCCATTAATTAATACTATGTTAACTAGAGAGTAAATTGTGAAGTTAACTTCCAACAACTTGTAGGAAAACTAATAACAGGAAGAAGGAAAAAGAGAAAGGTTAGTATATACAAATAAATACAAATGTATACATATAAGAAACAAAGAGAGTTCCATTTCTCTGAGACTCCAATTAAACATATATTAGATAACACTGTCTCACTGATTGCTGCAACTGTATTTAATTTTTTTAAAAGGTTTTGTTTATTTATTTGACGGAGAGAGCAGCAGAGGGAGAGGGAGAAGCAGACTCCCTGCTGAACAGGGAGCCCAATGTGGGACTTGATCCCAGGACTCTGGGATCATGATCTGAACTGAAGGCAGACACTTAACTGACTGAGCCACCCAGACATCCTGCAACTATATTTAATTTTTAAAGACTCTTTTTTTTTTCTCAGCTTTCTTTCAGATTTGATATCTGTAGGTTCATACTCTAGGCACTTTTTTTAACCCTTTCTATTACCTTCTCTAATGTGCAGTAAGACCTATCCATTATATTCATCTTATTTTTTTTTAATTTTTAAAAAATATTTAATTTATTTATGTGTGTAAGAGAGAGACACAAAGAGAGCACAAGCAGGGGGAGTAGCAGGCAGAGGGAGAAGTAGCTTCCTGCTGAGCAAGGAACCCAATAGGGGACTGGATCCCAGGACCCTGGGATCATGACCTGAGCCAAAGGCAGACACTAAACCAACTTAGCCACCCAGGCATCCCTAGAGTTGACATTTTTTATAACCTTTATTTCTCTGCTAAATTTTCCTATTGTGCTCAAATTTTCCTTTATATTATTGATCACATTTTTAATATCTGTTTTAATGCCTTTTTTATTCTTTACTAATTCCAAAATCCTGAGTTGTTTCAGGATCAGTTCTCTTTTGGATTTTTCTCTTGACTATGGGCCACATTTTTCTTTTATTCATATACACAATATTTTAAAATCATATACTGGCCATATTCAATGATACATTGGACCTTGTAACTGTTTTTATTCTTACTACTGCAGACAATTAACTTGACTGGAACCAGTTTCTAAATTCTACTCTCTTGTGTTTGGAGACAGCCCAAAATCTCTCCTTAGTTCTTCCAGTTTTTCTTGTCTTAGTTTCTGCTGAACTACTGGAGATTTCTTTCATATAGTCTCAATATAGATGTAAGTACAGAACCTACGCCTGAGTTAATAGCACCCATTTTTAAGGCCTCTCTTTGTGCCTCCTCCTTTCCTATGGCATCTCAATTTCTAGACACTCAGTAATTTTGTTTGTTGTTGTTGTTGTTGGAACATTAGTTGCCTTAGTGCCCTCAGGTGAAAACCATTACAAATGCAAATCCAGAAAATGCAGTTTTCTTCTTCTAGTTTGGATTCCCTGCCCCCTGCTTTACTTTTCCTGCCTTTGTAGTGATAGTTTAAAAATTATTTTTCCAGAGTTTATATTTGTTATCAGTGAGAGAGTTAACGCAAGCTACTCTGCCATTACACTCAGGTATTTCTGAGAAGAAAAAATTCTCTTCTGGATTCATTTTTTTAACCTCTATCTTACAAAATTAAGTGAAGAGAGTGTGAGGAAAAAAAAAAGTTAATGATTTTTACTTTGATCTGAATGAATGCAAATGTCATCTTTAGTTTTTAACAGGAAAAAATATGAAAATGTACATAATTCTTTTCTTTTTTAATACTTAAAGGTTTTCATTCTCTGAATACCAAGAGTTAACATTTTATGATTACCCTTTGAAAATAGGGTACTTGGGAGCAATTTTGAAGTTTTCAAAATCAGTACATAATGCTTTTTGACGCTTCAGGGAAATTTTTGGAGAATTGAGCCAAATGTTCATTTAATAATCTTATAAATCTATTTTGGAAACAATGAACATTTGACACATACACACAAATAAAGATATATGTTTTAAATATTTGAAAATAGTTTCTTTAACATGAATTATTTTAATGAATTATTCTAATAGAGATACATGTATTTATCTTTATTTTTCAGAATTTTTGCCACTAACAAGGGTATATTGAAGGTTATCCAATTTCTATGGTGATCGTTAGCACATGTACTGGACTCAGGTTAATCGTTTTATGATTACAAAGTAGAATAGTGTTTTAGAAATTTTTTAATTAATTTTTTTTTTGAGAGAGAGAGAGAAAGAGAGCACAAGTGGGAAGGGGCAGAGGGAGAAAGAGAAAGAATCCTAAGCAGGCTCCATGCTCAGAGTGGAGCCTGACACAGGACTTGATCTCATGACCCTGAAATCATGAGCTGAGCCAAAAACCAAGAGTTGGTTGCTTAACCAACTGAGCCACTCAGACACCCCAGAAATGTTTATATTCTTAAAATTATATTCAGGAGTTCTAAAGTGAGGCATGACTTATTGTGGGAAACTCTCGGTGGAAAAGCATAGAATGCAAATTCTTGTAATGTCTCCTACCCAATATTGAATTAAGATTTTTGATATATTTGTAGACTATGAAATACGAATTGCTAAGTGAATACTAATAATGTTAGTATTCTGTGCCACTCTGTAAGCCTGTGGATATTCAGTAACTTTTTCCTACATTACCATCTCAGACTAACGCTCAAAATAATCTGCACACAATTTAAAAATAAACTCATTCAGTGTCATTTTCTTATTTATTGTATTGACTTTTAAAATGCATTATCTTATTTTTTTACTTATGTTTTGAAATTTGTAGGGGCTTACTACAGTTTGAAAATGTAAGTTATGGTATTGAGCCCTTGGAACCTTCAATTGGTTTTGAACATGTGATTTACCAAGTAAAACACAAGAACAAAGGTGTTTCTTTATATGCTGAGAAGGATATTGAATCAAGAGAAATGCCCTATAAAATACAAAGTATAGAGGTAGGTGATTGAGTAAAATATATGATTATTACCAAGCAAATATATAATCGATGTATTTTTCTAATGTACAAATTATTTACATAACATTATAGTAGATAGATAGATGTGCCAGAAACATCATGACTTCTATTGTAAGCCTTAAAATGAGTCATTCAATTTTTTAGAACTCCAAGCTGGCATTTTCCACTGTTAGTAGCATGTTTTCTTGTAATCTAGATCTTCACTGTCTGCAGATGCACTTCTTTCTCCATATTTATTATGTCAAAATTTTGATATAATTAACACAAATGCAATTCACATAAATATTGAAGATACATATCTAAAGTCCTGGGGAGAATCACCAACATCTTTGAAAACAACTGCCTCAGAGAGGCCATTACTTTTTCCTCAAGAAAGACAGGGTTAATCTTATACAGGGATGGAAAGGTTACTTCTACTGGCAAAGAAGATTCATCAGAATTTAGGGGCTCACTGAACCCGAGCTTCATCAGAGTCTTCCCATATGTCTTCATTGCAGTTTTCAGGATATCATTTCTTCCTAATTAATGTCCACAATTTAACAGTAGGCTCATGTAACATTGGAAGTTCAGCTTGTGTTATAATTTGTCCATTCATATAAATGAGATTCTGAGCTTGGTTTTCAGCAATCTCAGTTCACCAAATACAGTAGTTAAGGGGCTCTTTCAGGGCAGATATTTCTTCAGAGAAACATAATCAACAAGATGCATGTATATGGATATGTATGATTGGATGAGGTCCAACCATTTGGAAGGATAATCTGCTTTTCTCAAAATTCCCCAATATAAATGTTTATCTAAGCTAAAATCACCTTCACAGAAACATCCAGAACAATGTTTAAATACAAATTAGGGCACTGTGGCCCAATCAAGTTGACAGATAAAATTAACCATCACACCAGAGTTAGAAAATTCATTACTATATTTCTTCTAAAATTTTTATTGTTTAATATCTTACATATGATCCAATTTATGTCAATTTTTATAGAGTGAGGTGGAGTTCTAAATTCATCATTTTTTATTTGTAACCTAGTTTTCCCAACTGTTTTATTGAAAAAACTATACTTTGTTCCACTGAATTTTCATTGCTTTATTCACCCAAAGGTCAGTTGACCGTAAATGTTTGGGATTATTTCTACACTTGCAATTATGTTTCATTGATCCTTATATCTATTCTTATGACAGAATCACATCTTTTTTTTTTTCTTAACTACTATACCTTTGAAGTATTTTTTGGAATCAGGGATTGTTCTTTTATGAAATTGTTTGGCTACTTTGGGTAGTATTCATTTCCAAATAAATTTTAAATTTTATTTATTTCAATTCCCTTAAAAAGCCAGATGGGATTATGTTGATTTTGTAGATTGCTCTGGGAAATATTGCCATTTAACAACGTTAACTCTTTCTATCCATGAACATTGAATAGCCTTTTGCTTTTAGGTTTTCTTTAATTTCATTTTGCAATGTTTTATATAGTTCAGTTTTCAAGTTGTCATCAAAACATCTTTTGTGAAATTTATTTCTACACTTTTTATTTAAATATTGCACACTTAATTTTTATTTCAAAGTTGTGTTTCTAACTATTAGTGTTTGGAAATTATTGGTTTATATATACTGATTTTGTATTTTGCAAACTTGTTTAAATTATTTATTAGCTTTTTATTGAACCTTTTGTAATTTTCTATGTTTAAGATTATGTTATCTTCAATAAAGGTAGTCGATGCTCTTCTTTTGCAATTAGGATACCTTTCATTTATTTTTCATTGCTGAATTACCCTGGTTAGCATCTCAGGTACAATGTTGGATAGGTGAGAAGAGATATCTTTGTCTTTTTCAAATCTTAGGAGGAAACGATTCAGTCTATTTTCATTAAGTATGATATTAATGGTGAAATAAAATAAAAACTCCCTGGAATTTTTTACTTACTTTACTCTGGATAAAACTCTCCTGTTTTTCATTCTATCCCACTTTTTCTAACTTTTTCTTACACAATCACATCCTAGATACTGATATTTCCTATGTTATGTCTCAGGTTTTCATTTGTTTGTCATATATTTTTCCATGGATTTATCTCCTGTGATTTACAGATCTCCCATTCTCTTTCTAAATTTTTTCCTGAGTTATCCCAAGTTAAAATATACAAATACATATTATCTACCCACCTATACCTATCATCTATGTATCTATGTATATGTGTATCTGTGTATTTATCTTTTTATCATCTGTTCTCTATCATCTATCATCTATCTATCATCTATCTATATCTATCTATCTATCATCTATCTATCTATCTATCTATCTATCATCTATCTATCATCTATCTATATCAATCATCATCTATCTATCATCTATCATCTATGTATCATCTATCATCTACCTGTATCTATCATCTATGTATCTGTGTATCATCTATCATCTATCTATCATCTATCATCTATCATCTTTCATCATCTATCTATCATCTATCTATGTAACATCTATCATCTACCTGTATCTATCATCTATGTATCTGTGTACCTATCATCTATCATCTATTTATCTATCATCTATCATCTTTCATCATCTATCTTTTGCCTATCAATTATCTTCATGTCCCTTCTCACTCCCTGAATATTCCTACCCATGACTTTTGACATTTTTTCAACTTAAATCTTTAATCTATCTATGTTGCAGTTGGACCTTCTGGTAGCATTACATGATCTTCTTGCTTAGATTCAATTCTGTAGTATTTACTTCACTAAAGCAAACTTCCCTGCAACCGGAGTTATCTTTATATAACACATATATAAGCAATTTGTCTCTGTATATGGTTATTTTCTCTTACTAAATAAAATGCTTTAGTGGTCTTTTGAAATCAAATATCTGCTCACTTTTCCAATACACACAATTCCTGAAATTATTTTATGCATCTTGGTCTTAAACTTTTATTTGGCTATAATGGACTGTGAATTTTTTTCTGCTAGAAGCTTATTGTTCAGTAAATGAATAAATTAATTGTTATTAACTAAATATTAACCAATCCGAATCTCAAAAATCAAGGTTTACCTCAGGGAATGTTAGGCAACACTTAATGTTCATTAAAACAAAGAAATAGGTTTGAATCCCTCGATCCATTAAAATATTATTTCTCTCAATTAATTTAAATGTTTATTTTTGTCCTCTAGTAAGGTAGTGTCGTTTTCTTGTTTAGGGACTTTAATGAAAGGATAGAGTCCTATAAGCAAGACTATTATGCAACATTTGGTGCTTAATTTTGGAGGAAATAATAAGAAACCAGTTAGACCATAATGGGATTTCATCAGCATTTTTTCAATGAAACCATCAAATCTCCAAAACTTGGACCAAGAAAGAGAATTTTAGAGTGAGGGGGGAAAAATGAGTAATCCACGAGCCCTAAATTTGTCTTTCTGACCTTTCTCAACTTTTCTTTCTCCTTTAAATCACTAAAATCATTACTCTTTTCGTCTCCACTAAACCACAGATTTGTTGTTCCCTCTTTAATTCTCCTTTCATATGTTAAGGAAAACATTTTATCTAAAATGGAATGGTTTTGAACTTTCAAGGGATTAAATATCAGTGTAAAGAAGAAAAAATGCAGACACTAAAATAAGCATGATAAAATTTGCCTCAATTTCTGAAATTTGATGAGCCTTTTCTGCTTCCAAATATTTTCCAGTGCATGTAGATGGTATGTTATTTTAGCTTAAAAATATTTTAAGTTTTCCACATGAATAGTCTTAAGGTTTTGCAAAGACTGTTCTTAGATATTTTCTCCAGTGCCTTCCTCCTTCACCAAAAAATAATGATGAAAATAAGTAACAAATTTTTTAATAGTAATTATAACAATTATTACTGTATCTTCATTTTTGGGAAACAGTCTAAGCCACATAAATGATAAGCCAGATTTCAAACACCATTAAGGCTTCACATTTGTGCCTAAATTAACCACTATGATCTAAGTGGATCACATGGTACCCAGAGTATAGATCTTGAGATATCTATGATCTGGTATAAAATAGTTTGTCATTTTGATTCTTTGTTGGATAACATTTTTCTTTTTTTTTTTTAATTAATTCACTAAAATTTTTCTGAGGTAAATTATACAAAAATTAACTCTATTCTTCAAATGAAATATCACTCCTCTAGATACAGAGATGTGACCTCACTCTTTTGGGGTATAGGAAAAAACTATAGGACCACCTACTACAGTATAATAGAATTTTGAAGCTAATTAAACACTCACATCTTGTAATGGGAAGTCAATGGAAAAGTTTCTTTAGAGAAAAATAATATGAATAGCTCAGTACCAATGAGAATATAGACAATGGAAGTAAAGGAAATTTTCTTTGAGTAAATTAAATATTTGATCAAGCACAAAAGAAGTGACAAAGGCAAAATTTCTGCAAATGATTCAGTGATAGCAAGTTTTACTTAAATTATCTAATTATTTTTATATATAAAATTGTATTTTGCAACACTGAATTCATGAAGTAGTGATATATATTAAAACATTTAAGTAATACTTCAATTTTGATGTAAAATTTGTGGATTTTTTTTTCAGCCACTTCCCGAGTTTTCTCAGTATATAGAAATGCATGTTGTAGTTGAAAAAAATTTGGTAAGTATATTTTGACTTGTTTATGTCCATTTATATTAGCAATGGAGGGTTATAAAAAAGTTGGAATAAATTTTAACAAACGACAATGACCATTTTTGGTTTATTTCTGCTTTAATGTATTTTAAGTTACTAATATGAGTAGTAAATTGGAAATCAAATCTCTATAAATTTATTCTTAGTTTTATAGAAATAATGTAAATTTTAAATATTGCTAACTTTAGAATAGTTTCTTAGTAATTTTTATTTATCCTTCCCATCCTTCTAATGCTCAGAAATGCCTGATCTTTTTACTGTCTCCATGGTTTTGGCTTTTTCAGAATGTCATGTAATTGAAATACACAGTACATAGCCATTATAAACTGTTTTCTTTACCTTAGTAATATGTTTTTAACTTTACTCCATGCCTTTTCATGGTTTAATAGCTCATTTCTCTTCAGCACTGAATAAAATTCTATTATCTGGATATACTACAATTTATTCATTCACTCACTTACTGAAGGATATCTTGGTTGCTTCCAAGTTTTGAAAATTGTGAACCAAACTGCTATAAACATCCATGTTTAGGTTTTTGTGTGCTACAATGAACCTAGGGGTGCATACATATCTTTTTGAGTTAATGTGTTTATTTCCTTTGGACAAATACCAAGAAGTGGCATTGATGGATCATATGGTAGCTCTATTTTTCATTTTTTTGAGGAACCTTCATGCTCTTCTCCAGAGTACCTGCACTGGGTTACGTTCCCACCAATAGTGCATGAGGGTTCCCTTTTCTACACATCCTCACCAACACTTGCTATTTCTTGTCTTTTTTAATAACAGCTATTCTAACAGGTGTGAGATAATATTTCACTGTCGTTTTGATTCATAGTTCCCTGATGATTAGTAATGTTGAGTACCTTTTCATATACCTCTTGACCATCTGTATATTTTCTTAGAAAAAGTGTTTATTCAGATCCTCTTCCCATTTTTTAATTGGATTGTTTGTTTGTTTTGCTATTGAGTCATATGAATTCTTCATATATTTTGGATATTAACCCCTTATTGGATATATGATTTACAAATATCTTCTCCCATTTGGTAGGTTGCCTTTTCATTTTGTTCATGCTGTCTTTTGCTGTGCATAAGGTTTTTAGAGTGATGTAGTCCCATTTGCTTAGTTTTGCTTTTGTTGCCTTTGTTTCAGGTGTCAAGTCCAAAAAGTCATTGCCACCTGATGTGAAAAAGCTTACTGTATGTTGTCTTTTAGGAGTTTTATGGTTTCAGGTGTTACTTTCAAGTCTTTAATTCAGTGTGTGTATAGTGTAAGATAGTGGTACCGTTTCATTCTTTTGTATGTGTTGTTCGATTTTCTTAGTACCATTTATTGAAGAGACTATTTTTCCCCATTGTGTATTGTTGGCTCCTTTGTTATACATTAATTGACCATAAGGCATGCATGGCTTTATATCTGAGGTTTCTGTTCTGTTCCATTGTTCTGTGTGTTTGTTTTTATGGCAATATCATACTGTTTTGATTACTATAGCTTTGTAATATATTTTGAAATCAGGGAGCATGATGCCTCTAGCTTTGTTCTTTTTCAAATTTGTTTTGGCTATTCAGGGTCTTTTGTGGTTCCACACAAATTTCAAGACTCTTTGTACTATTTCTGTGAAAAATGTCATTGGAAATTTGATAGATATTACCTTTGGGTAATATGGACATTTTAACAATGCTAATTCTTCTGATCCATGAATGCAGTATATATTTCTATTTTTTTGCATTTTTAATTTATCATTGTCTTATAGTTTTCACTGTACGTATCTTTTATCCTTATTTAAACTTATTTCTAGGTATTTTATTCTTTTTGATGAAATGCAAATGGAATTGTTTTATTTTTTCTTTCTAATTTTTCGTTATTAGTATACAGAAATGCAACAGATTTTCACATATTGATTTTTTATCCTGCAACCTTACTGAATTTTAGAAATTAGTTCTGAGTGTGTGTGTGTGTGTATCTGTATGGTTTTCTATGTATAATATCATGTGATCTGCAAATAGTGACAGTAATTTACTTCTTCCTTTCCTACTTGTATAACTTATTTCTTACCTATTAGCTTTCAATAGGATTTTTGATACTATGTTAAATAAAAGTGGTGAGAGTTGGCATCTTTGTCTCATTCCTGATCTTAGACCAAAAGCTTTCAGGTTTTCCCAGTTGAGAATTATGTTAGCTATAGGCTTGTTATATATGGCTTTTATAATGTTGATGTACCTTCTATCCATACCCACTTTGGTGAGAGTTTTCATAACGAAAGGATGTTGAAGTTTGTTAAAATGTTTTTTCTGCACCTTCTGATGATTCTTCATCAACTGATCATATAATTTGTACCCTTCATTTTGTTGATGTAGGGTATCATACTGACTGATTTGCAGATGTCGAACCATTCTTACATCCCTGGAAAATATCCCTACTGATCACAATGTGTTATCCTTATAATATGCTGTTGAATTTAGTTTGCCTATATTTTGCTGAGGATTTTTTGTATCTGTGATCATTAGGAATATTGGTTTGTATTTTTCTTTTGCAGTGTTTGATTTTTGTATTAGGGTAATGGTGGCCTCATAAAATGAATCTGGAAGTGTTCCCTCCTCTTTTATTTTTGGAAGAGTTTGTAGTGTCTTTTGTATTTTAAAAATATCTTTCCTATTTTATACTGAGTATATATAACATCACTTCTATAAAACAATGTTTAAAAACTAATAAATTGGCAATTTAAACAATTTCTTATCTTTGTCAGTATGATCACATGGCTTCTGATACGATTGTTGTCACTCAAAAGATCTTCCAGTTGATTGGACTGACCAATGCTGTAAGTATTTGCTTTTTAAATCTTTTTGCATTTGCTTGTGTTACTTAAAGCATTCCCATACTTTTTTTTTATGGCACTGTCTGAATGCACATGATGTATGAAATAGGCCAAATTATGTAACTGTTTTAAGTTTCAGTTTTCTGAGTAAGAATAATAATAGGAATAATAGTTATTATGTATTCCTAATTAAGTTATGCATATAATTATAAAATTGATAAAGCACGTCACGTGGGGTTTGCTGAAGTACAAGCATTTCAAACTGTTAATTATTACTTGTTTTATAAGTAGTATTTATTACTTACTAATATATTCTGTGAGATCTGATCCAGACTTAACAATTCTGTTGTTTAATATTTGTCATCAGTGCAGTTTATTTTTATAGATAAATCTCCAGATCTATTTAAACCATGATATTTGAACACATTTTCTTCATGTCTTCTATTTTAGATTTTTACATCATTTAATATTACAATAATTCTCTCTTCATTGGAACTTTGGATAGATGAAAATAGAATCTCAGTAACCGGAGATGCTAATGAATTATTACACAGATTTTTAAAATGGAAAAGATCTTATCTTGTTTTGCATCCTCATGATATAGCATTTTTACTTGTGTAAGCATATTTTGGTTTTACTAAGTCTTATACAAAGGAAACATCCATATTTGCTTAATTTTTGACAGTTGACAGGACATTAGGGAAAATATGCCATTTTTTTCTGCATACAACATCATGTGAATGTGATTTTTCAAAACACAGTTTTTATAACAGAATTATTGATGTCAATCATTTTATTTACTTGTTTGTAGTTAAAATTCACTCTCTCAATATTGTTATCATATGCTTTCTTACGTTAGAATGTGTAACATATCATTAAATGTCCCTAACTATACTTAAAATAATAGCAATATCTATCTGAAGAAACACACATGATGAATGTAGTAATTAGGGCTTCTTGTTATGCTTTATTTTCGTAAGATAACAACAACAACAAAAAACACAAGGATGTGGCAACACTACTGTTTATTTTAACATCTCTAACATACCATATTTACGTTGTGCTGCATTTCAAAAAATATAAACCTCCCCTTCTATTTAATAAGTTCTTTGTTTTTCTCTTATTAATATTTAGGATCTATGTATAAGATATTGTTATATTATGTAAAAATAATATATTTACAGATTATAATATTTTAAAATATTTTCTGTGCCATGAATATGCCATATATTTTCATGATCCTGGTTGTCTAAATCTATCTGATTAATGGGAAACTTCAGCTCATAACGTGACTCTTCCCATTTTATTTAGCAGTTGTATTGCTCTAGCTTCCTTATTTTAAGGACTTTTATTTATTTTTATTATTTTGATATTCTAGGAATTATTTAATTTTTTAAAAATACTACATAATAAAGACTTTTTTCTAAAAATTCAATATGAAAATAAACTTTCTATTATTCATTTTTAAATGTATTTCATTGTTTTCAAAACAAGCAGACTTGTTTAGTCTCTTCTAAGCCTCATTACCCTAAAGTTAGGTGGAAATTTTTATCAATTTATTATATAAATATGGAAATCAAAACAAGTTATTAGGAAAATTCAATAGTAATTGTGCTTAATTTTACAAAATTATGTGATTATGATCCTTTTTTAACTTAAGTTACAGAGAAAAATCAAATTTTGTTGGTGCAACCTTTCAAGGGAAGATGTGTGATAGCCATTATGGAGGAGGCGTTGCTCTGGTATGGTATGGCTTAATTTGTTTGGCTGAGATGTATAAATAGAATGCTATTTAGATCAATATGCAGTTAAATATTTCTTTATTTTATTATATTTATGTATATTAACATTTTCAAATGCTTCTAAGGATCTTTCTCCCTGCTACAGATTGGAAATGTTGGGACTTTAAAAAGTTCTTAATGAACTTCATAGATATAAAATTTGTATTCTTTGGGTAAATAATTTGTAGTGCAATTGCTGGATCATAGGATAGTTCTATTTTTAACTTTTTGAAGAACTTCTATACTGTTTTCTGGAGTGGCCGCACCACTTTGCATTCTCACCAACAGTGCAAAAGTGTTACCTTTCCTCCACATCCTTGCCAACATGCATTGTTTCCTGTATTGTTAACTTTTGCTATTCTTACATGTATAAAGTGATATCTCATTGTGGTTTTGATATATATTTCCCTGATAATCCGTGATGTTGAGCATCTTTTCATGTGTCTGTTGGCCATTTATATGTCTTATTTGGAAAAATGTCTGTTCATGTCTTCTTTCTGCCAATTTCTTAACTGGATTATTTGTTTTTGGGTTGTTGAGTTTGGTAGGTTCTTTATAGATTGTGGATAATAACCCTTTATCGGCTATGTCATTGGCACATATCTTCTCCCATTCTATCAGTTGTCTTTTGGTTTTGTTGACTGTTTCACTGAGCAGACGTTTTTATCTTGATGAAGTCCCAATAGTTCATTTTTGCTTTTGTTTCCCTTGCCTCTGGAGACATATCTAGTAAGAAGTTTCTATGGCCAAGGTCAAAGAAGTTGTCCCACATTTAGGTCTTAAATCCATTTTGAGTTTATTTTTGTGTATGGTGTAAGAAAGTGGTTCAGTTTCATTCTTTTGCATGTTGCTGTCCAGTTTTCCTGACAGCATTTGTTGAAGAGATTGTCTTTTTTCCACTGGATATTTTTTTTCTGCTTTTTCAAAGATTAGTTGACCATATAGTTGTGGGTCCATTTCTGAGTTTTCTATTCTGTTCCATTGATCTCTGTGTCTGTTTTGTGCCAGTACCATACTGTCTTGATGGCTACAGCTTTGTAATATAGCTTGAAGTGTGGAATTGTGGTGCTTCCAGGTTTGCTTTTCTTTTCCAAGATTGCTTTGGCTATTTGGGGTCTTTTGTGGTTCCATACAAATATTAGGATTGTTTGTTCTAGCTCTGTGAAAACTGCTGGTGGTATTTTTTTAGGATTGCCTTAAATGTGTAGATTGCTTTGGATACTATAGACATTTTAACAATATTTGTTCTTCTAATGCATGAGCATAGAATGTTTTTCCATTTATTTGTGACATCTTCAATTTCTTACATCAGTGTTCTATAGTTTTCATAGTACAGTTCTTTTCCATCCTTGGTTAGGTTTATACCTAGGGGTATTATTTTTGGTGCAAGGGTGAATGGGATCAATTCCTTGATTTCTTTTTCTGTTGTTTCATAGTTGATGTATGGAAATGCAACAGATTTCTGTACATTGGTGCACATTGTGACCCCGCTGAATTCACGCATTAGTTCTCACAATTTTTTTGATGGAGTCTTTCGGGTTTTCTACATAAAGTATCATATCATCTACAAATAGTGAAAGTTTGAATTCTTCCTTGCCAATTTGGATGTCTTTTATTTCTTTTTTTGTTGTCTAATTGCTGAGGCTCAGACCTCCAGTACTATATTAAATAACAATGGTGAGAATGGACATCCTTGTCTTGTTCCTGACCATAGAAGAAACGTTCTCAGTTTTCCCCCATCAAGGATGATATTCACTTTGGGTCTTTCATACATGGGCGTTTATGATGTTGAGGTATGTTCCCTCTATCCATACTTTGTTAAGGGCTTTTATCAAGAAAGGATACTATACTTTGTCAAATGCTTTTCCTGCATCTATTTAGAGGATCGTATGGTTCTCCTCTTATTTATTCATGTGGTATATCTAGTTAATCGATTAGTGAATACTGAGCCACACTTGCAGCCCAGGAATAGATCCCACCTGATCAGGCTGAATGATTCTTTTAATGTACTGTAGAGTATTAAATATGAAATATTAAATTCATAGAATGGATTTGGAAGTTTTCCTTCCTTTTTGATATTTTGTAAAAATTTGAGAAGAATAGGAGTTAACTCTTCATTCGGTGTTTGGTGGAATTCGCCTGTGAAGCCATTGGCCCTGGACTATTGTTTGTTGGGAGATTTTTGATTACTGACTTAATTTCTTTTCTTGTTATGGAAATGTTCAAATTTTCTATTCCTTCCTTTTTCAGTTTTGGTAGTTTATATGTTTCTAGGAATTTATCCATTTCTTCCAGATTGCCCAGTTTTTTGGCATATACTTTTTTATTGTATTCTCTTATAATCATATTTCTATGGTGTTGGATGTGATCTCTCCTCTTTTGTTAGTTTATTTATTTGGGTCCTTTCTCTTTTCCTTTTGATAAGTCTGGCTAAGGGTTTATCAATTTTATTAATTCTGACCAAGAACCAGCTTTTAGTTTCATTGATCTATCCTACTGTTCTTTTGTTGTTTGTTTCTACATCATTTATTTCTGCTCTGATCTTTATTATTTCTCTTCTGCTGGCTTTAGGCTTTATCTGTTGTTCCTTTTCCAGCTCCTTTAGGTGGAAGGTTAGGTTGTGGACTTGAGTCTTCTCTTGCTTCTTCAGGTAGGCTTGTATTGCTATATACTTCCCTCTTGGTGCTGCCCTTGCTGCATCCCAAAGGTATTGGACTATCATATTTTCATTTTCATTTGTTCCCATATATATTTTTATTTTTTCTTTAAAGTCCTGGTTAACCCATTCGTTCTTTAGTAGGATGCTCTTTACATTCCATATATTTGTGGTCTTTCCAAATTTTTTCTTGTGGTCAGCTTCAAGTTTCATAGTTTTGTGGTCTGAAAATATACATAGTATGATCTCAATCTTTTTATACTTGTTGAGGCCTGATTTGTGACCCAGTATGTGATCTATTCTGTAGAATGTTCCTTGTGCACCCAAAAAGAATGTATATTCTGCTGCTTTAGGATGAAATGTTCTGTGTATACCTGTGAAGTCCATCTGGTTCAGTGTGTCATTCAAGGGCATTGTTTCCTTGTGGATTTTCTGCTTAGATGCTGTTAGTAGGACTTGAAGTCCCCTACTATTATTGTATATGTTTTTATTTATATTTGTTATTAATTGATTTATATATTCGGGTGCTCCCAAGTTGGGTGCATAAATATTTACAATTGTTAGAATTTCTTGTTAGATAGACCCCTTTATTTATGACATAGTGTCCATCTTCATCTTTTATTACAGTCTTTGATTTAAAATCTAGTTTGTCTGATACAAGTATGGTTACTTGGGCTTTCTTTTGACATATTAGTATGATAGATGGTTCTCCATGCCCTCACTTTCAATCTGCAGGTGACTTTTGGTCTAGAGTGAGCCTTTTGCCCGTAGCATATAGATGAGTCTTTTTTTTTTTTTTTAATGCATTCTGATACCTTATGTCTTTTGATTGGAGCATTTAATCCATTTACATTCAGAGTGATTACTGATAGATATAAATTTAGTGCCATTGTGTTACTTGTAGAGTTCGTGTTTTTGGTGATGTTCTCTGTTCCTTTCTAGTCTTTGTTCCTTCTGCCCTCCCCCCCTCCCCGAGTCCCTCTTAATATTTCTTGCAGGGCTGATTTAGTGGTCACGAGCTCCTTTAGTTTTTGTGTGTCTGGGAAACTCTTTGTCTCTCCTTCTTTTCTGAAGGGCAGCCTTGCTGGATAAAGTATTATTGGCTCCATATTTTCTCCATTCAGCATACTGAATATATCATACCACTTTCTTCTGGCCTGGAAAGTTTCTGTGGAGAGATCTGCTGCAAATCTGATTTGCCTTCTCTTGTAGGTTAAGGACTTTTTTTTCCCCTTTCTATTTTCAGGATTTTTTCCTTGTCTGTGTTTTGTGAATTTGACTATAATATGTGTTTGTCAGCTTTTGTTGATTTTGATAGGAGTTCTCTGTGTCTCTTGTATTTCAATGTCTGTTTCCTTCCCCAGATTAAGGAAGTTTTCAGCTATAATTTGCTCAAATCTTCTGCACCCTCTTTTTCCCTCTCTTCTTCTTCTGGGACTTCTATGATATGAATGTTATTACATTTTATGGAGTCACTGAGTTCCCTAAGTCTACATTTGTAATCCAATATTTTTTTCCCCATTTTGTCTTCATTTTTTCCCTGATTTTATCTTCTACATTACTTATTCATCCCTCTGCTTCTCCCATCTTGTGGTTATTACATCCAGGTGGTTTCACATCTCAATTATAGCATTTTTTATTTCACCCTGACTAGTTTTTAGGTCTTTCATATCTGTGTTAAGGGACTCCCTGGTGTCATCTATGGTTTTCTTAAGCCCAGCTAGTATCCTTATGATTGTTGTTTTAAATTCTGGATCAGGCATCTTACTTATATCTGTTTTGATTAGATCCCTGGCTGTGACCTTTTCTTGTTCTTTCTTTTGGGATGAATTCCCCCATCTTGGCCTTTTGGCTGAGTTTCTGTCTTCTTCTCTGTGTTAGGAAAGCCTGTTATATTTCCTGCTCCTGTAGGTAATGGCTTTATTAAGAAGAGGTCATATACTGTCCAGGTCCTGGCACTTTAGGATGTCTCTGGTGTATGTTGTGTGTACTTTGCTGCTGTATTTTGGCTACTGTTTCCCTCAAGTCAGTCCTCTGCAGAGTTTCTCCTTGCCTGCAGTGGGGAGTGTTTGGACCTTGTCCAGAGCACGGTGAACTATAACTAGGTGTGCTCTGGTCTGCTTGTTAAAAGAGATCTGATACTATTTCTACTAGCACTGAAGCTTTGTAGAACTTTATGGTCAGTAGATATGGTAGATGCAGAGTTTGTGCTAATCTTCCGGTGTAGGGGTTTTGTTCTGATTTTGTTCTCTGGCGTGATTGCTCCAGAAAGGCAGCACCTGCAGAGCACAGGAGGGTAGGGCTTGGTGTAAGCAGTTTAGGCGCACTGTTTGTGTTGTGCTTACTGAAGTTAGTTTATGCTGAGGTGAAAAGGAGAAAAATGGCGCCAGCCCCTTCCCTCATCCTGGAGAAGAGAGTTCTTGCCTGCCACTGTCTGGGAAGCTCTCCCAGAAGAGGGAACAATTTCCCCTCATGTGTTCCAGGCATCCCGCAGATCTTTGCTTTCACCCTGACTGACTTTATCCTGGCAGTACTGTGCACCTGTGTTCTATCCAAGGCAGGCCGGCTGTCTTAAAACTCCTAACTTTATGGACCTCGCATGGCATGGACCCATTGGTTCCTCTGGTGGAGGATTTTGTCATTCTAGTGTTGATGTGGGTTTGCCCAGAAGGACAGACACACCAAAGCACAGGGGGTGGATTTTGGAATAAAGGGCAACAAAGAGCCAGTGTCCAGGTGAGCTGCCCTCAGCAGGTGTTTCTACACCTATGTTGAAGGGTGGGGGAGGGTAATGATACCCACTAGCTCTTTTGTCCCTGGAGAGGCAATGTCATCTCTCCCAAATGCACTCTATGAAGGGGAACTATCTCCCAGTGCATACAAGGGGATGCTCAGGTCTCTCTTTCTGCTACTGGGCTATTTGCCCTTCTCTGCAGGAGCAATGCAACACCCACCAGACTCCACACTGGTTATAATGTAGATCTCTAAAACTCCAATCTTTGATCCCCACTAGTTGAAAAAACTCATGGAAATCAGCCCCTCTCATTTTACCAGTCAGTGTCTTTGGAGAAGTGCTTTCCTTATCTGATCCCTTGTGCGCTCCTGTCTCTCTCCCTCTTTTGCCTCTCTCTCTGACCTAGGCTCCATTATTGGGATCTTTCTTTTCCCCAAATCACCTCACCACACCTCCTACCTTCCATGATGTGGCCTCTTCTCTCTTTCTCTAATTGTACAGTTTGTTCTGTCAGTCCTCGGATTAATTTCTTGGGTATTTAGTATGATTTCATAGTTATCTATCTGTGTTTGAAGGATAAAGCGAGCCTAGGGTCCTCCTACTACTCCATCTTAGCTCCTCTCTGTCCTCTTAAACACCCATAACCCTCCCTCCCTAATCTCCCAAAGCTGTGGAATAAAATTTAAGGTCTATATCCCTCCATTGCTGCTGCTTCCTAAAAGTTTATAGATGAAACCACAACCCAGGTGATTTTTGGATGGGTAGAAACATGTAAGAATAATTAGCAGAAGATATTGGATGTCTTGCAACAATTTTTCCTGGGACTCATTCACGAGGACTAACACAAACTAGTTCTTAGTCTCTAGATTTTTTTTTAATATTTTTTTTATATTATGTTAGTCACCATACAGTACATGCCTGGTTTCTGATGTAAAGTTCAATGATTCATTACTTGCGTATAACACCCAGTGCACTATGCAATACGTGCCCTCCTTACTACCCATCACCAGCCTATCCCATTCCGCCACCCCCCTCCGCTCTGAAGCCCTCAGTTTGTTTCTCAGAGACCATAGTCTCTCATGCTTCATTCCCCCCTCTGATTACCCCCCCTTTCTTTATCCCTTTCTTCTCCTACCGATCTTCCTAGTTCTTATGTTCCATAGATGAGAGAAACCATATGATAGTTGTCTTTCTCTGCTTGACTTATTTCACTTAGCATTACCTCCTCCAGTGCCGTCCATGTTGTATACCATTACATATTACTGAACACATTATCTGTTGACCTCAGTTCATGAACTATGTAGATCCTGAATATTAAACGTCCTCAGAAGAAAACACAGTACACAATACATAGTACTTGAAGCAAATAGAAACTTCAAACAAAATAAAGTGTAAGGTATTATAGAAAAGGACAAGTTGAAAGTGTTAGGTACAAAAATATAATAAATTGTGCAAGGTATTAGATTAAATTAGAATCAGAACCTCTCCCAGGAGACATCAGAAAAGCTATAGGAACAGTAAAAGAAAAGTTAAGAGAAATGGATTATTGAAGTAGAAATGACAATATCTAGATATTAAGAGTAAAGGAGATTGGGGTGCCTGGCTGATCAGTTGGTTAAGGATCTGACTCTTGATTTCAGCTCATGTCATGATCTCAGGGGCTTGAGTTTGAGCCCCTGTGGGCCTCTGTGCTCAGCATGGAGTTTCTTTGAGATTCTCTTCCTCTGTCCCTCTTCCCATTTGAGTGCACTCTTTCTCTTTCTATCTCTCTCAAATACATATATAAAATCTTTTTTAAAAAGTAATGAAGATAATAATGAAAAAGCCATAAGAAAACTTTTGAAGGAGGAATGAAAATAAATGTCACCAATACAGCCACTATCAGATCAACAAAATCCTTATGCCAGGAAATCCCTTCTGGAGTCTCCCCATAATCCCTTCTGCTGGGTCATCTGGCAGAAGGGGAAAAAACTGGGTTGTCAGATGAAGAGCACATAAAACGTTAAAACAGAATAGAAAAAAATGCACACAGACAGCGAAATGAAAATATCAAATACAAAGAAAATTTATTTATTTCCATAAAAAAGAAAATAATAATAAAAAAGTTTTATAGTGGGAAAAATCGCATTGAATACAAAAATATTTTATTCTTAAAATAGTAACATAAAAGCACAAGTAATATCTAAAAAAACCTTTCAAATATAAGACACCATAAAAATAGTCTCAGGTATATAAGTCCTCAAAAGATTTGCCAAATAAATGACTAACATTCAGAATATATTTGTAGAAATTACTTATAATATGAAAAGCTACAAGGATTATGAAACTAAAAGTGAATAAATATTGGCATATTTTATTATTGTCTTAAAATGAAAATAGCTGGAACTGGGCTGCATTGGGGAATGACAGGTATTATATCAATATTAAACCAGCGCACATTCTATGATGGTGCGGTTAAGGGAGTAATAGAAATGACATGCAAGAATGCTATAGGACTTGTCTTCTTAAGAGAAAGGTAGAGATAATGGTAAATTTTAGAATGAAGTACGGGCACATGAAATGACTGTTGGTCTTAAGAAGAGATAGCAAGAACAAAACTATACTATGTAATAATCTAATGAAAGAAATGAAAATTATAGCCAAGGAAGAAGAAACATAAGAACAATAATGCAAAACAAAGTGAATAGAAAATAGCAAATAAAATGGTTTAATATATCTTAATATAACAACAATTATGTGCATATAAATGGGTTAAATTTACCAAGTAAGTGATAAAATCTCTGATGGATTTAAAAATTCTTTAAAGGTCAAATGTTTAGTTCTTTACAAGAGATATACTACTAGGACTTCACTAGGACTAAGTGAAGGTGAATATAAAAAGATAAAAATATATTCAAGTTAAATAAGAAGCAAGTAAATATGAGAAAATAAGATTTATAGTAAAATATATTATAGATAACAAGTAGGCATCAATTTCATGGTAGCTTTCCATGTAGATATTTTGCATATATTTGGTTTGATTTATTCCTAGGTTTTTAACCCTGTTGGCAATATTGGTGAATATTATATTTTAAATATAATGTGTGTTTCTGTTATGTTGAAAAACAATTAAACATTATACACTGATTTGTATATTTCTATATTTACTTGTAGTGGTTTTAGATTTAAATTTTTCCGTGTCCAATTTTGTCATGTGTGAATAAGAACAATTTCATTATTTTTTCCTTTCTAATACATATATCTTTTAAGTTTTTTTCTCCTATCGAATTGGCTAGAATCTCAAGCATAATATTCAATTAAAATAGTTGAACAATGTTTAATTGAATCGATAATAGACATTCTTGTATCATTCTTGATTTCAGGGAAAAAACTCTCAATATTTCACTATTAGGTATTATGTTTGCTCTAGATTATTACAGATACTTTGTAACATTATAAAGAGGCTCAGTTTTATTTCTAATTTTCTAAGCTTTTTAAAATGTATTTTATTTTTTAATCCCACCTTTGTTTCTTATAAAAACTTTGTTGAAATATCTTTATCACAAAATTAAATTGTCCTTTGCTATATTATAGAGATAATAATGCAGTCCTAACCAAAATCTCAGTTGTCTTTTTTCCTTTTTTTGGTAAATACTGACAAACTGATACAAAATTTTTATATACAAATATTAAAAAGAAAATAGATAAAGCAAGTTTGGAAACTGAGGAAAAGTGGAAGATAAAAACTTCTGAAAAACTATAGTAATTAAGATACTGCAGTGCAAATAAACTGATCAATGGAACAATATAGGGAATCTAAAAATAGACCCAGACATATATAATCAAATGATTTTTGACAAGTTGTCAAGGCAATTCCAGTTATACAATAAACAAAAATGAATGATGAAACTAGAATCACATATTCATAAGAAACTTTAACTCAAAAGCATTGTTGAGCCTAAAATAACTGATGCTAAAACTTTAGGAGTGAGGGAGTAGAGGAAGAGCAGCTACGGAAATTAGTACCTGATGAGCATTGTAGAAAATAGAGCTAAAACCAGTGAGCTAACTATCCAATCTAAATTATGTGAAGAGATGGAAATAGAATAACATGTAAGACATATAGAAGGCAGGAAATAACGAAGATAAAAGCAGAAATCAATGTAAGACAGACTAGGTAGAATAGAAATATTCCAAAAGAGTATTAGGTCTCAAAAAACCTGCAGATTTCGATAACACTAAGATAATAGATGAGTTATAATAAATTTGCAAACATGGACAAATAGTACATTGTTAATAGGAATCCATCATTTACTAAAACTTACACAAGAAGAACTAGAGATGCAGAATCACCAAATTATTAAAGGAATTAATTATTTTAAAAATCTCATAAGGAAAATAAAGCAATGCTTTTAGACACTTTCCACAATTTTGAGGGAACTGATTATTTCAATCTCATACATCTATAGAGAATAGAAAAAGAGAAAATAGAAATTCGGAAATTTTACCATATAATTTGGAAAAATTACCGTAATAATATTAATACCAAAAGAGGATGTTACACAAAATGAAATTAGAGGCTAATTTATCCACAAACATAGAGGAGAAGTAGAACCATAAATTGAAAATACTAACCAAATGAACGTAGCAGTTTATAAGATAATAGACCATGACCAAAGTGATTTTATCCAAAGAACGTAGGATCATTTAACCTTAGAAAATCTACCAAATTTAACTGAAAGTAAAGTAGTATTTCAGTTAATGGCCTTTGCTAATAAGAACAGACGTTAGGATAATATAATTAAAATTGATGGGATGGGGAGCAGACTATGTTAGCTAGGGTGATCAAAGAAAAATCTTGAGAAAATAAGAGGAAGCATGAAGGATGAGACAAAAAGTTATGGCAAGGTGTAACAAGACAGAGCCCACAAGAAAGGTCATTAAATTCAGAGGCTTTCAGATGGAAATGAACATCATGAACAAGATGGCTGAAAAATATTAAGTCATCAAGAGTTTAATTATATAGGGCCTTATAGATCTTGGCAAACAGTTTTGAATTTTATTCTCTTGCAATGAAAAGGCACTGGAAGTTTTTAAGCCAGTGCAAAATATTTTTCTAGTAGCCTTATGAAAAAGTAATTATTCAGTGCTAAGGATCCAAAACAAGGAGACAAGACAGGAGACGACTGCTGATGAACGGTTTAAACTGGTGTTTTACTCTTGGATGCATGAGTAGATTTTGTCCAGTATATATTATGAAAATAGAACATAAAGGGCTTATTGACTTATTGAATACAGCCTGTAGGATGGAAAAATAAATGGTCATGCTTCAGATTTGTCTTGAAAAACTAGGCAGAGTTACAGGGGCCAGGAGGCATAAGGGAAGTAGACGGGTAGAAGAGGAGTTTAATTTGGAATCTGAACTTGAAAGGTTAGAGTGATGCTTGTGATGATTAATTTGTATGTTGACTTGGAGAGTTTTTGATGAGATTAATATATAAATTGGTGAAATTTGGGTAAAACACATTGCCCTCCATAATGTGGTTGGGCCTCATCCAATCAGTTGAAGGCTTGAACAGAACAAAAGGATCATCCTCTCCAAGCAGGAGAGAATTCTTCAGCAGACTGCCTTCAGATTTCATCTGCACCATCACCTTCCTTGGGTGTTCAGCCTGCTGGCCTTCAAACTGGAACAATATCATTGGTTCTGCTGGGTCTCTAAGCTGTTGGCCCACTCTGTAGATTTTATACTTGCCAGCTTCCATAATCATGTGAGCCAATTCCTTATAATGTATCTCTTTCTCTCTACCTCTCTTTCTCTATGCTATTGGTTCTGTTTCTCTGGAGAGCCCAGATTAATAAAAAGGCTAATACTTAAATATAAAAAATATATACTTAAAAATTAAAAGATAGATGCATGATAGAGATGATGATGATAGATACATGGAGATCGATAGATGATAGATAGATAGATGATAGATAGATAGATAGATAGATAGATAGATAGATAGATAGATAGAATATAGCTTTGTGGTACTGATTTCCTGAATTCACAGCTCTCTATCTCCCTGGTACATTTCACTTATTTGTGGCTGCTTTTTTTAGTCTTTTGTCCAGAGTCTTCTCATTTCTGTGATTGTATCACCTCTGGAGGCCAAGCAGTGGAGAACAGAATATGACAAAACGGAACTGCTTTATTTGGTCCCAAAATGGTGAACCTAAAGCTCATGCAAGGAAAGGAAAGTGCTCCTCTTTCAGAATTTTGATTCTGTAATTTCCCTCTTTTGGCTGCTCTGGTGCTGCTACACAGTCCTTGAAGAATCATCTGATGGATGGAGCATGAAAAAACAGGAGGAAAAGGAAAAAAGATATAAACAGGACATACTCATTTTCTGTGAGATTTAAGAGCTTCCTTTTCTACTCTTCAATTCAGAACTACGGAACTTCTCCTGGTTCTCCATATGCACTACAGTGCTCACGTCCAAATTCAGACTACATGGCTTTTGGGCGGGGAGAGACCAATTCAGCTTGTCAAATCAAATAGTTGTCTCTCTATTCTGTCGAGCTATCATAGTTGAGTTCAGTGGGAGAGATAGACTGGCATTTGTTTGCTCCATCTTTCTGGAACTGGAATCTATACGTTGAAATTTAAACAATGAAAATGTATACAATGTAAATACTAAACAAAAGCAATTTGTCTTGGGCATATTAATAGCAAATAAAATAGATGTTTTAATTAGGTTGTGCTGCCACAACCAAATAACATAGAGTGGGTAGATTAAACAACACAAATTTATTTTCTTATAATTCCAGAGGCTGGAAGTCTGAGATGAGGGTGCCAACATGGTCAGGTTCTGGTGAAAGCTCTCTCTTTCTTGCTTGCAGGCATCTACCTTCTCTTGTGTCCTCACGTAGTGGGGAGAAGTGGAGCAAGAGAGAGAAAGAGAACAAGAGATCTTTTCTTAAGGGCACAGTTTTATCAGATGATGCCCATATTTAACCTTAATTACTTCCTAAATACCCTATCTCCTAATACAGTCACATTGGTCACAGTGGGGGCTAGGGCTACAGCATAGCATTTTGCAGGGGACACAATTCAATCCATAGCAGTAGACTTTCAGGAAAGATGTGTTATTAGAAATAAAGAGGAATATTAAATGATAATCAAAGGAATTGAAAAGAAGGACAGCAATCATAATGTTGTGTGCACCAAATTACATTGCTTCAAAATATATAAAGCAAATGTGAAAGAATAAAAGAAGAAAAGATGTCCATAATAATATTTGAGAATGTGGAGAAATCTAATGCAGCAATGCCCTGTTTTCCATTTTGTTGAAACATATTTAAAGGCCTTATACCAAAGAGCGGCAGAATATTATTTTATTTTTAAAGGCATTAAAGTATATTTAATATAAAAATTTATGCATATTTAATGTACGCACTTTGATGGGTTTATCATATGCATAAATCCATAATACCATCACTTCAAACAAAGAAATAAACATATCCATCACCTACAAAAGATTTCTTCTGTTCCCTTGCTTCTTTTTTTAATTTACCGAAGAAAATAAAATAGTGATAAAGTAGTATCAATATAAAATGATAGAAATCTTACAGAGAATATTTTCTGACCACTGTGGATTAAAATTAGAACTAAGTAATAGAAAGATCACTTAAAATTTCTGAAGGTTTGCAAATAAAACATGAGAAATTAGAACTCATTTTTAACTAAAAAACACTAAAAATACAGCATGCCAAACTCCTGGGATGTCAAAAAAACCAGAACTGAGAACATTGTAGCTTTAATTATACAAATTAAAATAAAGATAACTTAAATGCTGATGATCTAAGTCCAATTTCAAAAAACATGTAGTTACAAGTTAAACTGAAAGACTAGAAAAGAGAAAGTAATACAAAATATTGACTATCAGTGAAAAATACGAAACATGCATATCATGGAGAAAATCATCAAATCCAAAAGTAATTTGTTTAAAAAGATAACTAAAACTGATAATTCCCAAGCAAAACTAGTATCCTACATTAAAACGAGCAAATAAATTATCAAAACCTCATTGAGAAAAAAGGTACATGATCACCATGGATCCTACACATATTAAAAATAAAACAAGGCATATTCTCAACTAATGTATGGCAATAAATTTGGATAAAGTTAACAAATTTCATGAATAATAAAATCTATCGAATGCATAGGAAAGAAAACCTGAATAAACATCGGCCTATTGAGTAACTGAATCTTAAATAAGACTTGAAAATGAACAAACACACAAAAACACGAGGTTCAGAGGGCCTCCTTGAGGAGGTCTCCAAAAGTTTTAGTACCAATGTAAAACAAATTCTTCTACAGAATATAAAAGGAGGGGCTGTTCCTTCGCTTGTGTTATGAACTGAGGTTTCTGCCAACTATATGTTAGCACAGAGAATTCTGCAGTCTATCAGAATCTCATCTCACTGAGCTATAACAGATAACAGGGAACGGGACAGATAAAGAATAAGAAACGATTGTAAAGATACATTGATTGAATAACTGCTAGACCTTTTCTACATTATCCTACAAAAAAGAAAATTTATAAATAAGTTCAGTAATAATATAATATACTATTATTTATTATATTATTATTTATAATATCCAATTATTTAAATT
Source organism: Ursus americanus (assembly GCF_024610735.1). Taxonomy (NCBI): domain Eukaryota; kingdom Metazoa; phylum Chordata; class Mammalia; order Carnivora; family Ursidae; genus Ursus; species Ursus americanus. The sequence continues at coordinate 8,548,134 of NC_142153.1, read as the reverse complement.
CTGAAAATTTAATAGAATCCTCAGAATCCTTCAGTTCCTTTTCCACTCTTCCTCCCTCTCCCTTTCTTTGTCTGAGAATGGGTGGTACATTAAACTGTGGTAATTTGATAAAGGGACCATTTGTCAGTGGGTATGCAATATTGAGGAACTTCGCGATACTTTAGGGCTAGTAATAAAAGAATTTAATTGTCACCCAGACTTGAAGGAAAGGACAGTGCTATTTTACTAGGGTCACAGACAGAAGGTAGAGGGCTCCACTCAAGGATTCAGATAGTTATAGGCACCTTGGCAGTGATGGTAATAAATGCCCTTGTCTTTTCTTAGCCTGTTCTTCTCTTTAGACCAAATCAAGGTAAAAGCAGAGGGTAAAGGAACCCTTTAATGTAATCTATTGGTGTCACCTTTTGGGCTAGAGAGCAGGATGGAAAATGCCGCAGGGTTGATTGAGAGAGGCAAACAGAAGACACCAAGATGTATTCCTAGAAACCAGTATTGAAGTATAGTCAATGAAATGCTATTAAATCTATATGAAGGGATAGTGTGATTTTCATCATCTGCACCTCGGAGCTGGGCCCACTCCCCCCCAGATCTACGAGCTGGTGGCACTGACATCGTCAGACAAGAACAGGTGGATGGAACTCTTGGATGAGGCCCTGCGGAATGCCACCCAGCGCCCGGGAGCTGCCCCAGTGCTCGCCCATCGCCTGCCCCTGGGCGCCTGGGAGCCAGCGCAGCAGAGCCCCACCCCCAGCAGGGTCCGGCTGGATGGCTCAGAACTGTTCCACAGTGAACCAGAGCCCAGGGAGCTGCCCGGAGCAGACACTGGGTCCCAGCAGAGGGTTGAGGGGAACCCGTGGGCCTCCTAGACGATCCGGAGCAGGAAGGCAGCAACGAAGGGGAGCTGGGTGCCCTGCCTCACCCCTCCGCATCCCTAGATGGAGAGAACAGGGGAGGCCTGACTAGAGACCCCATCCTCCTGCCCCTCCCCGGTCCTCTGTTCATGGAAGGGCTTGCCCACTCAGCCCTGGAAGACGTGGAGAGCCTGCGGCACCTGATTCTGTGCGGCCTGCTGCCGGGTCGCCACCCCGAAGCGCAGCCCGCCGCGGAGCCCGAGGACGGCCTGACGCCTGCGCCTTCTCTCGGGAGCAGCAGCTGGCGCCCCGGGGACCCGGGCGCCCCAGGGCACGCCCCCCCCCCGGGGGGTGAAGGGCCAGAGCAGGAGGACGTGGCTCTCAGTTCCCTGGAACAGCTACCCCCATGGGCCAGGAATTCCGGGATCTGGGAGTCTCCCGAGCTGGACAGGAACCCAGAAGAAGAGGCTTTAAGCACCGAGGCGGCAGGAAGTTACAAAGTCTGAGAAAAGGGAACTGCTTTTATGTCAGCATGCCAGCCGGACCCCGGACTCCAGCACCGAGGGAAAGCCTTCCTGCCTGGCGGCTTCGGGGACCCAGTGGAGGTCACAGGCGCCCTCGCCACTCCCCGCCCAGCCTGGCCCTCAGGGACGTGGCAGCATCTTCCGCACCATGGAGCAGCTCATGGTCAAGCTCAACAGGTTCAAGGACATGGAGCTGGCCCACAAAGAGCTGCTCAGGTCCCTCGCGGGAGAGGCGTCAGGCGGCACCACACCCGTGGACAGTTTCCACACGGAGGTGGCTAGATGGACAGACGGCTCCCTGTCACCTCCGGCCAGGGAAGCCCTGGCCTACGACTCCAGGGACGGCCACCAGCCAGGGCCCTGCTCGGAGGACGGCTCCGACGCCCCCCCCGGAAGACAGCGTGGCGCCGGGGGCCTAGTCCCCAGGACTGTAACCGCCCACTCGTGCTTTTGGAACCGGCCCGAGGCAGGGGCGCAGGGAAGTGGGAGCCCAGACCTCCTTCCCGCGGTGGAGGCCGTGGAGAACCACGGGTCTAGCTGAGACCCCCGGGGGCGCCCCGAATGTCGCTTGGTCTGCTCAGGTCCTGGTCAAGTGTCAGTGTCTCCCCCTCCCTCCAGCCGCCCCCCAAGGCCTCTCCTGAGCATGCTGACTGCATCTGAAAGGCCCCCCAGACACGCAGGTGAAAGGAGGAGTCTCTGTGTAAATGCACTTTCTTCCTCCCTCCCCTCTTGGCAGGACCCCGGGGCTGAGGTGGGCACCCCGCTTCTCCCCTCCTAGTCACTTCGGTTTCCTATAAATACCTACGTGCTGTATGTGAGTCTTGCTTTGTAAATAACTTTGACCTGTTTTGTTTCTGTTGCTTGGGGGCCGGAGGCAGGCCCAGAGGGACAGCTCACATCTCCTAGTTAACAGGCCAGCTCCGGGGTTAGGGCCCCAGAGGGGAGCCAAACCTGAGCACCCGGGTCCCCGTGAGCAGGAGGGTGTCCCAGCCCACGTGGCTTGAGAGCCCAGTCTCTGTGGCCCGAGCAGAGAGCTTCTCCCCTCTCCTAGGACTTGTCCTCTTCAGGGAGTTCCTGACCCCACCTCTGTCCACCCTTCCCCACCCTCTCCCTAGAGAAAAACCAGTGTATCCGGTACGGCCCTAAAAACCAGGCCCAGGAGGTGGGGCAGGGGGTGTGAATGCTGGAGTCCCCGCATTAACCCAGGACCATCGCCAGGGGCCGTGGCAGCATCGGTCGCTCACCCCATGCCAGCCCCTCCCTGCGGACGATAGAATAGACACACTGTGCTAGGTGTGTATATATATATATATACATATAAAATATAGAGATGGAAATGACTGTTTTCCTGTTAAAATAATCTATACTCTTATTTTCTTTCATGGTTAAGATTTTTTTTTAAAGAAAAGTTAAATATTCTTCAAAAAAAAAAAGTTCTTTGTAGATCTTGGATACCAGTCTTTTATCTGTAGTATCATTTGAAAATATATTCTCCCATTCCGTGGGATGCCTCTTAGTTTTTTTGACTATTTCCTTGGCTGTGCAGAAGCTTTTTATCTTGATGAAGTCCCACAAGTACATTTTATCTTTTGTTTCTCTTGCCTTTGGAGATGTGTCATGAAAAAGGTTGCTGTGGCTGATATCATAGAGGTTGCTGCCTATACTCTCGTCTAGGATTTTGGTGGATTCCTGTCTCACATTGAGGTCTTTCATCCATTTAGAGTTTATCTTTCTGTATGGTGTGAGAGAGTGGTCAAGATTCATTCTTTTGCATGTAGCTGGCCATTTTCCCCAGCACCATTTATTGAAGAGACTGTCTTTTTTCCACTGGATGTTTTCCTGCTTTATCAAAGATTAGTTGCCCAAAGAGCCGAGGGTCCATTTCTGGGCTCTCTATTCTGTTCCATTGGTCTATGTGTCTGTTTTTGTGCCAGTACCGTGCTGTCTTGGTGATCACAGCTTTGTAGTACAGCTTGAAATCCGGCATTGTGATGCCCCGAGCTTTGTTTTTCCTTTTCAACAGTTCCTTGGCGATTCGGGGCCTTTTCTGGTTCCATACAAATTTAAGGGCTATTTTTTCCAGTTCTTTGAAAAATGTCATTGGTATTTGGATCGGGATAGCATTGAAAGTGTAGATTGCTATGGGTAGCATGGCTTTTTAACTATGTTTATTCTTCCGATCCATGAGCATGGAATATTTTTCCATCTTTTTGTGTCTTCTTCAAATGTCTTTCAAGAGTGATTTGTAGTTTCTAGAATATAGATCCTTTATGTCTCTGGTTAAGTTAATTCCAAGGTAACGTATGATTTTTGGTGCTATTGTAAATGGGATGGATTCCCTAATTTCTCTTTCTTCAGTCTCATTATTCATGTATAGAAATGCAACTGATTTCTGAGCATTGATTTTGTATCCCGCCACATTACTGAATTGCTCTATAACTTCTAGTAGTTTGGGAGTGGCTTCTTTTGGGTTTTCCATATAGAGTATCATGTCATCTGCGAAGACAGTCAGTTTGACTTCTTTTTTGCTGATTTGGATAGCTTTTATCCCTTTTTTGTTGTCTGATTGCTGTTGCAAGGACTTCTAGTACTATGTTGAATAATAGTGGCGAGAGTGGGCATCTTGTCATGTTCCTGATCTTAAAGGAAAGGCTTTTAGCTTTTCCCCATTGAGAATAATATTTGCTGTAGGCTTTTCATAGATGGCTTTTATGAGCTTGAGAAATGTACCATCTATTCCTACACTCTGAAGGGTTTTAATCAGGAAAGGCTGCTGTATTTTGTCAAATGCTTTTCCTGCATCTATTGAGAGAATCATATGATTTTTGAATTTTTGTTTCTGGATAAAATCTAAGACACTGATAGATTTGTGAATGTTGAACCACCCTTGCATCCCAGGGATGAGTCCCACTTGGTCATGATGGATAATCCTTTTAATGTACTGTTGGATTCTATTAGCCAGGATCTTGTTGAGGATTTTGGCGTCCATATTCATTAGGGAAATCTGTCTGTAATTCTCCTTTTTGATGAGGTCTTTGACTGGTTTGGGGATCAAGGTAATATTGGCCTCATAGAATGAGTTTGGTAACTTTCCTTCTGTTTCTATTTTCTGAAATAGCTTTGGGAGAATAGGTATTATTTCTTCTCTGAATGTTTGGTAGAATTCCCCAGGAAAACCGTCCGGGCCTGGACTTTTGTTTTTTGGAAGGTTGTTTATCACTGACTCAATCTCTTCATAATTAATTGGCCTGTTTAAAAAAAGTCAATTTCTTCCTGTTTCAATCTTGGTAGTTTATAGGTTTCCAGGAAGTCCTCCATTTCGTCCAGATTGCTTAATTTATTGGCATAAAGCTGTTGATAAAAGTTTCTAATAATCCTTCCAATTTCATTGGTGTTGGTTGTGACCTCTCCCTTTTCATTCATAATTTTATTAATTTGGGTCCTTTCTCTATTTTTTTTGTATAAGTCTTGCCAGTGGTTTGTCAATTTTATTTATTCTTTCAAAGAACCAGCTTCTAGTTCTATTGATCTGCTCTACTGTACTCCTGGTTTCTAATTCATCGATTTCTGCTCTCATCTTGATCAACTGCTTTCTCGTGTGTGGATTAGGCCTGTCCCTCTGTTGCTGTTCTAGCTTCTTGAGGTGAGAATATAAAAACTGCATTTTAGGTTTTTGTATTCTTTTGAGTGAGGCTTGGATTGCTATGTGTTTTCCCCTTAGGACTGCCTTTGCAATATCCCATAGGTTTTGGACCATTGTGTTTTCATTCTCGTTGGTTTCCATGAATCGTTTAAATTGATTTTTGATTTCCTGGTTTATCGAATCATTCCTGAGCAGGATGGTTCTTAGTCTCCAAGTGTTTGAGTTTCTTCCACATTTTTCCTTGTGGTTGAGTTCCAATTTCAAAGCGTTGTGGTCTGAGAATATGCAGGGAATAATTTCAGTCTTTTGGTATCAGTTGAGACCTGTTTTGTGACCCAGAACATGGACTATTCTTGAGAATGTTCCATGGGCATTAGAATAGAATGAGTATTCTTTGGTTCTGGGGTGTAGTGTTCTATATATGTCTATGAGGTCCAACTCATCGAGTATGGTTTTCAAAGCTCTTGTTTGCCAATTTTCTGCTTAGGTGCTCTGTCTATTTCTGATAGTGGAGTGTTGAGGTCCCCTACTATTAACGTAATTTTATCTATACATCTCTTTATTCTGGTTAAGAGTTGGCTTGTGTATCTTGCTGCTCCCCTGTTGGGGCATATATATTTATAATTGTCATATCCACTTGTTGGATACATCCTTTAAGAATAATATAGTGCCTCTCTGTATCTCTAACTATAGTCTTTAGTTTAAAATCCAAACTGTCTGATATGAGAATTGCTACCCCAGCTTTCTTTTGAGGTCCATTTGTGTGAAAGATGTTTTTCCATCCCTTTACTTTCAGTCTGGATGTATCTTTAGGTTCAAAATGAGTCTTTTGTAGACAGGACATGGATGGGTCGTGTCTTTTTATCCAATCTGCAACCCTGTAGCATTTATGGGAGCATTTAGGCCATTTATATGGAGACTGATTATTGAGAGATGATTTTAATGATGCCATGTTGCCTGTAAAGTCTTTGTTTCTATAGATTGTGACTTTCTGTTCTGTATCACTCTTGGGGTTTTTTACTTTTATAGAACCCCCCCTTAATATCTCCTGTCGGGCTGGTTTCATCGTTATGAAATTGGTCAATGACTGGCGATTCTGGAAGGTCTTTATTTCTCCATCAATTCTGAATGACAGCCTTGCTGGATAAAGGATCCTTGGCTGCATGTTTTTCTCTGAAAGAGCTTTAAAAATGTCCCCCAACCCTTTCTCTCATTTCAGGTCTGTGTAGACAGGTCTGACGTAATTCTGTTTACCTTTGCCTTGGTACGTGAGAAATTTCTTTACTCTGGCTGCTTTCAATACTGTATCCTTGGATCTAATATTTGTGAATTGCCCTATGACGTAATGTGGCATAGGTTTGTTGTGGTTGAGCTTGGGAGGGGTCCTCTCTGCCTCTTAGACATGAATGTTTGTTTCCCTTGCTAGATTAGGGAAGTTTTCAGCTACAAATGTTCAAATATCTCTTCTAGACCTCTGTTTTTGTCCACCCCCTCGGGGATGCCGATGATTCTGACATTGGATCGTTTCATTGAGTCAGTAATCTCCCATAACCTACATTCGTGGGTGTGGATTTTTTTATGTTCAGCTTCTATTTTCGTTTTTTCTTCTACTAACCCATCCTCCAATTCGTAATACGTTCCTCTGCCTCGGTGACCCTGGCCGTCAGAGCCTCTAGTTTTGACTGCATTTGGCTCATAGAATTTTTAATTTCTGCAAGATTCGCTCTCATTTCCACCCTTAGAGATTCTATATTCTCATTAACATTTTCGTTAATTCTTTTGTCAAGTCTACACATCATCTTGACCATTGTTACTCTGAATTCCATTTCTGATAATTTGGTTACATCCATATCCATTAGTTCTGTGGCAGAGGCCACAGACTCATTGTCTTTTCTTTGCTGGGGGGGGACTTCTCCTTCTCATCATTCTGATGAGGAGAGGTTGCGGGGTTGTCCAGAGCCCAAATTATTGACGGGGACCCAGGCCGTGAGCCCTTGTTTTATAGGGATCTTAGGGATGTGGGCTTCTTCCTTAAAGATTTTATTTATTTATGTGGCAGAGAGACAGCCAGCAAGAGAGGGAACATAAGCAGGGGAGTGGGAGAGGAAGAAGCAGGCTCCCAGTGGAGGAGCCCGATGAGGGACTCCTTTCCGGAACGCTGGGATCACGCCCTGAGCCGAAGACAGGCGCTCAATTACTATGCCACCCAGGTGCCCCAGGATGTGGGCTTCTTGATTTTTCAGCCTGCCTTCTGGGGGAGGGGCCTGCCACGCCGATACTCAGGCAACCCTGTTTGGGTAGAGTCTCCGTGTCCCCTGCGAGGGGTGATGGGGATGGTCACACTGTGAGCTGGTATTTCCAGGCTTTTGTTCTCTGGCGGCTTTCCCTGGCGGTTTGCTGTGCCTCTTCTGAGTCAGAGCAGCAGCGGCCGAATCCCAGCCTCTGTCTCAGAACAGAGGGATTGCGGCCCGTTCTCCAATGATGTTCTGGCCACTTTAACTCCGTTACTGTTGGTGCTGCTCAACCCTGCAGCATCCAGGATGTGTGCCCCACACCCGGCGTCCCAGCCCTCGCTTCCAGGGCCGGCGCGTCTCTGTCCTTTGTGTTTCTAATGCCGCCAGCCACCGGCCGCCCCCGCGCGCTCCCGGAGCTCCCGGCCTCAGTCTGTTTCCAGTGAGCACACCGGAGTTTGGAGTTCCGGAGTTCCGTGAGAAATCTGCTCTCTTCGCGGGTGCCGGTCCACGAGTCCGCCTGCTCCCCTATGCAGGTGGCTACTGCTTCCCATGGCCCGAACGCGGCGGCTCCCTCCCCCTTCCGTTTATCTTCCGATATCTGTGTGCGGTTTCATGGCTCCCCGCTTCGTACCTCAATACTCAGCGCTGGAGATGTTCATTTGTAGAGATCCAGATGTATCTTCCTGCATCTCAGGCTGATTCTGTGGATGTTCAGGCTGGTCTGGTACCTATCCAGCTCGACTCAGGGGACTGGCTGAAAAAGGGGTTCCCCTACTCCTCCGCCATCTTAACTCTATTCGCCTTCAAGTTCTTGAAACAAAAGCCACATTACTATTAACGAAAGGAACAGATCGTCAGAGGAGATAATTCAATATAAAAGGAAGAACCGCTTTTCATTCCATATTGCACCTTGAGAGGCAAACTAACTTCTCAATTAAAAATTAGAATATTTTTAGATGAATAGAACCTCTGAGATTCTTCATATTAGTCATTCAACTTTATTTATAATGAAACTATGACAGCAATCTATTTTCCCCAAAAGCTTGACATGTTACCTTGTCAAGTAAGAATAAAGTTCTATCTAGTCATGTGAAATGACCTATAACTTTAATGACTGTGTTTCTCAGTTTGAACTGAGAACTTGATATATACACTTAATAAAAAATGTAGACTAAAAGTCAAACGTTCTAAACTACGTTTCTATTTGTAAAATACGGTCATCTCTTCAGGTGTTAGTACCAGGGAAAAAGAGTTTAGGTAATAAATAATTTTCTCGTAAATCAGATTATTTTGCTGGAAGGAACATATAAATTGGAATATACTGTTAATTATAGTGTGCTGCTAGTTTAAATTTAACACATGATGAAAAATTAGGCACAAATAGGCCACAAAAATTCAAAAGACAAATTTAAAATAAAAATACTCCAACAAACAAATCGCAAGATATCTGTTAAGCCCAGCCAACCTATTGGAGGAAAAAGGAAAGAATTCCTTTCCCCCAGGCCTATTTTTACCCTAGAGCATGTAATTAGGCATTGGCAGTAAGAAGTCACAGCAGCTGGCTAGAGACTCCTCAAGGGAGAGAAACAGAGGTTTCTGGTAAAGAAACAAAGCAAGATATTGCTGTAAAATAAATAATATCGTTTCCACAATGTATCAAAACATTTTCTTTGATTGGCAGTACTGTTGAAAGAATACCATCCCAAATCCTACTCAAAACCACTTTATTGTTTTTGTCGTTCTTTTTTTTTTTACTAGCCTGTTTTTAATTCCCTTTACGATATGAGAAATATCTTACAGATATTAAGATGAGCTTATCTTAAATGTATAGATTGAATTTTTTTTCCTTTTTTTTGAAATTTCACTTTATTTTTTATTATAATAATATTTTTTTATTATGTTAGTCACCATACAGTTCTACGCAACTAATGAATCATGGAACTTCACATGGAAAACCAGGGATGTACTGTATAAATTTTTTTTCCTATGCATGAATCAATGAAACTACTACACTTACCAAATTACAAAGCATTTACCTTACAAAAATTTCCTTTGGGCCCCTTTGCAGTAAATATTCACTATCAGAGCTAATAACTTCTCATTTCTATCCGTAAATATCAGTTTTGTCTATTTTTAAACTTCATTTTAATAAAATCTCACTATAGGTACTCTTTTGTTTTGAATGTCTTCTGACTAATACAGTGTTTTAGAGATGTATCTATACTGTTCCTTATACTAGTTTAAAAAATGTTTTTAAATTTTATTACTGAGTTGCATTCCACTGTGAATATACTCTAAACGTGTCTAGGTGTCTCCTTCTCAGATGACGTAAACTAATAAGTGGTACTGGGAGTGATCTGAGAAAGCAGGTGATAAATGGGGATTGTGGTTGGTTTACTCACTACCTGGTGTGGGAACAGGACTCCATTACAAGTGGTAGATGGGACACAGACAAGTGCTGCCATGATATAAGTGCCTGGTTGCTTAAGACTTCAGTGGCTGTGCGGTGCCTGGCTGGCTCAGTCAGTGGAGCATGCAGCTCTTGAACTCTTGATCTCAGGATCATGAGTTCAAGCCCCATGTTGGGAGTGGAACCTACTTAAAAACAAAAACAAACAGATAAAAACCCTAAAGATTTCAGTGGTGGTGACCTGGGGAAACATCTTGTGGAAAAGCAATGCTATTGCCAGTGAATGATCCAGTCATTTGGAATTTAAGGGGAGAAAAATTCCTACGAATAGTAGAGTTATTTGCTTATTGCTAAGTTGTATTGGTGCCTTGGAATAAGAAATGGAAGACCATAACAAGCAGTTATAGTTTAAGTATAGGGACCTAAGGAACTCTTTTGTGGTTTACAAAGACGTCCTTATCTCCTGTAGTAGAAGTACCATAAACAGGAATAACTGAAGATCTCACAGGGTTACACAGCTCCAACAACATACAAACACTCAGGGAAGGTGTGTGTGTTATGTATGGTAAGGTCAAGGCACTGGAAGGAAAAATCTAGGACCCTAAAATCTGGGATGGGTACCTCTGGGTAAATGCCCCTGAATACTTTGGCTCTGTAAACTCCTTGATTGCAATAAGAGGTAGAACTTCCTCCTGCTCAAGGAAGATTCAGAGTCTTTTCTCCTGTAAGGCAGTAGATGGACTCTTTAGGCCTGGCCTAAGTTCCTCTCCAGTGAGATAACTGAAGTCCCAGCAGGATCCTTAGGACACACTGGGCCTGATAAAAGAGGAAAGTTACTGACACAAAGCAATTTCAAGAATGAGCTTTCAGGTACCAGCAGAAGCCAGGGGACTATTATTGAAAGGGAGTATTGAAGTCTCCTTCATACATTATTCTCTTGACCTCAGTGAGCATCTTTATATTTGTTTTAATTCTCTGTCAGGTAAATCATATAAGTTCGTTTTATTAGGGTCGTTTTCTGTAGATTTATCTTGTTCCCTTTTTTTTGGCTTGGTTCTCCATTTTCTTCAGTTTTCTGTGTTGGTGTTTCTGCATTTGACAATGCAGGCACCTCTCCCAGTCTTCACAGATTGGTCTTATACAGGAAGAGATCACCACCAATAAGCCTGGCCAGGGGTTCTTGGCGGGGGGTGTGGGGGGGTCCTGCAAATTTTTCCCTCCCCAGGAAGAATCAGGTAGCTTCTTGGCATGGTTTTTGTTTTCTTGCTCTGTGCTGAGCTTGGGGTAGGGTGTAGGGGAAGCTCTGGCTTCTGTCAGACCAAGCTGTATCTCCTTTCTCTCCCAGCTGCTTAGACTATGCAAGAACCATCAGAGCTTCAGTATTGGTGAGAGAGAAGTTAGTTCTTTGGGAAGCTCCAGAGAAGTTAGGGTTTTGTATGCATGGATCAACTCTTATACTCCCCAAGGAGAAGGTGAGAGCTGGGATTTTTTAATGTACCCACTCTGTGCTGAGCAGTGAGGAAGCTCAGTGGTATCTACTACCCCAAGCTATTGCCTCTGTTCTCCCTCAGACAGCTAGAAGTTACCAAACATGTCAGAACTCCAAGACTGACAAGGCAGAATCTAGTCATCAGGAAGCCCATTCTGAAAAGCTAGGACACTGGACGTGTGAAGAAGCTCCTATCCTCCCCTTGGGGAAACTGGGAGCTAGGGCATCTCTTCCTGTTCATATGACATTGTGACAGGGACAGGATCTCTGGCGAAAGGGTGTCCTGAATCTCCTTAATGCTTCAGTGAGCCTGCTTTTGCATTCTCCTAGGGTGCAGGAGACTTTCAATTAGATTTTTCTCAAAAGGAATTTTTCCATGAATTCTTAATGAATTGGTGTATTTGTGTGGGTAAGGGGGGATTTCCTACTCTGCCATGTTGCTGATGTGGCTCCTAGCATTAAGTATTCATGCATGCTGCCATGTGGGTGAATCTGGAAAACATTAGGCTAAAGGAGAGAAGCCAGTCACAAAAGACCACATCATTGTTCCCCTCCCCCCACACCTAGGTAACCATTAATCTACTTTGTTCCTCTAAAGATTTGCTTATTGTGGACACTTTATACAAATGGACTCATGCAATATGTAGTCTTTTGTGCCTCCTTTCTTGTCCATTGCCTAATTTTTCAAGAGTCATGCATGTTATAGCATCTGTCAGTACTTGATTCTTTTTATTGCCAAATAATATCCCATTGTATAGATACACTGCCTTTGGTTTATCCATTCATTAATTGATGAATGCTGGGTTTTTGACGTTTTTTTTTTTTTAATTTTGTGAATAAAGCTGCTGTAACCATTCATGTTCAGTCTTTTGTGTGGGCATGTGTTTTCTTTCTTTTTTTTTTTTTAAGATTTTATTTATTTATTTGACAGAGATAGAGACAGCCAGCGAGAGAGGGAACACAAGCAGGGGGAGTGGGAGAGGAAGAAGCAGGCTCATAGCAGAGGAGCCTGACGTGGGGCTCGATCCCATAATGCTGGGATCACGCCCTGAGCCGAAGGCAGATGCTTAACCGCTGTGCCACCCAGGCGCCCTGGGCATGTGTTTTCTTTCTGTTGCATATATATTTGGAGTGAAATTTCTAGGTTACATGGTAACTGTATGTTTAACATTTTGAGGAACTGCTAGAATTTTCTCCAAAATGGTTGCACCATTTTACATTCCACCAGCAATGTATGAGGGTTTCAACTGCTCCGTGTTCTTGTCTTTTTTGATTATAGCCATCCTAGTGGATATGAAGTGGTATCTTACTATGATTTTCATTTGTATAGCCCTAGTGACTAATGATGTTGAGCATCTTTTCGTGTCTTTATTGCCCATTTATATATCTTCTTTGGAGCCTTTTTTACTTAGCTCCTTTGCCCATTTTTTTTAAACTGAGTTATTTGTCTTTTAATTCTAGAATTGTGTTCTTTATGTATTCTGGACCGGTGTGTCTTATCAGATTCATGACTTATAAGTATTTTTTCTCCCATTTCATGCATTGTCTTTGTACTTTCTCTTGAGTGTCATATTTGCTGGGATGTTTTTATTTGTTTGTCTTCTGATTTTTGATTGTGAGTTTTTTTGTAAAACCTTTCTGTGAGAGTTCAGTGTAGCCTAGTTTCAAGGAACATTTTTTTTCACTGAGTATTTGTTTAATTTTGCCGAATGCCTGAGCCTACACCCTTAAGTAGCAAGTTAAAAGAAAATTCTCACACTGATGTGTGGAAACATACAAAGAATATGATGATAAGCCCAACTTTTCTGAAGGACCCATTTATTTTCATCTACATCCAGAAACAAGTTTGGTTAACATCTTTTTCTTGCTGTCTGCTTCTTCTAGCCAGGCTTTCTTCTAATATTCTCTCTCTCTTTCTCTCTTTCTCTCTTTTTTCCCCAGAAAATATGTGCACACAGCACGTTCTCCAGTCAATTTCTATTCTGGTTAGGGCCCAAAGGCCAATCCACACTACTCTCCCAAATTTATAGGATCTCTAGGCAATAGTATTTTGTCGGTGTTCTCAGAGTGGGCAATGGTCCAGTGCTGGCTTACCCTCCTGGAATGGAGCTGAAGCTTCATACAGGGCCTCAGATGTGATTTGTTTACTTTCTCTTAAAATCTGTAATTGATTTTAAAGATTATTTTAGATGATTCTAGCAGTTTTATGTGCTTGGTTAGCAGAGTGGTTTAGGACTTTGAGTGTACTATACTGACAGACACAAAAATCTTATGTAATATTTTATCAGCTGGAGTGTAATCCCATCCCCCACTGGATGCATATTTTACCTTATAAATGGTTATCATTTATTTAAATAGGATGTGCTTTATTGTAAGACTGACATTTTATATTTACTGTGTAAAGATACAGTTGAATATTCTGAACTTGCTTTATTTTCTTCCATTTGCCTAAAATTTTTAATTTCTTCCACATTCCTTTTCTTTAATAACAAGGCTCTCATCCATATAATTCAATTACTAAAACACATGAGCAATATATACCCTTATGTACTCTGATTTTTTAACAGATATCTCATAGTAGAAGTGCATGTATTTCTTAGTGGTAGGTCAAATTGAATAATATTCTGGTAGAATACAGTTATTTCATCTTTTCTTTCTTCATTCAATAAATATGTATGAACTGCTGGGCACCAATAGGTATGCTAGATATTGGAGGTACATAGAATTTATAGCTAAAGACAAAGCTGATATTCACCTATAAGCGTGCAAATAATTATTGCCATATTTTATGCAAAGAATGGAAATTGCAGCATCTATAAGTGAGTAAAATAAAAAAATCTACACTGGCCAAGGAAATATAGGAAAGGGGTTCTAAAATATAATATTGAAGGTGGGTTCTGTACTGTAAGAGGAAGTTAGCTGGGTGAAAAAGTAATGGAAGATCATTCTAGGTGAAGGAAACAGCCTGGAAATAGTCCTCAATTAAGATGCCTGGTACTCTGGAGAATTTGAAAGGAAGTCTATAAACTGAAGGGGAAGAAATCAGAGAGGGAGACAAACCATGAGAGACTCTGGACTCCGGGAAACAAACTGAGGGTTTCAGAAGGGAGTGGAGGTGGGGGGATGGGGTATCTAGGTGATGGGTATTAAGGAGGGCACGTGTTGTGATGAGCACTGGGTGTTAGATGCAACTAATGAATCATTGAACTCTACATCAAAAACTAATGATGTACTATATGTTGGCTAACTGAACATAATAAAAAAATAAATGAAAGGCAAATATACGATAAAAAAAACTCAGTAGTCTTTAAAAAGAAAGTAAGTAAATATAAATCTGACATTATGAAAGAGTAGATTAGAGCAGAATTCAGAAGCAGGTTGGCTTTTGAAGGCCTGTTAAGGATATGAACCTTCGTCTCAATGCCAGAAAACAGTTTTAGGCAGGGAAGAAACATTGAGAATTGCATTTTAATCACATCACTCTGGATGCTTGTGGAGAATGTATTCAATGGAGGAAAGAACATACACAGTAGTTTAGAATCTATTAGAAAGCTATTGCCTAGAGGAGACAAGAAATGTTGGTGTCTTGAATTGGGAGAGAATACTTAAGATTACCATCAATGAGTATGGGATTCCCAATTTGGCATGCACTGCCCCCTCCTCAACATTCAGAACCAAATCAGATTTAGCTGATAATTAGAATAAGGATTATAAGCCTACCAGAGGCAAATTTAAGTGTAATTTTATGTAAAGCACTTGGAAAGAATAAATTACATAGTATGGTACCTAAAATCAAGAAATATCCTTCTACTTTTATTTATTGAGGTTTGAAATGCAACTGTGCAGCCTTATGATATTTCTTGGAGCATTTGGTTTCAAGGCTGCTTTTTGTACTTCTACTGAAACTGTCTTTGCATTGGTTCCTTCCCTCTGGTATCTCACATTCTCTCTGACATTTTATATTCACTCTGCTGTCAAATTTAATTATTTGTCTCATTGGATCAAGAGATTAGAATCATATCTTTCCCATTGTTCACATTATTTCACTCATCATTTATACTGGTACTTCATTTAAAGATAGTATGAATCTATGAATGTCATTACCAGTCCGCATCTATTAAAATCATCTCTGTTAGTATTCACCATATTTTTTAAATTGTTTTCTTCACCAGTAAATATACTGAATATCTGTGGAAAACTGCTTAGTGATTTCAAATATCTGTTTTCTGTAGGTCACTCATTCTCATTATGTGCTTTAGCAGTAGTAAACGTGAATTAAAATATGTTATGGTTTTCTGCACAATGGTTCTGCCCTGGTCACTCTAACATAAGAGTGAAAGCGTATATTATATATAATCAATTTAATTTCTGTTATCACAGTATTTGAAACTTATGTTAATTATATAATGCTCAGATCTAGAAGTTCTGTGTAGAGATAACATGTTGGAACCATAACTTGCTCATGGCCCCTTGCATTTTCTGATTTCTCAGGGTGTAGATAATAGGATTCAGTAAGGGTGTGATAACAGTGTAAAACACAGCAAGGACTTTATTGCCTGTGAAACTATTGAATGGCCAGGCATAGATAAAGATACAAGGTCCAAAGAACAGAGTGACCACAATGATGTGTGCAGACAGTGTGGACACAGCCTTGGAGAGCCCTCCAGATGGTCTTTGTTGTACAGTGATCAGGACGACAGTGTAGGAGACAAGCAGGAGGATGAAACAGGTGAATGAGAGCAGCCCACTGTCAGCAATGACGAAGAATTCCAGGGTGTATGTGTCCATACAAGCAAGCTTAATCACAAGGGGAAGGTCACAAAATATATTGTCTATGACATTGGGGCCACAGAAAGGCAAGTTTACTGTCAATACCATCTGGCTCATGGTGTGTACAAACCCAATTGTCCATGAAAGTATCAAAACCCACTCAGCAGCCTGTGGCTCAAGATTGTCCTGTAGTTCAGGGGTTTGCATATGGCTACATACCTGTCAAAGGCCATGGCTATCAAAAGAGTCATCTCAGCACCCCCAAAGAAGTGTATAAAGAACATCTGGGTCATGCAGCCCCAAATGGAGATGGTCTTGTGTTCGTTGAGTAAGTCTGTGATCATTTTGGGTGTGGTGACAGTGGAGAGACACATATCCAGAAAGGAGAGGTTTCCCAGGAGGAAGTACATGGGAGAATGAAGAGTGGAACTAAATGTCACTGTGACCATAATGAGAGTATTTCCCAACACAGTAGCACTGTAGGTTAAGGAGAATGTTACAAAGAAGAAAATCTGAAGTTCCCATTGTCCAGAAAATCCTAGTAAAATAAACTCCGTCACTACAGATCCATTTTTAAGGTCCATTTACTTGATTCAGAAAGGCTCCAGAAGTTCTTTTATACCAAGAGAAAACAAAAGTAAAGCCATAATTAGCACTGATGTTTTCCTATTTCTCTTTGATGAATAATAGTTGAACTTATGAAAATATATAATGTTAAACATATCAGCATCACTGTCTATAATTTGAAATTATTTTGTAGGTCACATCACTTTGAAACAATATTATAGTTATGCAGCAATTAAAAAGCATTTGAAGGAGTGGAAATTTTATTTTCTATTGTTTTATTCTTTTAAATGACCCTCTTTTATCAATTGATCTTGATTGTTACTAATTTGCTCACTTGGAAAAATTAGATAAGTTGTTACATTAGTATTTATTTTGCCATTTATTATCACTATTTTCTGTCACCTCTTGAGATTATCTTGCAACAATATATAAGGAATAGAGAATTTGAAAAATGAGGAAATTGTATTGTCCTGTATCAGTGAAGTAACTTGTTAAGACCATTCCGTATTTCTACAATAAATAAAGAAAATGTACACACACACACACACACACACACACACACACACACACACACACCCTAGGGCTAATTTGTACATGAAAGAAATTTCTTTAAGTCATTAAAAATAATTTTGCTTTTTTGGGTGCCTGGCTGCCTCAGTTGGTTAAGGGTCCAACTCTTGATTTTGCTGAGGTCATGGTCTCAGGGTTGTGAGATCAAGCCCTGCACAGAGCTCCAAACTCATCTGCTTAAGATTCTCTCTCTCCTCCTCCCTCTGCCCTTCCCTACACTCACTCATGCACTCTCTAATATATATATTTATAATCTTTAAAAAATAATGTTGCTCTTTTGTTTCTGTTGTGTAGTATACTGAGAATTTCTGGAAGCATAGACTCATCCTTAGATCCTTATGAGCTTGTTTTCTCCATTTCTTGTATTACTATTCACAGTGAGAAGTGGGTGTGTTTTGTGTAAATGTACATATGTGGTGGTTAAGAAGTAAATAGTGAGAGGATTCAACCCTAACATGTAGATTTTGCTTTGGTTGTAACATGTCATACCAAATTTTCTTCACTTGGTGTCTTTATTGTTCATAGGATCTAGAGTGATCTAAAATGATCAGTAACAATTAAGTGATCTCTATGTGCTATACTCTGTTCTAAGTGTTTCAATTTATTAGTGCATTCAATGCTCATAACAGTCCCAGGAGGGCAGCATTATTATTATTCTCATTTTGCATATAAGGAAACTATGGCATAGAAGTATTTAATGACTTACAGTTACACAGCTAACAAGGGTCAAAGCTGGTATTCAAGCCCAGTTGGTCTGATCCTGAATCTGGGCCCATACCAATGTACACGTTGCTTCCCGAATTAAAGGAACATATTTTTATGGTCAATTCAACAAGTATTGATTGAATTCATATGTTCCATGTGAATTCCTTAGGAGATATGCTTCAACAAGTATGTTGGACTCTTTCTGTGTTACAGTTAATTACACTGTATTTTCTTATGCAGAGTGAATCCCCGCCCCACTTCTAGGGACAATCTAGAGAAACATAGTTATCACACACAAAAATAGCAATAAACCAAATAAAAGTATTTAAGTTAGTACATGTTGTATGTGGCATGTTGTAAGAATTTTAAAAGAATGGAGACCAATTCCAAGTGACATTTTCAGATATGGCTTTAGGATTGCTTTCCGTTTTCTTCAAAACACTTAAAAAATAAACAAAATCCTCATGGTAGACCAAAAGGACAAACCTTAGAGCATATGTGAAGATTTATGAGAAGAAGAGAATTCAGAGCAGTAAGAGGAGTGGTACATTTAGAAAAGGGACTGAATGCAGATAGGAAGGTGCATATGAAGTGTCTGTTCTCTTTTCTCCAATGACCTGTAACTTTCTCCTTGTTTTTATTTCTACTCTGGCCCTTGTCAAAATATCCTACCACCATTATCCAGCCTTAATTCCCTCGATTGCTTTCCTATCTTAGATATTTTTAAGAACTGGATAATGTGTACAAATTAGGGAAAATAAAGATGAAAGTGATATTCTTGTCAGTCAACCTCCAGGAGTAGACATAGTGAATGTTGAATGATGATAGTGGGTCAGGAAGAGCAGAGAAGACAGCCACCCACCACATCCTCTTCGAAGGGCTGTGTTTCATCATTATTGGGTGAGCGAGCAGGAATTTTGTGTTGGAGACCTTTGTGAAAGTAAATTTTTTTAAAGATTTTATTTCTTTGTTTACTTAGAGAGAGCCATTGGGGAAGGCAAGAGAGAGGGAGAGAGAGAATCTCAAGCAGACTCCATGCTGAGTATGGAGCCTGATGCGGGGTCCATCCCATGACTCTGAGATCATGACCTAAGCTGAAATTAAGGGCCAGATGCTCACCAACCCACTATTCAGACACCCCAAAAGTAATTTTAATAATTACATCTTTTTGGAGAAATGAGAAGGCTTGATGATTGAATGATTATGAAGTGAATATGCCACCTACAATTTGGGAATACCTTTGCTACATGGAATTTCATGCCCCGTGATACAGCGACAACAGAAAAACTTGAATATGGAATGAATACAGTGAAATGGAATGGAGTTAATACAAATAAAGCCTACTTCATAGCTTTATTTTGCCTTCTAATTTTACTTTAGAGGGAAAGCTGGCATTCACTTATGTTGATAGCTTTCCCAGCATTTGTTTCTCTTATTCTTCTCTTTCCTTTCCCAAGCAAATTTCTAAAACCCACTATTTCTTTAGTTCTACAGTTAACATACCTTACATGATGAGTGAATAAAGGCAATATAAATGAAACAAAAGAAAGTATATAGTTTTGACAGAAATTCTATTAGTGAAGAAAATTTTCTTCCTCTCGAATAATCGATTGCATATTTTATTATAATTATTTTACTCATTTTACTCATAATTATGTGCTTTGGAGGAAATTGAAGGTCGAATAATTATATATTTGACTAGGAGGGAACTTTGTAATCATATATTTCCCACATCTTCATTAGTAAATGAAAAATCTAGATCCACATGAAGAAGTAAATTTCCCAGGTCCTAGATGCAGGACTACCCTAAAGAGATGTGGTATTAGGTGAGACGGTGTATGTGTAAGATTCTCGCCAGGCACAGAATGAGCACCAAAATGGCATGCACTGAATTCTGAATCATTCTTGTAAATCCAAGATTACAAGCCGAGAATTTTCCTTTTAAATCCTCACTAGGAAAGGCACAAGCCAAGACTTGTTTTACTAAGTAGCTGGATATGAGCATTTCTGCTCTTGCTCACATGTATACAATATAAGTTACTTAATATAAAAATAACTGATTCAAGTAAATATTTCCTCCTTTCATTGTAGGCACTTGAAGAGAAAATAAAAATTTCAATCATCACTGATTTTATGTTTTTCAAAATTTATGCATACTTATTTAAAGTATGCATACTCAAAAACATTAGGCTAAGTAAAAGAAGCCTGACACAAAAGGCCACATGTATGATTTTATTTATATGAAATGTCTGCTAAACACATCATTAGAGATAGAAAGTACATTAGTGATCACTTTGAGCTAGGGAGTGAGTGTAAATGGGCGGTCTTTTCTTTCTGTGGTGATAAAATGATTTAAAATGAAATTGTGATGGTTGCATAACTTTGTGAATACAATAATAATCACTGTACTATGTATTGAAATCAGGTATATTTCATAGTATATGAGTTATGTTCAGTAACACAGAAACTGCTATAGGTTTTTTGCTTTTATTCTTAAGTTTGAAGTATCTTTAATATATTCGTTTAGTATTTTGTATACTATCCAGCTACTTGGACTCAAAGATATTTCACTATGAGACAAAATGACATACTGCATATTCAATACAACTAGGTTTTTAAATTTCTTAATGTCTCCTGTTTGAATTATGTTTTTGACACCCTTATGCATTTGGCAACTAACTACTTTCTTTTTGTTAAAAGGTTTTCTTGATACTCTTTCTACTATTTAGAATACTCATATGAGTTTCCTGAATTATTCAGCTTCCTTCCTTTGCCTGCATATGAACATCTTGTAAGGACTTCTCCCTCTTTATTCCTAAGATCTCATTTGTATTTATGCTGTAATGGTCAGTTTTAGGCAGAGAGTTTCTACCTATTTAGCTATGGTCATTAATTCTCCCTCACCTGCTCCTTCTCTAGTTTTCATTATGATGTGCTTATTTGCATGTCCTATCAGCACCTGAAATGATGAAAAGAAAAATATTGCCATTGTGTTAAAAAAAAAAAGTTGAGTTTCTAGCTATTACATTGTTTTCAAAGCTAGTATGAGTTACCTAGATACTCACAGTTTGCTTTTCTTAATTTTAGTCATCATTTTCAATCACTGACCATCTGCTGTCATGTTTTACTCATCAATGTCATGTCAAGAGCATATATCCTTTAAATTTGTATAAAAATTTTTGTCCTTATGTCATTGTGAAATTGTAATATGATTGCCCAGTGAGAGAGGATTTTTTAAAAGATTTTATTTATTTGAGAGAGAGAGAGAGAGAGAGCAAGCATGGGGGGATGACAAGGTGGGGAGAGGGGGAAGCAGACTCTCTTTTGAGCAGGGAGCCTAATGTGAGGCTACTTCCCAGTACCTGGGATCATGACTTGAGCTGAAGCAGACACTTCCCTGACTGAGCCACCCAGGCACCCGTGAGAGAGGATTTGATGTCTCAGAATCCACAGCCTTTTTTTCTAGCCAACAGAAAATTAATTAAAATACCATCTTCAGTATATTAAACCTCTAACAAGTTAGCTCTCTATGATGTTTCCACTTACCTGTTCTAAAGGCACAGTATGAAGAACAGTATGTTCAAGGGTTAATCAAAATTAAAAATCTGCTTTTCACTCTCTGCGATGCTCTGCATAGGAATGTATATAGTATCATCTGCTTCTTTTATAAAGATGCGAATCACTTGAAGGCAGATGTGTTGGAGCTCTAGGAATCCAAATTTCACTGGGAGTTGTTAGAGCACAGAGGCTGCTGCCCTAGCAGGACCAGGAGAGATGTTTACACTTAATTTCTGGCCCTGCAACATGCTGTGGTTCTCTCCGAGCATTGGCTTGATTACAATGGGCGTGACAATGTTGGTTGATTGGTTGTGCTATAGGAATTGTAGACATCTTTGAATTAATGGACACTTGCTTTCCCTCATATCACTCTAAGCTATCCTTTTACCTTCTTTCTAACAACATTGGATAATTTTTTAGATGAATAATCTGCAGACTTTGCTGACCATAATACCCTCAACATAAAAATAGATCTCTGTATGTTATAAATTTACTAGTGACAACATATATTATGTTCAACGTTAATATATTCAGGAAGTAGGAATTTTAAAAGACAAATTTAAAATAAATTATGCTAAGTAATTTAAAATTTGAAATGATACATTGATGATGCAACTATCTTATGCTCACCGAAATGTAATAATTTTTTATTTATGAGATTTTTCAAAGAATACCTATATGGCCCAAAACAGTTTCATAATCATTGTCCCTTTTACTGTAAAATGCTACAATAAATTCTTGTTCTATAGGTATTGCTTTTATAAAATTAATAATAATTGATGATCTTGGTGTACTTTGCACCACAGGCTTCAAAGTTTGTTTCAATAACTTGCCAACAAAAGATGTAGTGAATAAGTTTGAAATTGGCTGATATCGCTGTCACTTCTATGGAAGTTCTTATTTAATTCCAGTCAAATTCACCACTTAACCCACGGATTAATGTGTTTTTGTCATAGACATTGCATTTATTGTATCATTACAGTTGGTGAAAGAATATTAGGTACAGATGTTAAAATCATAGATACTTTGTATAATGCAAGTCTCCTTGCCATAAGACAGACATGATTCTACTGCAATTCATTAAATTTGCAAATCATTAGAAATAGTTTTCTGTGTACGTTTTGATATTGTTTGCTGATAAGAGATGCATTTTATTTATTGCCATATGCTTATTTAAGCCATTTTACAGTGGCCAAAAAGTGAAATATTTTCTGACTAGAGTGTGACTTTTGTCCTTTTGGTATTAGTAAGAAACATTCAAGAACACTTTATTACATTTAGTGAAAATTTTAAACCATTTATTAGCTGGCGAGTATTAATACTGCAAACATTTTTTTTATTTTTCTAAAGATTTATTTATTTTAGAGAGAGAGAGAGTCGGGGGAGGTGCTGAGGGAAAAGGGGAGAATCTCAAGCTGACTCCACGGTGAGCCTGGCACCTGACTGACGTCATAAACTCATGACCCCGAGATCATGACCTGAGCTGAAATCAAGAGTTGGACACACAACCTACTGAGCCACCCAGGTACCTCTATTTTATGTTTTTATTTTTACTTTTAAAATTGTTTGCTTATTGTGATCACTAGCTAATATATCAAGGTACAGTATAGATTGTCAGGTTCATTGTTAAAAATAATGGGATTAAATCCATACTCTAAAATAATATTTCTTAATAATTTGGAATCTTTTAGCCAGTTTGTTGTCAGTTCTGATTGCTGTTTGCTCTTTTACTTTCTGATTTAGCTGACAAAGGGTTCATATTATGGGTAGAATTGTCAGCTCTACCATTTTGTAATTGTTTATGTGAATTTTAAAAAATTAGAATTATCTTCAATGCAAAGTTCATTGGCACAGATCTTTTTAAACTCCTTACAAAGTTCTGGGGAATGAATTAAGTTAAAAGAAGATAAAATAATCTTTAAGTATTCCTTTCTTCCAGTTTTGGCACACCTAAGCTATAATACATAGCAATGTATTCAAAGCAAATAACTGCAAAGAGAACTGCTCTAAATCCCTCTGTCTTTTGTTTAACATATTTTAAGTATCATGTGTAAAGTGACCAGGTATTACATAGATTAATTCAGAGTACCAAAAATAATCTGTTAAACATTAGTAAAGCTTACTTATTTTTTGAAATTAAAAGACACATAAATAGATGTTCTCATTTTTAAACTACACTAGATCAATTGGCTACAGACAGCTTAAAATGTGTTCACCCTCCTTTGGGACAATGGATTTAAATAACTTTTAATGACTATTTATTGCAGTCTTCTCTTTTGATTCAACAATGGGTCTGACCCAATTAATACAGTCATGTATTAATGTATGACTTTCCACAGTCATAGTTCTTTACTTCTTGATTCAATATTCATCCTACATTGCTAACCAGGGTAAAATTATGTAATTCCTCAAATATTCCTTTCTTGTCCTCAAATGTTTAATATTTCCAATTTCTGTTAGGTCACTGTGTATTCCTTGGTGGTAGGGATTGTATTTAGCTTTCACCCTTCATTTAATTTCTTACTTTTGACGAATTTATTGAGCAAATTTTCTTTCTGTTCTCTAATATCCTTCAACTCTCTCGTGTTGAATGTATGGTTCTTTGATTTCCTCTAAAGAATATTCTAGGGACAAAATTTTGGTGTTCCATCTTTAAATTTGTTTAGTAGCAGCATAAGTACTTATAGTGCAGAAACTCTTTATTTACTACTAGCTCTCAAGTGAGTAAAATGAAGCCTTGAAATAGGTATTGAACTCAGCTAGTCTCAAATTTTCTTGGGCCCATACTGTATGTCAGGAACCTGTCCTCAAGGATCTCAGAATCTTACTCTTCAACACTGACTCCAAATAACCCATTGCTAAGTGTGATGATACAGGTATGCAGTAAGGCAAATTTTGTTTTATGGAGTTTGCAAATTTCTCCTAAAAGAAGCTACCTTTCCCCAAAGAGGCAACTTTGTCTTTAATGATAGGCATTGATTGGCTGCACAGAGGAGCAAGAAGAAAATTTTAGGCAGAGATAATTATATGTAGGGAGGTATGGAAGCATAGAGTATTCTGACATATTGAGTGAACAGAAAATAGCTAGTATGTTTGAATTATGGTATAGCTTGGATGGTGAAGAAGGGAGAATTTGTGACGAGGACAGAAAGGTTAGAATGATAGCTTTGAAGGGTCTTAAATATGATTCAAAGTAGTTTGAAATATATTCTATAATTACTTAGGAGTGCTTGAAATGGTAAAACAGAGACTGAAAAGTATTGATGTTTTACAGAGTGATGGTAGTAACACCGTGAAGTAACTCCTGTATTATTTTAATAACCTAGGTAAAAAATGATGAAGGTCTGAGGCACCTTGGGTGGCTCAGTCAGTTAAGCATTTGTGTTCTGCTTAGGTCATGATCCTAGGGTCCTGGGATTGAGCCCCTTGTCTGGCTCCCTGCTCAGCGGGGAGCCTGCTTCTTCCCTCTCTTCCAGCTCTTGCTCTCTGTTGCTATCTTTGTCTCTGTATCTCTCTCTCAAATATATAAATAAAAATCTTTTAAAAAAATAAATAAATACATTCTTAAAAAAAAAGAAAGAAAAAGAAATGATGGAATTCTGACCTAAGGCCACAGAGGGTAATGAAGCAGAGGTTCAGATTAACTTGTCAGGTAGAATTGTGAAACTTTGGTAAGAGAGATTGTACAAAGGATGACACAAGACAAAAGCACAATCTCTAACCAAATAGTGTCTGAAAAATAAGCAACACCAACCCAAAGGCCACTCCTAGGGATCCAAGTTTTAAAAAGTTACACAAATTCATGTTAGACTAGAAGAGAATATCAGCACCCAAGCCTGTGTACCTCCCTGGAAACACAGCAGAGTTAGCATCCAGGTATTGGTCCCTGGCTGAAGGTGAGACACAAATGAAAATCTTTGCACTGCAGTAGCAGCTTCTAAGCCACACACGTCTCCTAGTAAAGGATAAAATTCTACCTGGCCTAGGAGACTTAAGCAAAACCATTGACTGATAAGTGGCTTATGATGTCCCGATGGTAGCGAAATGGCAAGATTAGAAACAAGGAAAAAAAAATATCTCAGCAGGTTCATCAGAGGCAACACACTGCAGGGGCAATAAACTTCTGAGTTCATTCAGCCAAGGAACTAGACAAATCAAATAACTACAACCAAACAACTACAACCAACCAATCAAATAATTACAAGAGCATCAACGTTGGAGAGAAGAGAGATCAGTTACCAGAGTCACTGCAATACATTATAAAAAGTGTCCAGTTTTAATCAAAACTAATGCGACATTGGAAGAAACACAGTTATGTCCCATACATGAAATAAAAGGTCAATAGAAATTGCTTTTGTGGAGACTCAGATGTTGCACTTAGCAGACGAAAACTTTGAAGTAGCTATTATAATTATTTTCTGAGAACTAAAGGAAAGCATGCCTAGAGAAGTAGAGGACAGTATGAAAATATCAAGTAGAGGGTATCAAAAAAGATAGAAATTATTTTTTAAAAATGGAGATTCTGTTGTTGCAAAGTACAATAACTCAAATGTAGAACTCACCGGAGGAACTCACCAGTCAATGTGAGCTATCAGAAGAAAGAACCAGTGAATTTGAAGATATATCTGTAGCAGTGATGCAATCTCAAGAACAAATAGTACAATAGAAAATGAGGAAAAATTACAAAGCATTAGAAGAACGTGTGACACCATTAAATACACCAATATATATGTCATAGGATGTAAATTTTGACTTCTAGATTGGACCATTAATCTCATCAAGATATTATAAATTCAAATAGGGAGTTCAGGAAGAATAACAGGTTTGGGAAGGTAGGTAACTAATTTAGTTTTTACATATTGGACTTGAGATGTCTTCAAGATACCCAGGGAATCGTTCAGTAGGAAGTTGCAAATAAAAATTTGCAGCTCAGAAATGAGCAGAAAGGAGAAAATGATATTACTGAGAGTAAGTATAAACAGTAACTACGACCTTGAAGGCCGGATGAGCAAGAGGAAGAGGCATTACCCAGAACCCATAAATGCTGCTGGGACAGTGTCACCATTTCTGATGTTGGAACCTCTATCCTATTACTGAATAAGAAGATAAGAGCCCATGCACTTGATGAAGCTTTAGGAGCCTTGAACCCTTCAACATTGCTGATGCTGCTGAGCCCCCCAAAATAATTCTGGAATCCACAGTTGCCCAATACTGCTGCTGCCTGATCCCAAAGCAGAGGAATACAAAGGCTTTCCTCTCTTCCTGCCATCCAGTATCACGTTAGTGTCTTCCACTGATAGAACCTGATAGGCATATGACTGCAAGGGAGTTCAGGAAATGTAATTTTCAGAACTGTAGCTATCTCCTATAGAGAGGGGACTATAGGAGAGCTAATATGGGGCTGAGAGTCAAAAGAAAAATATTCAGAATCATCTTCCCATTTGGTTGCTCAGCATCCATGCACATCACTCCACCTTTATTTAAATTTCCAATCAATGACAGTTGCTTCAGCATAAAGACTCATCTGTCCTGCCTACAAATTAAGATATTGTCCCTTTTTTCTCCAAAAGGAAAGCTAAACATTCTCATAGATTACTATATTCATCTCAGGTTAGTGTTGGGATTTCCTCTAGTTTAGTTATAATCCCACAGGAATATTCTTTAACTTAGAGACTAAGTGGTAAAGTTAATCACCAACATCTTCTTGGTGAGGAAAAATAAAAGAAAAAAGTGAATTTGAAAATTCTTAATAAATATCATAAATACACAATTTTACCATAGTAGACAATTCAGGAGGAAAATATTCTTAGTTAATATAATCATCATTTTCCTACCAATGAGTCATGAGACCCAGTTACCCATTGTTGTCTTCTTTTACTGCAAGTCCAGTGCAAACACGATGGCTCATGATAGTTTTGTAATGGAGGGGTTTGCATATGGCACTGAATCTATCACTTGCCATGGCTACAAGCAACATCATCTCACTTCCACCTAAAAGGTGAAGAAAGAACATCTGGACCACGCAGCCTTCATAGGAGATAGCCTTATATCCCCTAATTAGGTCACAGATCATTTTAGGAGTAGCAAAGGAGGCCAGGGTCATATCAATAAGGGAGAGGTTGACCAGTAAGAAGTACATGGGAGAGTGTAAGTGAGGGTCCATATTTACTCCGAAGGTAATAATGGGTTTACCTAATACAGTGGCTATGTAGATAATTGAAAAAAAATAAGAGAAAGCAAATCTGTAACTCATGAAACTCTGTGACTCCCAGGAAAATAAAGTCAGACTCCATGGAGTGATTTTATTTCTCCATTTGTTTGAATATTGGCATATGTTACCTAAAACAAAACAAAACAAATTAGAATAAAGTCTGTGAAGTAAAGTTGAGAGATACAATACATATTCACTTAACTCTCTTCCTACAATCCACTGAAATATGCAAAAAGAATCAAAAGTGTTGAACAATATTGAATTAAAATTTTTTTGAATGAAAAATGGACACAATTTCTTAGCAAAGGTTATGAGGGATTTCTGCCAAAAACTGAGACGTTTGAACAAGATTGATGCTGATAATACCTAAGTCATATCTGCATTAATCTTGAGAAAAGTGATATGTCAGTTGGTGAAAGAATTGAGAAATTCCTTGCCGCCTTTTTTTAGAGAATAAAAAAGATTTTTATAGATCTATCAGTCCATGGGAAAAGAAGAGGTTTCATCTTGAAATCTATTTCTACACTGCAAAATAGTGAGGGGCATAGCAGTGGAGGAGAAGCCAAATGGTTTTCTAACCAAAAAGCAGGACCAAGAAAAATGAAATTAAGTAGATGAAATAGAGAACATGCAGAATGTAGGAGTCAGCTGGAAGTCAGCTGAGCAGCAATAATAAACACTGAATTTTAGACAGTTGAATCTATTGTTGGCCAAATTAAGGTGGCTTCTCACCTTTTTCCATAAGGTGGAAAAAAGACTCAGATGTTTGGGTCTTCTCCCATGGGCTCTGACTTTACCTCCAGGTCTATGAATTTAGTAGATGGGAAGGTACAGTGCTCAGGGATGGCACAAATAGATGCTTGTTGCTAGCTTACTACTGCCTTGCTTAAGTTACTTGCTTTGTCGAATGGTTAAATATCCTAATGGATTTGGTATAACATCCATATTATTTATAAGAGAGTATGATTGTAGAGTTCTTTTTTTTTAGATGGTTACTTATCTTCTTTAATTTTTTTTTATTTTAGTGTTTTATTTTTATTATATTATGTTAGTCACCATACAGTACATCCCTGGTTTCTGATGTAAAGTTCAATGATTCATTAGTTGCATATAACACCCAGTGCACCATGCAATATGTGCTCTCCTTACTACCCATCACCAGTCTATCCCACTCCCCCACCCCCTCCCCTCTGAAGCCCTCAGTTTGTTTCTCAGAGCCCATAGTCTCTCATGCTTCATTCCTCCTTCTGATTACCCCCCTTCTTTATCCCTTTCTCCCCCTACCGATCTTCCTAGTTTTTATGTTCCATAGATGAGAGAAATCATATGATAATTGTCTTTCTCTGCTTGACTTATTTCATTTAGCATTATCTCCTCCAGTGCCATCCATGTTGCAGCAAATGTTGAGAACTCATTCTTTCTGATAGCTGAGTAATATTCCATTGTCTATATGGACCACAACTTCTTAATCCAGTCATCTGTTGAAGGGCATCTCGGCTCCTTCCACGATTTAGCTATTGTGGACAATGCTGCTATGAACATTGGGGTGCATATGGCCCTTCTCTTCACTATGTCTGTATCTTCGGGGTAAATACCCAGTAGTGCAATGGCTGGGTCATAGGGTAGCTCAATTTTTAACTTTTTAAGGGACCTCCACACTGTTTTCCAGAGTGGCTGTACCAACTTGCATTCCCACCAACAATGTAGGAGGGATCCCCTTTCTCCACATCCTCTCCAGCAATCGTTGTTTCTTGCCCTGTCAATTTTTGCCATTCTAACTGGCATAAGGTGGTATCTTAGTGTGGTTTTGATTTGAATTTTCCTGATGGCTAATGATTTTGAACATTTTTTTCATGTGTCTGTTAGCCATTTGTATGTCCTCATTGGAAAAGTGTCTGTTCATATCTTCTGCCCATTTTATGATTTGTTTATTTGTTTCTTGTGTATTGAGTTTGAGAAGTTCTTTGTAGATCTTGGATACCAGTCTTTTATCTGTAGCATCATTTGCAAATATCTTCTCCCATTCCGTGGACTGCCTCTTAGTTCTTTTGGCTGTTTCCTTGGCTGTGCAGAAGCTATTTATCTTGATGAAGTCCCACAAGTTCGTTTTATCTTCTGTTTCTCTTGCCTTTGGAGATGTGTCATGAAAAACGTTGCTTTGGCCAATGTCATAGAGGTTGCTGCCTATGTTTTCCTCTAGGATATTGATGGATTCCTGTCTCACATCAAGGTCTTCCATCCATGTGGAGTTTATCTTTGTGTATGGTGTGAGAGAGTGGCCAAGTTTTATTCTTTTGCATGTAGCTGTCCAATTTTCTCAGCACCATTTATTGACATTTATTGAATATGTCATCTGGAAAAGCAATTTATCTTTTTTTTTCTGATTTGATCCCTTTTATTTATTGTTTTGACTGATTGCTCTGGCTAGGACTTCCAGTACTATGTTGAATAGAAATGGTAAGCATGGACACCTTGACCTTGTTTCTGACTTTAGCAGAGAAGCTTTTTACATTTACCATTGAGTATGATGTTTGCTGTGGGCTTGTCATTTATGGCTTTTATTATGTTGAGGTATATTTCTTCTCCACTCACATTTTATGAGTTTTTTTTTTTAATCATGAAAGGGTGTTGTATTTTGCCAAATGCTTTTTCTACATCTATTGAGATTATCATATGGTTTTTATCCCTCATTTTTTAAATATAGTGTCTCACATATATTGATTTACATTTGTTAAACTTTTCTTGTATCCTAGGGGTGATTCCCACTTGATCATGACATATGATCCTTTTAATTTGTTGTTGAATTTGGTTCCTAACATTTTGTTGAAAATGTTTGCATGTATATTCATCAGGGATATTGGCAGTAGTTTTCTTTTCGTGTAGTGTCTTTTTTTTTTTTAAGATTTTACTTATTTTAGAGGGTGAGGAAGAGAGGAGAGGGAGGGACAGAAGAGAAAGGAGAAGGACAAACAGACTCCACACCAAATGCAGAGCTCAACACATAGATCTATCCCAAGACCCTGAGATCATGCCTGAGCCAAAACCAAGAGTTGGGCACTCATCTGACTGAGCCACCCAGGTGCTCCTTGTGGTGTGTTTTTTGGCTTTGGTAATGCTGGCCTCGTATCCCCCCTCAATAACAATAATTTGGCAACCATCCATGGACAAAAGTGCCTTTGTGGGAGCTTTGGGATCTAGTTAAGAGATTGTGAAAATCCCAGTGTAACCCATGATCAATGAGGGCCATTTTGAGTAGGCAGACCCATGCCCAGGTGGAAAACTCACTGATCTAGTGTCTGGGTACAGATTCAGAAACAGCCGCAGTCTCCCTGTAGACTTGGCTAAACCATATTTGGTCTTGGTCTCCCCACCAACACCATCTATCCACCAGGACCACTAGGAGTCACACTCGCCTGTGCCACAGGTAGCAGTCCTGCGAACCTCAGACCTTGAAGTGGCCTGTGACCCAATTCTGGTCCCTTTTAGCCACTAGTTGTGTATGCCAAGGGACCGGGTGGTAGACACATCTGTCCGTGTCCCTGAGGCAGGCCCTCTGAGCTTGGTCCAACTGTAGATCCTGATATGGCCCTTTAATTCAGTCACAGGCTGGGAACACTCCTGCTGCCAAGCATCAAAAAGTAAAAGTACTTAGGAATAAATTGAATCAAGGAGGTGAAAGATCTGTACACTGAAAATTGTAGGACATTGATGAAAGAACTTGAAGACACAAATAAATGGAAAGATACCTTGTTCATGGATTAGGAGAATTAATATGATTACAATGTCCATACTACCAAAAGTCATCTATAGATCTAATGCAATCCCTATCAAAATTCCAATGGCATTTTTCACAGAAGTAGATAAAACAACCTTAAACTTTGTATGAAACCACAGAAGACCCCAAATAGCCCAAACTATGGAATACCGTTCAGCCATAAAAAAGAAGGAAATTCTATTTGTGACAACATGAATGAAACTGGAGGACATTATGCTAAGTGAAATAAGCCAAACACAGAAAGAGAAATATTGTGTGATTTCACTTACATTGTGTGATTTTCACTTACAAGTTCTTTCACTTACATCTAAAAAAGTTGAATTCATCAAACCAGACAGTAAAATGGTGACTGCCAGGGGCTGGTGGCCAAGGATGGGGGTGGTGGTGGAATGGGGAGATGTTGGTAAGATGAATAAGCTCTGGGGCTTTAATATGTAGCATGGTGACTATAATTAATAGTATTGTATTGCATACTTGAAATATGCCAAGAGAATATATCCTAAGTGTTCTCACCACACAAAAAGTGTAATTGTGAAAGGCGATAAATGTGTTAATCAACTTGAGGTGGTACTCATTTCCTTACAATGTATACATATATTAAGGCATCATTAACTTGTATAACTTCAAAAAACTCACTGTACAACTTAAATACATATGATTATTGTCAATCATACCTCAATAAAGCAGGAAGAAGAATGAAGGAGAAATATATACTGTCTCATAAAAACAAAACCGAGGGAATTCACTGCCAAGTAGACTTGCACTCTGAATAATGTTTAATGTTTTCAGGCAGAAGTAGTGTGATACCAGACCGACACATGGATTCACCAAAAAATGAAAAGCATTGGGAATGGAATAAAAGAAATATGTATTGTAGCAATATTTTTTGTTGATGGCATAAGAAAAAGTAGAATTTATGACAAAAAAAATCACCCCAAGGATGAGAGTGAGGAATTGGAGATATACTGGTGTAAATCTCTTTTACAACACATCAGGTAGTGATATTATTTGAAGTTAGACTTCGATTAAATGTTTTTAATCCTAGAACAACAATTTAAAATATTTTAAAAAGATATAAATAATAGGGAAATGATGACGTTAAAATGGATTCATAAAAACTAACACAAAAGGGGGCAGAAAAAGAACTGATTAGATAGAATTAATAGAATGCAATTAGCAAAATGGTAATTTTAATCTAACCATATCAGAAATTAGATTCAATATAAATGATCTAAAGAAACCAAGAGACTGGGATGATAAATTAGAAATAAAAGGAAGACCCAACAATATGCTGTCTACTTAAAAAAAAAAAAAGATAGACTAAAAGTAAAATAAAATCTAAAAAATAATTTAAAAAGTAAAATACATACTATTCAAACATTAAACAAAAGAAAGTTGGAGTAGCTACATTATATTAGACAAAACAGACTTCAGAATGAGGAACATTACCAGAGAGAAGGACATCGCATGATTCAAAAGGGGTCATTTCTTTTCTTTCTTTCTTTTTTTTTTTTTTCAATAGGGGTCATTTCTTGCGGAAGATATAACAGTTCCAAAGGTGGGAGGTACCCAACAACAGAGCTTCGAAATACGTAAGCAAAATCTGATCAAGGTGAAATTAATTCAAAGAGTGAATTTTACTGTATATAAAGTAAAAAGAAATACATTTAAAATAGAATATATTAAAGGTGATTCCACTTATATAAGTTTTAAAACAGGTAAATCTATTTTTTAGTGGATGAATAAAAAGTATAAAGCAAAGAAGTTTACAAGAGAAGTTAGGGGGAGAATTAGGTGTGATAAAAAAACAAAGGGGCTTCCAGAGTTCTTGCGATGCCCTACTTATCTTTGGTAGTGGCTATTGGATGTTTCCTTTATTACACTTTACATACATATTTTGTGCATTTTACGCTGCATATTGTATTTTATAGGAAAGTTGTAAAATAATTTTTAAAATAAAACCATGGGGAACCCAATTGAATCAATTATTTTCCAAGTATCATGCTATGTAAAATTTTGCTTCTCTGATTTATATTGTCTCATTATACAATTAGAACACTATAATTTATTTAGCTTCCTTTCTTGCTTTGGATTCTGGGATGCTCAAAGATGTTTATTCTGAAATTGAAGTTTTTACTGATCTGTTGTTTCTCACAATATTATGTTTCTTATGTATGATGAGTGTGCTGGTGTATCATATATTTTATTAAGCTTTTTTGTACTTTATTTGGGTGTGTATTTATACCTACTATATCTTCTGACAGACATCTTACAGCATTCTTTTTTTAAGACATCCATTTTTAGAGCAGTTTCGGGTTTACAACAAAATTGAGAGGAAGGCACAGAGATTTTCCCATATATCCCCTGCGTGAGTGTGTGCGCGTGTGTGCGCGCACACACACACTCTCTCTCTCTCCTCCATTGCCTCCCCCATTACTGACCACTCACCAGAATGGTACATTGTTACCAAGGATGAGTGAACATTGACATCATCCTAAGCACCCAAAGTCCACAGTTTACCTTAAAGTTCACTCTCGGAGTACACTCTTGGAGTACATTCCATGGTTTTGGACAAATATATAATGACCCAGCCATCCTTATAATAGCATACAGGGTATTCTCACTGCCCTAAAAATCCTGTGTCCTCTGTTAATCTTTCCTCCACCTCCACCCCTGGCAAGCGTTAATTTTTTCCCCCTGGGTCTCCTCGATACAGTTAGAAAAAGTAGACTCTCCAGGGCTGCCAATCACAGTGCCTTAGTAACCAACAAGGAAGCAGCACAGCTGCCTGCGGGCCTCCCTAGCGCCAAGAGCACGTGCACCCCTGTTGGAAGCTAACTGGCTGCAGGTGGGAGCGCGCGCTCCCCAAAGGCCTCTGGGCAGGAGCCAATAAAGCGCATGCTCAGGCACAGACTTCACCATCCCCCGCCTGGCTCTGGAGTCCGCTTTGTAGGTGGGGAATGGCCTGTGGTCCCGCAGCGCTGAGCCGGCCCTCCTGAGCCCCAAGTAAATCTCCAGGGAGAGACTCAGTCAGCCCAAGGTAGGAGGCATGGCCAGCCACATCAACTCACTGTTTGAATTTTTAATCTTGCTGTTTGAATGCTTTTAAGGTTTCCTTCTTGTCCCTGACATTCTTCCCCTGAATGTATCAAACCTAAGCGGTAAAGTTTGAATCTTGGGAAACGCGGTGGAAATGCTTCTGCGTGGGTCGTTTTTTACCTCTTACCCTGTATAAATCTTTTTATTGTCTCCATAGTTTTGCTCTTTCCAGAATGTCATAGTTGGAATCATACAGTTTGTAGCCTTTCCAGACTGGTTTATTCCACTTAGTAATAGCATTTAAGGTTCCTTTACGTTTTTTCATTGTTTGATAGCTCATTTCTTTCTCCTTTTTAAAGTTTTTATTTAAATTTCAGTTAACATATAGTGTAATATTAGTTTCAGGTGTAGAATTTAGTGATTCAACACATATTCAACACCTGGTGCTCATCACGTGTCCTCCTTAATCCCCATCACCTATTTTTTTTAAGGGAAATTTGATTCTTTATTAGAACTCTTTAGATCAGTGTTTGCAAACATTTACCTGGGGACGGGGACCGAGAACTACCCACACCATTCTTTCCCCAGCTTCTGCCTGAAAAAGCGGGACTTAGATGAATAGAGCAGCAGCAAGGTCTTCCACTTTATCCTTGCCTGGCTCCTGCTCCCGGGCCTAAAGTGCTTTAATGACCTGGTAACCTGGTCCTGGGTAGCATTGGGGGACCATTGTGTCGCTGCCTCCCGGGCTGCGTGGGGAGTGACGGGGAGTGAGGGGGAGCTCCTGGTCGCCGCCTGGCAGGCTGTGCCAGAGGAGCAGTGGGTCGCCGCCTCGCGGGCAGCCTCAGGGGACCACTGGGTCGCTGCCTCGAGGGCAGCCACGGGGGACCGCTGGGTCGATGCATCCTGGGCAGGGACCTCCTCTGAGCTTTGTGTGCGAAGGTGGCGGTGATAGTCAGCCAAATTCATGATCATCTTGGCTACATCTTTCTGGTAATAAGGCCGACCAAATATCAAGATCTCAGCTTCGCCTTCAGGGTCCCACTGGTTACCATGAAGTAGGGCCTGTAACAAACACTCGATGTGCCAGATGTGCTCTCCTCCCGCCGAAGCCACGCCTGGAGGTGAACTGCCTTCGGACTCTTCAGATACTTGGAGTGGAACCAGTAGGGCCGCTTGCTCATGTTACCGAGCACCTTGAATAGCGTCCCTTCTCACTGCTCCAGCTGCACCAGCCTCGGAAACCGCCTTTAAGAGAAGCAAACTGGTATGTGCGGAGACACACCTGCTTTCCCGCGGTTTTAATGGGACCAGCATTCCTGAGGGGCTGGAATGACTTTTTCATGGAAAGCCTATATATATATCAGACCTGGGAGCCTCCCAGTTCAGTAATATGATTTTGTTAGATCAGTGTTCACGTTTATATTATTATGACCTTGTAAATAGTATCTGTAGCTGCAATAGTTTACTACAATTTCTTGCATAAAGTTTTGTTTTTCTTGATGTCATTAATTGCTCTTTTGTTCAAATGCTTCTTTTTATTTTAAAAGGCTTATTTTTCTACCTCCTCCTTTATCTCCACACTCCCCAGCTGTGTAAATTTCTTCTCTGGACCTTCAAGCACAGCAGGAACTTTATCATTTCATCTTGAGAGTACTGCTCCTTCAGTCTTGACTGCTCCAGTCTGGGTTAGCTGCTTTCAGGCCCACAGTCCTGTGGGTTACTATAGCCTTTCCTGGTGTTAGATCCTGGGCTCTCTGGATCCCGTGACTTCCTTTCTTTTGTGTGCGTGCGCATTTGGTGTTGTTGTTGTTGTTTGTGAAATAGATTTTACAGTAGTAGCAAGAGCACCCAGGCAACAATTCCTGAGTTGCTCTGTGATCATCTCCAAGAGGACCCTCGTGGTTTTTACAATAGTTCTCTTTCCCACTTTGTTTCTGATTAGCTTCCAGGAAGCTGAGGATGAGGTAGCTGAATTCCAGGAGGGAAGCAGAAAATGAGAGACAGAGTTGTGGGCACAATTAGTTCAGGCTGAACGAAGAAATAGAGACTTGCAGGCTGGTAAGGAGACTGAAGCTTGAAGTGGAAGCTTTGAAGGCAGTGGTGGCAGTGGGTGCCGATGCCTAATGTGCTAGGTTTATCAAAATGAGAAATATACTTTTTCAGGTGGAACTGAAGAGCAGTCATCAACAGCAACAACAACAGAATAAGTGTCAAGTGAATTTTTGAAATAAAATGTTTTCTTTCACGGAACCAAGGGAAAGTGGTTTAGAGTTTAGAAGTTCACTTAGAAACTTCATAGCTGTCAGTTTTCTAGCTATAATGTTCCTATAATTTTCAGAGGCTGTCTGATTGGACAGATAGAGTGCCTCCTTTTACAGGACTTTATTTTTTTTATTTTTTTAATGTTTTTTTTATTACATTATGTTAGTCACCATACAGTACATCCCTGGTTTCTGATGCAAGGTTCAATGATTCATTAGTTGCGTATAACACCCAGTGCACCATGCAATATGTGCCCTCCTTACTACCCATCACCAGTCTATCCCATTCCCCCACCCCCTCCCCTCTGAAGCCCTCAGTTTGTTTCTCAGAGTCCATAGTCTCCCATGCTTCACTCCCCCTTCTGATTACCCCCCTTTCTTTATCCCTTTCTTCCCCTACTGATCTTCCTAGTTCTTATGTTCCCTAGAGGAGAGAAATCATATGATAATTGTCTTTCTCTGCTTGACTTATTTCACTTAGCATAATCTCCTCCAGTCCAGTCCATGTTGCTGCAAATGTTGGGTAATCGTTCTTTCTGATGGCTGAGTGAAAAAAATATTAAATGAACCTAAGAAACATTAAAAAGTCATTAAGTTTCCATGTATCACACAGCAGAGCTATGGGTAGCTCTCTTTGTTTGCTCAAATTTATTTTACTGACTTTCTTATATATTCTGTCACTTAAAAACATAGAGCTTCATCCGATATAAAGGAAGAAGACATTAAAACATGGTAGTGTTAATAATTCTAGATGTAGAAAATAAATGGTTAAAGGAAGGGCATTATGTTAACTGTGATGTACATAAGAGTTAAGGGGGAATAAGTTATATTTAATTTGGGGTGTTGTATGTAGAAAATGAGTTATTGAACAGAACATCGAACAGTCTTCTAATAGGAAATTATGTAATTTCTCAAATTTCTGAATAATGAGGCATTCCTTTGTGAATCATTAGGCAAGACATTTTCAGGGATTGTTAAGCTGAGGGAGATCTGAGTCGCTGGGCCCTGGACTCAACAGTTCATGTAACACAACTTATTATCAAGTTACCGGAGGTACTTTGGATAAAATGACATATCTAGAGATATGAAATCTACACACGTTTGCAAAAATGTATTAATATTAAAGTGGGATTTTACTGGAGCTAGCATCCATTCGTAGCTGTCTTAGAAAAAATGCAGTGATACCTAGACAGAAAAGTTAGTTATCCTTCATGTTAGGTCTACCCTTCGTGATAGTGTAGAGAAAGATGGGAATAAACATTGAGTCTTTATCTTCTCATTGATTCCTCTCTTTCCTTTAAGTGGACTCAAAATGCAGCGGCCTGACCCTGAGAACCCTGGGATATACAAAGGTAACTGCTGACAGCCCCTTTTTTTCCCTTCCTGAAGTGCTCAAAAGAAGCAGTTACAGCAATAGAGTAATTCTGTTGGACAATAGAATAGCTAGTGAAAAGAAGCACAGCCCTATAATCCGTCCTTGAGGTGTGGGCCTTAATTGACATATTGATATTTTCATGAAGAGCTAAGAGAACTCAATCACCCCCAGACACCTAGATCTTTTATTTGTCTCACTCAGCAGAGGAAATTTAACAGGTGACTTTTATATATTGGTTACTTTTGCTGTAGAATGGCCGAAAGATGTGAGATCTGATCCTCATGAGGAGATTTCAAGATGGGGATACAGATGAATAAAGGTGAAGAGCGTATTGTTGAGACTCGAGGGTGCAATTAAAGTTTCATCTTAGATTATTGTGAAGTCTTCAGTCTCCCCTTGGGATAGTTTGGTGTGACATCCTCTCTTTATCCATAGTTTTCATACAGTTTGGGTTAAACTGGCCCCCAGCGTGAAGGCAGGAATCATGTCTTAAAGGCAATGGTGAGGTGTCTGTGTGATTTGGAGAGAATTTCCTTTTGTTTTCAGGAGAAATCTTTTTTACTTTGAAATATAAAAAAATGTTTACAACATACATTGTTTATATCCTGGGAGTGTGTTTTCTTCACAAACTTGACATCTGGAAGTTTTTGCTTCTAGTCCTGAATTACTGATAGACCATTTGTTTTCATTCTGTCTCATTTGTTCTTTACTACTTTGTTTCTTCTCTCTTGTGTGTGTATGTGTGGTTTGTTTGTGTTTTTTTTTTTTTTTTTTGTATTTGTATCATGCAAGTATTTTTATGTCTTTTTCTTCTATTACCTCTTTTTCATGGTTTTACAATATTTTGTATTGTGGTAAAATACACATAACATAAAAGTGGCCATTTTAAAGTATACATCCTGAAGCATTAATTACATTCACATTATAATGCAACCATCACCAGCATTCATCTCCAGAACTTTTTCATCATTCCAAACTAATGCCCTGTACCAATTAAACAAGAACATCCCATTCCAGGCTCCCATAGCCCCTGGAAAAATATTGGGGCAATTGGAGAAAATGGTATGTATAAATCCAAGCAACAGCTGAACCATGGCCACTTCGAGGGCTGGCTAATTTTCGGTTTTCCTCTGGTGTCAGATTTAGTTCTCTCGTTCATACTTATTTGAGGACGAAGATTACTAAGGGTGCCCTTATGAGGTCCCGTCAACTTGATGTGATCCCTGGTTTCCCATCTTCATCTCTCCAGCCAGGCACT
This sequence comes from Ursus americanus, assembly GCF_024610735.1. NCBI lineage: Eukaryota > Metazoa > Chordata > Mammalia > Carnivora > Ursidae > Ursus > Ursus americanus. The sequence continues at coordinate 8,508,894 of NC_142153.1, read as the reverse complement.
GCCATGATGCATAAGGATTTAAACTACAGGCAAGTGCACTCTGAACATGAATGACTTTAGTGCTTACCATTCAGACTTCCAAAAAAAGTTGACTTAGGAGTTTCATGTTGTCTCTCCAGATTGTCGATATTTTTAAGTTTTATTTTTTTTTAAGTCTGCATTTTTCAGGGTGTCTGGATGGCTCAGTGAGTGGAATAAGCAATTCTTGATCTCAGGGTGGTGAGTGCAAGCCCCACATTGGGCATAGAGATTACTTAAAAATTCAGTGTTTTTCTTTATTCTTATCAGGACGGTGGATTGAAGTAACCAGCTTTCTATTATGAAAAATTGTGTTTACTAAAAATTTTAATTATTATTATTTGAGAGAGAATGAGAGTGCACACACACATGTGCGTGCTAGGAGGCAGAAGGAGAGGGAGAGAGAAAATCCCAAGAAAATCCCACTTAGGTACCCCTAATAAAAATTATTATTACTTTTTTAAAGGTTGCCTGTACGTTCTTTTTTTTTTTTTAACCTTTTTATAGATGGGGGAGGGGCCAAGGGAGAGGGAGAGAGAATCCCAAGGAGGCCCCACTGCCCAGTGTGGAGCCTGATGTGGGGCTCAATACCATGACCCTGAGATCATGACCTGAGCTGAAATCAAGAGTTAGTGGCTTACCTGACTGAGCCACCCAGGGAAACCCCTACTAAAAATTTTGAAATAATATTTTAATTTGGACTTTAATTTGCATTGTATTTTATAGTCATTTTAATTTGGGGAGCTCATTACTCTTGAGGAGTGGTTATATAGTGGCTTATAGAGGAATTCCTAGAAGCACTTACATTCTTTTTCTAAAAAAATTTAAAATTAATTAATTAATTTTTAATTTTGAGAGTAGTTGACTCCTAATGTTACATTAGTGGCAGTTACAATGTAGTGATTCAACAACTTTATTTTTCAAATTTTAATTCAGTATTGTCAACATACATTGTTATATTGATGTCAGGTGTATAATATACTGATTCACTGATTCTATACAGTACTCAGTGCTTGTGAAGATAACGTGATATTCTGTGGTCACCATAAGTATAGCTATCATGTGTCATGATACAACACTATTACAATTCCATTGACTATATTCCCTATTCTGTGCCTTTTACTCCCATGACTTATTCATTCTATAACTGGAAGCCTGTATCTCCCACTCCCCTTCACTCATTTTGCCCATCCCACCACTCCTATCTCTCTGGCAATCATAAGTTTGTTTTCTGTATTTGTAGGTCTGATTTTGCTTCTTGTTTACTCGTTTGTTTTGTTTTTTGGATTCCACACATAAGTGAAATTATATGGTACTTGCTTTTCTCTGTCTGACTTATTTCAAATAGCATAATACCCGTTAGGTCCATCCATTGTCGCAAATGGCAAGATCTCATCCTTTTTTATGGCTCAGTAATATTCCATTGTATGTATATACCATGTCTTTTGGCTCCATTAATTTATTGAGGGACACTTCCATATCTTGGCTATTATAAATAATGTTGCAATTAACATTGGGGGTGCATGTATCCTTTGAAATAGTATTTTTTTCCATAAATACCCAGTACTAGAATTATTGGATTCTATGGCATTTCTATTATTAATTTTCTGAGGAACTCTTGTACTGTTTTCCACAATGGTCATATCAATTTACATTGCCACCAACAGCACACAAGGGTTACTTTTTCTCCACGTCCTTGCCAATCCTTGTTATTTCCTATCTTTTTTATTGTAGTCATTCTGACAGGTCTAAGGCGATATCTCATTATGGTTTTAATTTGTATTTCCCTGATGATTAGTAGTGTCGAGCATCTTTTCATGTGTCTGTTGGACATCTGTATGTCTTTGGAAAAATGTCTATCTAGGTCCTCTGTCCATTTTTAATCAGATTATTATTATTTTCTGGTATTGAGTTGTGTAAGGTCTCTATATATTTTGGATACTAACCCCTTATGTGATATGTCATTTACAAATATCTTCTTCCTTTCAGTAAGTTGCGTTTTTGTCTTATTGATGGTTTCCTTCACGTGCAAAAGCTTTTTATTTTGATGTAGTCCCGATAGTTTATTTTTGCTTTTGTTTCCCTCACCTTAGCAGACATATCTAGAAAATTGTTACTAACAGCTGATGTCAAAGAAATTACTGCCTATGTTTTCCTTTAGGATTTTTATGGCTCCAGGTCTCACATTTAGGTCTTTAATCCATTTTGAGTTTATTTTTTGTGTATGATGTTAGAAAGTGGTCCAGTATCATTCTTTTGCATGTAGCTGTCCAGGTTTATCAGCACCATTTATCAAAGAGAGACTCTTGTCCCCACTGTTTATTTTTGTCTTCTTTGTCTTTGTCATAGATTAATTGACATATAGACATGGGTTTATTTTTGGGTTCTCTGTTCTATTGATCTGTGTTCTATTTTTTGTGCCAGGATTGTACTGGTTGTTTTTGGTTTTGTTTTTGTTTTCAGATAGAGAGAGGGAGGGGAAGAGGGAGAGAGAGTGAATCTTGAGCAGATTCCATGCCTAGCATGGAGCCCAATGCAGAGCTTGATCTCATGACCTTGAGATCATGACCTGAGCTGAAATCAAGAGTTGAATGCTTAACACACTGAGCCACCCAGGCAGCCCTCTGCCAGTACTGTACCGTTTTGATTACTACAGCTTTGTGGTATATCTTGGAATTTGGAATTGTGATACCTCAAGCTTTGTTCTTCTTTCTTAGGATTGCTTTGGATATTTGGAGTCTTTTGTGGTTCCGTACAAACTTTAGGATTATTTGTTCTAGTTCTGTGAAAAATGTTGTTGGTATTTTGATAGAGATTGAATCTATAGTTTGCTTTGAGTAGTATGGACATTTTAACAATATTAATTCTTCCAAACGTGAGCATGGAATATCTTTCCATTTGTTTGTATCATCTTCAATTTTTTCATGAATGTTTTATAATTTTCAGAGTACAGATCTTTCACATTCTTAGTGCTGTTTATTTCTAGGTAGTTTATTCTTTTTGGTGTAACTGTAATTGGGATTGTTTTCTTAATTTCCCTATTACTTCATTAATAGTATATAGAAACACAATTGATTTCTCAGTATTAATTTTGTGTCCTGAAAATTTATTGAATTCATTTGTTCTTTTTTTCATGTATCATAATTCATGGTATCTATATCTTAATTTTGGAAAAAAAGATTAATCCAAAATCACAAATTTAAACATCACCTTCTCCAAACATAACAACCCCTTATTTCCATCCAAATACTATATAATTATTACAATTCTTTTTTTAAATTAATTTTTTATTTAAATGTGATTAACACCTAAAGTATTATTAGTTTCCAAGGTAGAGGTCAGTAACTCATCAGTGTTATATAACACTCAGTAGTCATTATATCACGTGTCTTCCTTAATGTCCATCACCCAGTGACCCCATATCTTTACCTCCCCTCCCCTCCAGAAACCCCCAGTTTGTTTCCTATGATTAAGAACCTTTATGGTTTGTCTCTGAGTTCATTTATTCTAATAATTTTTTGGTGGAGTCTTTAGGGTTTTCAATGAATATTATGTCATCTGCAAGTAGTGACAATTTATCTCTTCCTTACCAATATGGATGTCTTTTATTAGAAGCACTTTTGTTTGGTAACCTGAGGTGTACTCGCAAAAAGAAAATGCCCTACGATTAGCTATGCTTAAATCTTCTTTCATGTGACACAAATCCATGCTTGCGCACATGCTACTTCTCATGATCTTTCATAGTATTTAGTCTTTCCCCTATTATTGCACTTGTACCATTTAATAAAAAGAAAACACTTGCAATTTTATTATACATCTCTACTATGAGACTGCGAGCCCTATGAGGGAAGAAAATGTCTCATGTACTTACATTTCAAATTTATTTCCTGGTTCAATGTCTGGTATTGTAGGTTCTCAACAACAAAAACGAGAGTATATAGTTGAACAACGAGAGGGAGAATGTCTAAATATAAATGTGATAGAGTAGTTACAGTTTGTCACAAGATATTTGTAGAAGCTCTAAGAGGGAAAAGACCTTTATCATATTTTCTCTGAAGTGCCAAAAAGTCTGAGTGAAAATATGTTAAGATGTTTTTTGGACCCTACTTCAACTTTTTAATTAATGAATAGGTTCCTCAGGACTCCTAGAATTGTTGGTGGGGGTAAGAGGAATGGTTTTCTAGATATAATTATTAGAAAATCTGCTTAAAAACAACTGTATTATTATTTAAAAACATTTTTTAAAGTAAATAATGCAAACATATACCAAAGAATTTAAAGAGTTCAAAAGGGATATGAAACAAACACCTCCTTTACTCTCTTGTTCCCCAGACACCAAATTCTCCTCACCTGAACCAACCTCTGTTATCAGTTTCTGGATCTCCTTCCCAGAGTCTATACATTTACATGAAAATTAGTTATACTTGGCTACTCACCTTGCTTTCTTCATTTAACAGTATGTCTTGGATGTCAACAATACTTCAATAATAATAAGTCCCAAAACATAGTCTTGGAGATATTATAGAACATTACATATAGAGCTACCTCACATTTTATAAGATCAAAGACAGTATTCCATTCTATGACGGAACCATAGCTTATTTAATTAGTCTTTTGTTAATAGGAACTGACATTTTCCTCAACATTTTGTTATGATAGCAATACTGCAATGACTATTCTCATACTTTCATCATTTCCCACACGTGTGAGAATATCTGTAGACTGAGTACCTTAAAGTTGGATTGCTGGGTTACTGGGGGTATGTCTTCTAAATTTTGATTAAAGTTGCCTAATTGTCCTGTATAGAGCTTGTAAAATTTATTCTCCCACAAGCAAGCGTGAGGGAAGCCATTTCACCATCCTCAGTCACACAGTGGTTATCAGATTGCTTGATCTTTGTCACTCCAATGGGTTAAAAATGAGATACAGTTATAGGTTTATTCTACCTTTATCTTTTTATGAATGAATTAGTTCTCTTTCCATATGCTTTTTTAAAATTATGTTCAACTAGACAACATATAGTACATCATTGGTTTTTGATGTAGTGTTCAATGATCATTAGTTGTGTATAATGCCCAGTGCTCATCAGAACACATGCCCTCCTTACCTTCCATATGTTTAAGAATCTTTTCTGAATGGGGCATCTGGGTGGTTTAGTTGGTTAAGCATCTGCTTTCGGCTCAGGTCCTGATCCCAAGGTCCTGGGATGGATCCCCACATTGGGCTCCCTGCTCTGTGGGGAGTCTGCTTCTCCCCCTCCCTCTGCCTCCTGCTCCCCCTGCTTGAGGTCTGTCTCTCTCTGTCAAATAAATAAAATCTTTAAATAAATTTTTAAAAAGAATCTTTTCTGCATGTTGTCTCTATCCTTTTGCTTATTTTCCTATTGGGGTATTGTTCTGTTCTCTTACTGTTCATAGAATTTTATGTATAGTAAGGAAACGAACATTGTTTAACTGGCAAATGATTGAGACTTCCTTAATTACTGAGGGGAAAATAATTGAAAAGTCCTTAAGATAGAAATATAGGATTAGCTGGTAACAAAAAAGCAACTTGGGCTAGTGAAAAGGGTGGTGGATAAGAAACGTTTATTTTTTACCACCAAAGTTATTGTCCTCAACATGCCACTCCTGATTCCTAATTTTCATTCTCTTCATCTACAGATCAGGGTTGTTGAATTGGTAAAGACATTTCAATATTAAGATGACCTTTCATTTAGGACCTGGGAGGGAGTTCAAGGAGAACTAGTCAAGTGACTAATATAACTCCTGGGTAATATATTTACTGATTTACAATTGCTGTGCACCTCCTATACAGGAAAAAAAAAAAATCCTGAATCTGTTCTCTGTGGTTCTGGTGTTACCTCTTATTTTACTGTAAGCAGGACTCCCCCACTCCCACTTCTCCTTGGGAATCTGGAGCTGCTTGCAATAAAAAGAAAAGCAGGTCTGCATCCCAAACTTGTGTGTATGCCAGTCCCTATAATCACTTGTTTCTAATTTGTCCCTGCACTTTCGCATGGTTTTGCTACAAGATCATCTTTAGAAAGTGAAGGAACTGAGAAGCAACAGAAAAAAATTTCTGGTTTTGTCATGGCTAAGTAGCTTGTAGTAAACTAACCTTTCCACACAAAGTAACCGTAACATCTGGACAGAATACCTAACACAATCATTTGAAGGCACTGGAGAACAGTCAACACAGGCAAGACTTCAGGGGTTACAATTCCAAGAAGGGAAGGACAAGGAAATGAGTTCTACATTCACCTTGGGTGCTTTTTCCTATGGATGTTTGGCAGTTCCCTGGGTGGGGACAGTATGGGGATATGGAGGCATGTGGGAAAGAATGAGGGGAAGGAAGGATAAAGTCTCAGCAGAAAGCAGGAATTTCACTGAACTGAGGAGGTAAAAGATATGGTGTTTGTGCATATGGCCCTTCTCTTCACTACGTCTATATCTTTGGGGGTAAATACCCAGTAGTGCAATGGCTGGGTCATAGGGTAGCTCAATTTTTAACTTTTTAAGGGACCTCCACACTGTTTTCCAGAGTGGCTGTACCAAATTGCATTCCCACCAACAATGTAGGAGGGATCCCCTTTCTCCACATCCTCTCCAGCAATTGTTGTTTCTTGCCCTGTCAATTTTTGCCATTCTAACTGGCATAAGGTGGTATCTAAGTGTGGTTTTGATTTGAATTTTCCTGATGGCTAATGATTTTGAACATTTTTTCATGTGTCTGTTGGCCATTTGTATGTCATCATTGGAAAAGTGTCTGTTCATATCTTCTGCCCATTTTCTGATTTGTTTGTTTCTTGTGTATTGAGTTTGAGAAGTTCTTCGTAGATCTTGGATACCAGTCTTTTATCTGTAGTATCATTTGCAAATATATTCTCCCATTCCGTGGGATGCCTCTTAGTTTTTTTGACTGTTTCCTTGGCTGTGCAGAAGTGGGACTTTTATCCCACGTTCATTTTATCCCAAGTTCATTTTATCTTTTGTTTCTCTTGCCTTTGGAGATGTGTCATGAAAAAGGTTGCTGTGGCCGATGTCGTAGAGGTTGTGCCCTATGTTCTCCTCTAGGATTTTGATGGATTCCTGTCTCACATCAAGGTCTTTCATCCATTTGGAGTTTATCTCTGTGTATGGTGTGAGAGAGTGGTCAAGTTTCATTCTTTTACATGTAGCTGTCCAATTTTCCCAGCACCATTTATTGAAGAGACTGTCTTTTTTCCACCGGATGTTTTCTCCTGCTTTATTAAAGATTAGTTGCCCAAAGAGCCAAGGGTCCATTTCTGGGTTTTCTATTCTGTTCCATTGGTCTATGTGTCTGTTTTTGTGCCAGTACCATGTTGTCTTTGTGATCACAGCTCTGTAGTACAGCTCGAAATCCAGCATTGTGATGCCCCCAGCTTTGTTTTTCTTTTTCAACAGTTCCTTGGCGATTCGGGGCCTTTTCTGGTTCCATACAAATTTAAGGACTATTTGTTCCGGTTCTTTGAAAAATGTCATTGGTATTTTGCTCGGGATAGCATTGAAAGTGTAGATTGCTCTGGGTAGCATGGACATTTTAACTCTGTTAATTCTTCCGATCCATGAGCATGGAATATTTTCCCATCTTTTTGTGTCTTCTTCAATGTCTTTCAAGAGTGATTTATAGTTTCTAGAATATAGATCCTTTACGTATCTGGTTAAGTTAATTCCAAGGTAACGTATGATTTTTGGTGCTATTGTAAATGGGATGGATTCCCTAATTTTCTTTCTTCAGTCTCATTATTCGTGTATAGAAATGCAACTGATTTCTGAGCATTGATTTTGTATCCCACCACATTACTGAATTGCTCTATAACTTCTAATAGTTTGGGAGTGGATTCTTTTGGGTATTCCATATAGAGTATCATGTCATATGCAAAGAGAGACATTTTGACTTCTTAGCCGATTTGATACCTTTTATCCCTTTTTGTTATCTGAATGCTGTTGCAAGGACTTCTAGTACTATGTTGAATAATAGTGGCGAGAGTGGGCATCCTTGTCGTATTCCTGATCTTAAGGGAAAGGCTTCCAGCTTTTCCCCATCGAGAATGATATTTGCTGTAGGCTTTTCATAGATGGTTTTTATGAGATTGAGGAATGTACACTCTATTCCTACACTCTGAAGGGTTTTAATCAGGAAAGGATGCTGTATTTTCTCAAATGCTTTTTCTTTTTTTTTTTTTTTAAAGCTTTCAAGTTTTTATTTTATTTTATTTTATTTATTTATTTGACAGAGACAGAGACAGCCAGTGAGAGAGGGAACACAAGCAGGGGGAGTGGGAGAGGAAGAAGCAGGCTCATAGCAGAGGAGCCTGATGTGGGGCACGATCCCGGAACGCCGGGATCACGCCCTGAGCCGAAGGCAGACGCTTAACCGCTGTGCCACCCAGGCGCCCCATCAAATGCTTTTTCTGCATCTATTGAGAGAATCATATGATTTTTGAATTTTTGTTTCTGGATAAAATCTATGACACTGATTGATTTGCGAATGTTGAACCACCCTTGCATCCCAGGGATGAATCCCACTTGGTCATGATGGATAATCCTTTTAATGTACTGTAGGATTCTATTAGTCAGGATCTTGTTGAGGATTTTGGCGTCCATATTCATTAGGGAAATCGGTCTGTAATTCTCCTTTTTGATGAGGTCTTTGCCTGGTTTGGGGATCAAGGTAATATTGGCCTCATAGGATGAGTTTGGTAGCTTTCCTTCTGTTTATATTTTTTGAAATAGCTTTGGGAGAATAGGTATTATTTCTTCTTTGAATGTTTGGTACAATTCCTCAGGAAAACCGTCCGGGCCTGGAGTTTTGTTTTTTGGAAGGTTGTTTATCACTGACTCAATCTCTTCATAATTAATTGGGCTGTTTAAAAAAAAATCAATTTCTTCCTGTTTCAATCTTGGTAGTTTATAGGTTTCCAGGAAGTCCTCCATCTTGTCCAGATTGCTTAATTTATTGGCATAAAGCTGTTGATAAAAGTTTCTAATAATCCTTCCGATTTCATTGGTGTTGATTGTGACCTCTCCTTTTTCATTCATAATTTTATTAATTTGGGTCCTTTCTCTATTCTTTTGGATAAGTCTTGCCAGTGGTCTGTCAATTTTATTAATTCTCTCAAAGAACCAGCTTCTAGTTCTATTGATCTGCTCTACTGTACTCCTGGTTTCTAATTCATTGATTTCTGCTCTAATCTTGGTCAACTGCTTCCTCGTGTGTGGATTAGGCCTGTCCCTCTGTTGCTGTTCTAGCTTCTTGAGGTGAGAATATAAAAACTTTAGACTTTTCTATTCTTTTGAGTGAGGCTTGGATAGCTATGTATTTTCCCCTTAGGACTGCCTTTGCAGTATCCCATAGTTTTTGGACCGTTGTGTTTTCATTCTCGTTGGTTTCCATGAATCGTTCAAATTGATTTTTGATTTCCTGGTTTATCGAATCATTCCTGAGCACGATGGTTCTTAGTCTCCAAGTGTTTGAGTTTCTTCCACATTTTTCCTTGTGGTTGAGTTCCAATTTCAAAGCGTTGTGGTCTCAGAATATGCATGGAATTATTTCAGTCTTTTGGTATCAGTTGAGACCTGTTTTGTGACCCAGAACATGGACTATTCTTGAGAATGTTCCATGGGCATTAGAATAGAATGAGTATTCTTTGGTTCTGGTGTGTAGTGTTCTATATATATATATCTATGAGGTCCAACTCGTCGAGTATGGTATTCAAAGCACTTGTTTCTTGATTTCTTGCTTTGGTGATTTGTCTATTGCTGGTAGTGTAGTGTTGAGGTCCCCTACTATTAACATATTTTTATCTATATGTCTCTTTTTTCTGGTTAAGAGATGGCTTGTGTATCTTGTTGCTCCCCTGTTGGGGGCATATATATTTCCAATTGTCATATCCACTTGTTGGATCCATCCTTTAAGAATAATATAGTGCCCTTCTGTGTCTCTAACTATAGTCTTTAGTTTAAAATCCAAACTGTCTGATATGAGAATTGCTACCCCAGCTTTCTTTTGAGGTCCATTGGCGGGAAAGATGGTATTCCATCCCTTTCCTTTCAGTCTGGATGTATCTTTAGGTTCAAAATGAGTCTCTTGTAGACAGCAAATGGATGAGTCATGTCTTCTTATCCAATCTGCAACCCTGTGGCATCTTATGGGGGCATTTAGGCCATTTACAATGAGACCGATTATTGAGAGATATGATTTTAATGATGCCATGTTGCCTGTAAAGTCTCTGTTTCTATAGATTGTGACTTTCTGTTCTGTATCACTCTTGGGGGCTTTTAATTTTTATAGAACCCACCTTAATATCTCCTGTAGGGCTGGTTTCCTGGTTACAAAATTGGTCAATGACTGGCGATTCTGTAAGGTCTTTATTTCTCCATCAATTCTGAATGACAGCTTTGCTGGATAAAGGATCCTTGGCTGCATGTTTTTCTCTGAAAGAGCTTTAAAAATGCTCCCCCCCCAACCCTTTCTCTCATTCCAGGTCTGTGTAGACAGGTCTGACGTAATTCTGATACTTTGCCTTGGTACGTGAGAAATTTCTTTGCCCCGGCCCCTTTCAATACTGTATCCTTGGATCTAATATTTGCGAAATGCACTATGATGTGACGTGGTGTAGGTTTCTCATGGTTGAGCTTGGGAGGGGTCCTCTCTGCCTCTTGGACACCAATGCTTGTTTCCCTTGCTAGATTAGGGAAGTTTTCAGCTACAATTTGTTCAAATATCTCTTCTAGACCTCTGTTTTTCTCCACCCCCTTGGGGATGCTGATGATTCTGACATTGGAACATTTCTTTGAGTCAGTAATCTCCCGTAACCTACATTCTTGAGAATGGATTTTTTTGAGCCCAGATTCTATTTTAGCTTCCTCTTCTACTGACCCATCCTCCAATTTGCTGATATGTTCTTCTGCCTCATTCACCCTGGCCGTCAGAGCCTCTAGTTTTGACTGCATTTGGCTCATAGAATTTTTAATTTCTGCCAGATTCGCTCTCATTTCCACCATTAGAGATTCTATATTCTCATTAAAATTTTAATTAATACTTTTGTCAAGTCTACACATCATCTTGACTATTGTAACTCTGAATTCCATTTGTGATAATTTGGTTACATCCATATCCATTAGTTCTGTGGCAGAGGCCACAGACCCATTGTCTTTTCTTTGCTGGGGGGGATTTCTCCTTCTCGTCATTCTGATGAGGAGAGGTTACGGGGTTGTCCAGAGCACAAATTATTGACCGGGACCCAGGCAGTATGCACTTGTTTTATAGGGATCTTAGGGATGTGGGCTTCTTGATTTTTCAGCCTGCCTTCTCGGGGAGGGGCCTGCTGCGCTGATACTCAGGCAACCCTGTTTGGGTAGAGTCTCTGTGTCCCCTGCAAGGGGGGGATGGGGATGGGCACCCTTGAGCTGGTATTTCCAGGCTTCTGTTCTCTGGCAGCTTTCCCTGGCGGTTTGCTGTGCCTCTTCTGAGAGTCAGAGCAGCAGTGGCTGAATCTCAGCCTCTATCTCAGAACAGAGGAATCGTGGACCGTTCTCCACTGATGTTCTGGCCACTTTAACTCTGTTACTGTTGGTGCTGCTCAACCCTGCAGCATACCGGGATGTGTGCCCCACACCCGGCGTCCCAGCCCTTATTTCCAGGGCCGGCGCATCTCTGTCCTTTGCGTTTCTAGCACCGCCAGCCACCAGCAGCCCCCGAGTGCTCCTGGAGCTCCCGGTCTCATTCTGGTTCCAGTGAGCACACCGGAGTTCCGTGAGAAGTCTGGTCATGCGTGTTCCCTGGCTCACGGTGTCAGTCAGCTCTCTCGCGGGTGCCGGTCCGGTCCGGGAGTCCGCCCACTCCCCCTTGCCGGTGGCTACCGCTTCCTGGCGCCCAAACGCAGCGGCTCCCTCCCCCTTCTGTTTATCTTACGATATCTGTGCACAGTTTCATGGCTCCCCGCTTCACACCTCAGTACTCAGTGCTGGAGATGTTCGTTTGTAGAGATCCAGATGTATCTTCCTGCATCTTAGGCTGATTCCGTGGATGTTCAGAATGGTCTGGTACCTATCCAACTAGACTCAGGGGTACAGCTGAAAAAGGGGTCCCCTACTCCTCCCCCATCTTAATTCCTCCCCCCTATTTGGACAGTTTAAATCTTGATCAAAACTTTCTGGGGCGCCTTGGGTGGCTCAGTCGTTAAGCGTCTGCCTTCGGGTCAGGTCCTAGGTGACTTATTCTTTGCAAGGCTTTTCTTGGATGTGGAGCACCAGGCCTCTTAAGAGCCTAGACATTGTCATTTTTCCCTCTCCCCTCCAACCTCCCCATGAACTTGTTCAAGGCATTCTTCATGTCTTCATTCCTGAGAGAGGAGATGACGGGGTTCCGCAGAGGGGTCACTGCGGTGAAGAACACAGACACCACGTTGTCCTCCAGGAGGCTGGTGGATGGACAAGAATAGATGAAGATGCAGTATCCCAGGAAGAGTGTGACGATGGTGAGGTGTGCTCACAGGTGGATAAGGCCTTCTGCCTGCCTTCAGAGATCTGTTGCCTCAGACTCACCATGATGACTGCATAGGACACCAAGAGGACCACGAAACAGACCATCAAGATCAGCCCGCTGTTGGAGATGATGAGGATTTCAATGATGTGGGTGTCCGTGCAGGCCAGTTTGATCACCTGAGGCACATCCCAGAAGAAGCTGTCAATCTCATCAGGACCACATAGGGCAGCTTGATAGTGAGGGAGGTCAGCGATATGGAGTTGATGGTACCCCCCGTCCAGAGGGCCACAGCCAGCAGCACACATACTTTCCAGTTTATCACTGTCATGTACTGCAGGGGTTTGCAAATGGCCACGTACCGATCGTAGGCCATGACAGTGAGGAGAAAGATCTCGGTGCAGGCAAAGGGGTGCAGGAAGAACATCTGGGTGACGCAGGCCTCAAAGGAGATGAGCTTCTCTTCTGACCATGTATCTCTGAGCATCTTGGGGACAGTGACCGTGGAGTGGCAGACATCAATAAAAGATAGGTTACTGAAGAAGAAATACATAGGGATATGGAGCCGGCGGTCATAGATAATAGTTATGACAATGAGGATGTTCCCAATCAGTGTCAGGACATAGGAAGTGAGGAACAGGGCAAACACAGTCATCTGCACCTTCTGATTGACAGATAAGCCTCTAAGCCGAATGTATGTCACGGAAGTGGTTTGATTGAGTAGGTCCGCCTCTTCCATTCTCTTTGTTGGACACTCTGCAAAGAATTAGGAAAAAAAATAACACTTAGCATCTGTATCAATCATCTGGTCACTTAATTTCTTCTGTGTTTGCTTTTCCCTCCATCTGGAGCTTATGGTCCAGTATCTTATTTTAAAAACCCCATTCAGCGTCTTCAATCATGCTGCATACACAGTAGGCACCACAGAGACATTTTTGGGAAAATAGTGCAGAGAACCATGATTCACCAAGAGATATAAGGCAGCCTTGGAGAGCGGAGGGCTTATATTTACTCATAAATCTTTAGCAGAGAAGAAACCAGGAGTTTTCTACCCCAAGCCAGTAACATGTTCAAAGTTGTACACAGCCTGGCCTTGAGCATGGTTTTCTCTATTGCCTGTTGACTGCGTTTTTCACTCGTCCGAAGGACTTCCACCCCTGCGCGCTCTGCCGTGATGCCCTGGGACTGTCATGGCAGTGACCTGGTCTGTGGCCGGTAGACGCTTTTCCCCAGTCGGCTGAACAATGGGCAGGGTGGTTGGGGTGTCTTAGAAAGAGCTGAGAGTTTTCCTCATTTCTTTCTTTCCTCCCCTCCCCTCCCCTCCCCTCCCCTCCTCTCCTCTCTTTGTTTCTTTTTTTTTTCATTTTATAGATAGGGAAAATGAGGCAGAGAGAGGTAAAGCAATGGGCTTAAGTTCACAGAGAATTGCAGTAACAGCTGTGTCTGGAGCACAGGCCTCCTGAGTCCCAGACCAGGCTCTCTATGCCACCACTCTGACCTGAATCGTTTATGTGATGGTTGGCATAATTAGGGCGCTAAGTGGAATGGGTCTTGGTGAGCTGCCTCTTCCTCTGCTAGGTGCACCCCACCAGCCTGGTTGGGCATCTGTGGGGAGTCTCTCTTCTCTCGCTTGTCTTCATGTCACAGCCTGGATGCACAGTCTTCCAGGGGTGCCCACCCATGCATGCTGCTCTCTTGGTTCCCGGGATCCGCTCATCCTGTGCTATCTTCTTCCCATCACTGATCACTACTGGAGTGTTCCCTCATTCCTCAAGGGCAGGCTCTCTGCCAGACAAAAGAATCAGCTCAACATTGGTTATGAAAAAGGACTAGAGAACTCTTTATCTTCTGCCTCTACTTATCTTTTCCATCTCCAGTATTTCCTATTTCTCATCGTGCTGGTCTTCTGCAGACAGTGGCCCTTTTGATAGTCTATATCAATAGAGGGAAGATTAAGGTAGTGTCAAATTAGGAAACTAGCAAAGTAGAGTCATGGGAAAAGAAGGTATTTCTGGGGCACGAGAAGACTTTTAGTTAACATTTGAATTAAACTCAGAGTGTTTAGAGCTTAGATTAATATTTATTGTAACATCTTAATGTAGTGACGGATTAACTTTACTATTAAGCAGTTTTTCTTAGTGGGGGTGCCTGGGTGGCTCCGTTAGTTAAGCGTCTGCCTTCGGCTCAGGTCATGATCCTGGAGTCCCGGGATTTAGTCCAGCATCTGGCTCCCAGATCAGTGGGGAGTCTGCTTCTCCCTCTGACCATCTCCCCTGTCCCCTCTCATGCTCTCTCTCACTCTCTCAAATAAAGAAATAAAATCTTAAAAAAAGTGAAATATTTCTTAGTATTCACTTAAAGCTTCTGCTCTAGAAAGCTACTTTATTTCATTGTTTTCTAGATTTACTTATTTTTAGAGAAAGAGAGAGTATGTGTGTGTGTATGTGTGTGTGAGTGGGGGGGGGGCAGAAGGAAAAGGAGAGAAAGAATCTCAAGCCAACTCCACACCTAGCACAGAGCCCGCTAGGGGGCTTGATCCCACAGCCGTGTTTTCATACTTGAGCTGAAACTGAGAGTTAGATGCTCAACCAGCTTAGCCATTCAGGTGTCCCCAGAAAGCTATTTTAAAAGTTGTATGATTTACATCTGTTCCCTTTTTAATTTACTAATCAACCGAAAGGATGATTGCAAACTAGAAAACTAAAGAACTGAGCAAGAATGAAGCCAGGGGTTTATTTTAAATTAATCTGGAGAATTTCACCGCACAGAGTGGATGGAGAACTAGGTCTGTAATGAAGACTTGTGTTCCATCATCATCACATTTTTTTTCTATTTCTTTGGAGCTGCAGGAAAAAAAGCTTTGAGAAATGGAGATGTGCCCCACTGCAGTAGAAATTTGGTGTCAGTTTATGTTGAGAATATGGTGCACAAAAAGAAAATCGAATGTCTGTGGCATATGCTTCAGAAAAATGTAGGAAAATAATTAAGAACAAAACCAGAGTAAGACAGAGTGTCTGTAAAATCACCCTGGGTTGTTTCCGGTGCTCCCGTCCCCTCCAAAGAGAACTGAATTGTCACGGTCTGGTAGTTTCAATGTCAAGTTTTGATAGTGAATTATTTTCTAGTGGAAAGAACTAATCAGACAAATTTAAAGTTGGGCACATCAGATAACCTTGTTTACCTTGATTTTTCCATAAGCATGGCCAGAGCCCTCAAAGTTCTCCTGGGTCTTGTTCAGTTTTTGGTGATCAGTCACGGTAAATACATATGGTGATATTTTACCAGGAGAGCTCCAGGGTTTTTGCAAAATTTTACACCTTAGCGCCTATATTATTATCATCGTTATTAGTATGTTGTGCATGTAACTCTGCCTTAAGATTTTCGAAAATTGGTTTCCAGTCAGCTGGAAATGTGTCGTAAGAATGATAAACTTTTTGCACTTTTTCAGATGATATTGGCAGTGGAATGATTCAAAGTCACTATCAACCACTTTTCCAGGCCATGCTAGCTTACCAGGAGATTTCTAACACAAACTTGTCCTAATTATTCACAACCAGTGTGATGGAGGCATTGTTTCCTTGGCAGCACACTCTCTGGGTGTAAGTTTTATATGGCTAGCTTCAGACAGATTATTCTACCGAGTACTGAAGGGAAATGTGTACAGAAAGAGAGCAGCTGGGGCTGGCAGCTGCAGGGTTGGGTGGTTTTTTGGTTTGTGTGTGTGTGTGTGTGTGTGTGTGTGTGTGTGTGTGTGTGTGTGTGTGAGAGAGAGAGAGAGAGTGTTTACCTGAATTACATAGGTTTTATCTCCTTGGGACCTTTTAAGCAATGTCATCACCTTACCCTAGTCATAGTTAGAAAAAGTTAATTCTGTGGGGACTAACGTTACAGACTTTGAAATTGTCAGTAGGGGAATTTAAAGGGAAAGCAGGGCTTCCACATCTAAACCTTTAGGATGTGTTTAGACATGATTAAATGAACTACTAGTCTGTGCTAAGTATTAGGTGAGGGGCTTTCATGGTTTCTCATGTAATCCACATACAAACACAGAGATGAGGCACGGGCCATGGAGTTAAGATTTTAATCAGCTCTCTGCCAGAGAGGGCAAGGGTTTGGCCTTGAGGGTCAGGTTGTGTGAGTGCAAGTCCTAGATGTGTAAGTTTGGGCAAGTTCCTTAACCTCTCTGGGCCTCAGCTTCTCATCCATAAAACATCAATAACAATGGTCTTTTGTTTCTTAGGACTCTTGAAATCTTTGCAAAGCCTGTGGCACTTAGTGAATATGTTGCTTAAGTTAATGCAGTTAAGCAATATGCAATTCAAACAAACAAGAAAGCCACCACCCCGTAACAGCCAACTCTTTTGGCATCACTATTGGCCTCCTTTTCCCCAGTTGTCTTGTTGCGTTTGTTACCATTGATCAGAGGCCAGACTTGAAGGGATTGAAAAACTCAGAGCTTCTAGAACACAGAGATACTGCTACTTGATCCATGTGGGGCTTGTATTATATTGTGACGTTGGCAACTAGGGTATGCATAAGGAAGAGGGGTATACTGCCCGTACTCATTCTCAAGTAGTTTTGTAATTGAGATCCTTTATCCTAGGCATAGTACACCAAGGATAATATAGAAAATGATGTTCAGTTGATTATAGGGCAATTACTATCACCACTGTCACTGATACTATGCAAGGTTGAGAAATTAATTTTTGGCCTAACCTACAGTGTCTGTATTTCCCACTTCTTCTGGGTAGCCCTCTCCCCTGGCCCACTACGTCCCTCTCTGACTGTATACTGAATGTCCCACTCAGGCTTTTTCTCCCAGGAAGTCCCTCATGCTCCAAAAATTGTGTGTTCCCATTTCCTCTGCAGAATAAATGAGAAGAATTATGGACACTGGCATAGCACTTGAGAGCTTGTAAAGCTCTTTCACACTCATTAATTTATTTGATCTTCACAATATCCCTGTGATATTGTGGGGAGCATTATAGAAAAAGTAGACTTGGCATTAAGTGATTTTCAGAGTTTATATATCAGGGAAGCAGCTGAACCAGGTCTTCTGCTGCTGATTCTGATATTTACTCCATTACTTCACTTGGATGCTGTATTTCTGAGAGAAGCCACACTAAAAAGAGTTGCTTGTTGAATCGCATAGAAAGGTTTCATTGGTTTCGGGATAGGTAACTTCTTGGTTACCTTGGTTACCTTGGTTACCTTGGTTTTTTTAAAGATTATTTATTTATTTTTTGGAGAGAGCATGGCGGGGGGAGGGAGATGGAGAGGGACAAGGAGACTCCTCACAGAGCAGGGAGCCCCCACTCTGGTCTCATCAGGGGGCCAGATCCCAGTACCCTGAGATCATGGCCTGAACAAAATCCGATGCTTAATTGACTGAACCACCAAGGTGCCCCACATTTTCATATTTTTGATCCTCCTGACTGACTCTTTCCTTCTTCCCATTCCATTCTGTCCACTCCAAAAGATCAAAGTGCCATACTCCTCCCTTCTGAAAGGTCACTGACTCTCTGCTAAAAGCAGACAATAAGGGGTTTATAATCTAGGGTGTGTGCAATATCACACTTACTGTAACATGAGATAAAAAGATCCTACATGGAATTTACAATACAGTGAATTAAGGTGACTTGTATTTTAGGAATTTGAGTTGAGATTTCTGTTCCTTATAATTGAAACCATCCTGACTGAGAAAACATTTGATCAGTTTTGACTCACTGGACAATGTTATTGTGAAGAATGCATTGGAGACAGTGAAGAATACTGTTACTGTGGGTTTCATTCTGATTGATAAGAAAGAATTTGTTAATGTCATGTGTGGTGGGCAGAATAATTCCCCCAAAGATGTTGCTTTTGGAATCTGGGGAATCTGTGAAAAGGGACTTTGCAAATGTGATTAGGTTATGGACCTTGAGGTGGGGAGATTCTCCTGGAATACCTGGGTGGGTCCAAAATAATCACTAGGGTCTTCCTGAGTGAAAGAGGGAGGCAGGAGAAGCAGAGTTCAAGAAGGAGATGTGACCACAGAAGCAGAGGTAGGAATGACGAGATTGCCGGTTGGAGGCGGGGGAGAAGCTAAGGAATGTAGGCTACATTCATTCTAGAAGCTGGGAAATTCAAACAAACAGATATTCTCCTAGAGTCTTCAGAAGGACTGTAGCCCTATTGACATTTTGGTTTTAGCCTCATGAAACCGATTTAGACTTCTGATCTGCAGAACGGTAAGATAATACGTTTGTGTTGCTTTAAGCCACTGAATTTGAGGTAATTTGTTATAGCAGCAATCAGAAACTAACACATTATGGAAATTGTCAGAAACTTAGAAGAGATTATGCGTAGAAGGGAAGGAAAAATTCTCCCTCTACCCCATGGTCTTCTGGCTGGACCAAGAATTAAATTTACATGAGACAGATTAAGAAAAAAAAATCAAAGTTTTATTACAGGGGCATGACAAATTGAGACCAAAACAAATAACCAAAGCAGGCAGTTTTTATACTTTTTAGACAAAAAGACAGTAAATCACAGAGGAATTGGCAGGATATAGGAAACTTAACATTAGGAGCTTCAATTCGTAAGGAATTCAAACAGAGTATGGGCTGGTGTAGTAAATTAGTAAAAAGGAACAAGGTTGTTTACACAGCTTTCTTGGTTCTTAATTTCCTATCTCTTGTGATAAGGATATTTTTTTTTTTTTGCCTCCTGAAACAGGAAGGATGTCTTTCACATGGTAGGCTTATTTCCTGCTTTCACAGAAAAAGAGAAGGGTATGAATGTCCTTCTTACATAACCAGTCTCTTAAGTAACTTATTTTACTTTATTTGAAAGATTTTCTGTGTTGGTTTGAGAGAAAGAGTGTGGGGGGAGGGCAGAAGGAGAGGGGAGAGAGAATCTCAAGCCTCCTCTGTGCCAAGTGTGATGCCCAATGCTGGTCTTGATCGCAAGACCCTGAGTTCATGACCTGACTCCAGATCACGAGTCGGAGGCTTAAACAACTGAGGGACCCAGGCGCCCTGGCAAAAGAACACTTTTGATATATTTCCAGGCAATGCAGGGAAGTGACTAGTGCAAGAGGGAAGACAAACAAGGGGGACGCTGCATTTCCCTAACTTACTGCCTAAAGAGATTTAGTTTCCAGTCTACGGGTCAGGGATGAAGAATACAGGCGAAGCTAAGCCATTTCCATGAGTTGGAGACAGCAAGATGGAAGTTGGGAGAAGTCAATATGGCTGTGGTTTACAGTACAGAATACTGAGGAGAGCGGCACAGAGAAAGAGGACCTCAGAAAGCCATCTAGGATCACTTTTGAGTTTTCATAGAATTCCTCAATTGGGCACCTGTGTGAGGAACGTATGTGCTGTGGGGAAAATTATAGCCCAGGGGAAGCAGAGAGGAAAATGTCACTAGCCTTCATACACAATCAGGAAAAGTCTGTGCTACCAGCAGCAGGCAGAGTGGAAAACCTCGTAATTCGTGGGACATTGCAAAGAGAGCTCAGAATACCAACAGAACAATAGCAAAATATATTGAAGACTACTGTGATACCACCTAACAAACCTTTGGAAAGCTAGTCTGGAAGGATAAAATAGTTTTCCAGGACCCTCACCATCAGAACAATCCTCAAGAGTATGTGTAGAAATATAAGCAATAGTTAATATCTAACATTAAAATTCACAATACCAGCCTTCCAACAAGATTACCAGGATGCAAAGAAGGAGAAAAGTTCACCTCGTACTGAGGAGAAAGATTAAACAATAGAAATCTACCCAGAAATAAAGATGATGGAAATATTGCACATGTACATTCAAACAACCGTTAGAAAGAGTTTTTATATATATAAAAATGTACACAAAGGATGAAGTGAAACAGAGGTATAGAAAATATGAAAACAAGGAAAACCCAACTTCTGGAGCTGAACAGTGGCACGTCTAAGATGAAAAATGTAGTAGATGGGCTTTCTTTCACGTTAGACACTACATAGCAAAAAGAGAGAGAGAGAGACAGAGAGAGAACTTGAATGCATGATCATAGCAGTTGTCCAGAATAAAGTAGAGAAAAGGAAGGGTACAAACCACGCCGTGCACACAAAGACTGGAGTAGGTGTGAGCTTTGTAGCAATTTCAAGTGGCCTGGTAGATAAGAAATTGGTTGAGGTACAGAAAAAAAAAAATGTTTGAAGAAGTAATGTCTGATTATTATCTGAATTGCATGAACCCTCTACACCCATAGATTCAAGAATTCAGGAATCCAGCCAACAAAACCCCCAAACATAAGGATCATGAAAAAAACCCTCCTTGTCAACCTACATCCTAATAAAATTGCTTAAGACCAATGCTAAAGAAAAAAATCTAAAAAGCAGATGGAGATGAGTCCATTGGATTACTTGTCACGTCCCTAATTCTGTAGATGGTCTCTGTTTCTTTCTGGTCTGTGTTACTCTTGGAGTCTCTCTTCCCTTACAAGATCCCCCTTCCTATTTCTTGCAGGGTGGTTTAGCGGCCAAATCCTTTGAGTTTCTTTCTGTCCTGGAAGCTCTTTATCTCTGCTCCTATTCGGAATGACTCCTTGCTGGATAAAGTATTCTTGGCTGCATGTTTTTCTCATTTAGTACCCTGACTCGATCACGCCAGCCTTTTCTGGTGTGCCAGGTCTCTGTGGATAGGTATGTGGCTAGTCTATGGTGCTTACCCCTGTCGGTGAAGACCCTCTTGTCTCGAGCTGCTTTCAGGATTTTCTCTTTCTGTCTGAAATTGCAAACGTCACTAGTATATGTTAGGGTGTTCCTCTATTCTTATGGATTTGGGGAAGAGTACTCTCTACCTCTTGGACTTGAATGCCTGTTTCCCTCCCAGATTAGGGAAGTTCTCAGCTACGATCCACAAAGATAGATCTTCTGTCCCTCTGTGTCTTCTCCCTCAGGGCC
The DNA here is from genome assembly GCF_024610735.1 of Ursus americanus. NCBI lineage: Eukaryota > Metazoa > Chordata > Mammalia > Carnivora > Ursidae > Ursus > Ursus americanus. Next base: position 8,487,440 of record NC_142153.1, on the reverse strand, counting down.
AGAAGTAATTCCAATATTGTTTCCTTTTGTGGCATCACTGATTTTTCGATTCCTCCACCCATGGTCCATTCGTTGGCTTTCTCTCTTTTCCTCAGCTTCCTTCCTTTCCATCAGCTTGTCTTTGGTGTCACTGACTCTGTCTTCTGCCTCATTGACCCTAGGCGTTAGAGCATCCACATCCAATGTAGACTGCATCTCAGTTAGAGCCTTTTGAATGTGGGCCTGATTCGATTTCATTTCTGCACTATGAGAGTCTCTCGTGTCATTTATCCTTTTTTCAAGCCCAGCTAGCAACTTTGTAATTGTCATCCTGAGTTCCAGCTCTGACATCTTACTTAAAACCGTATGCATTAGATCAGTGGCAGAGAGTGTTACCTCTGGCTATTTCTTTTGCTGTGAATCCCTCCCTCTAGTCACTTTTCCCAGAGAAGAATGAATGGGGGAGAGAGAGATTGGGATCTCACAGGGTGGACAAAACAGGGTGATCCACTTGGTCCCAAGTGTCTTTTGGTCTGTGTGTTGGAAGTCACTCAATCCCAAAATTATAAAGAAAGCCATACTCATATATATATATATATAGCGAAAGGAATCCAAAAATGAGGAATATAGGAGCGCCTGGGTGGCACAGCGGTTAAGCGTCTGCCTTTGGGCTCAGGGCATGATCCCGGCGATCTGGGATCGAGCCCCACATCAGGCTCTTCTGCTATGAGCCTGCTTCTTCCTCTCCCACTCCCCCTGCTTGTGTTCCCTCTCTCGCTGGCTGTCTCTATCTCTGTTGAATAAATAAATAAAATCCATTAAAAAAAGAAAGACTCTCTTTAAAAAAAAAAAAACAAAAATGAAGAATATGTGTATAAAATGTCAATGTAAAAAATGACAGTTCAGAAAAGATTGAAAAATGAAGAGTTGCTAAAATAAAAAAAGTGGTTGGAAAGGGAAAAAAGAGGGAAAAAAAAGAAATGGAAAATTTTGAATGGAGAGAGAAATGAATCATGAGAAAAAGCCTCAAGCTCTAGGTGCTATTTTCCCCTAGCGCTGGAGTTTGGCCATCCTCTTTGGTCTGTAAACTTGCTGTTCACTTGTTCTTTCACCTCGTTTTCGGGGGGTGGGGGCCTAGTGCGCTGATTCTCGGGTGTTTTTGCCTGGACGGGGATGCACTGCCCCTTGCCAGGGGGCCCGGTGGGGCTCAGGGTCAGCTGGTTGCTCTGTGTGCCTTGTGTTCCCAGAGGGCTTTCCCTGCCTCTTGAAAGGGTGAGAATAAAAACGGCCGCCCTCATCTGTAGGCGCAGAGGTGTGATGCTGTTGTGCACCAAGTTCTGTAGACTTCTGCGGTGCTCCCCACACCAAAGCTCCTTGGGGAAGGCGGAGGGTCACAGCGCTTCTGTCCTTTGCAGGGCTCCCAGGTGGAGAGCTTCCGATCAAGTGGACTCCCCGTCAACCGACTTTGTGCAAGGAGAGGGATCTCTCCCTTCTCCTCACTTGTGTCTGGAGCAGGAAGCGTAGGCACCGCTCTCACAACAACTGAACTGCAGGGTTATCAGGAATTGGGGCTGGCAGGGGCAGGGGGTCACTGCTGGAGGAGCCTGAGGGGTGTGGAGGGGCTATGCCCAGTGCCAAAGCTGCCGGTTGAGGCTCTGTCCATCCTGCAGCTTCCATGAGCACCCAGTGTGCTTTGGAAATGAGGAGGTTGTGGAATACAGGTGAGGTTCAGTGGGGGTGGAATCTGGAGCCGACGACCAGGAAAGAATTCTTGAGACGTCTTTGGTGCAAAATTGGTGGTTTATGACAGGACCCATGGCAGAAAGAGATGCTGCCCTGGCTTGTGAGGGGTGGCTGATAACAGATCATGGGGTTGGGGGAAGGTAAGGAAAAAGGGAGGTTGAGATAATACTTGCATATGTGAAAGAAGACTCACAAGGTACAGAGGCCTTGCCATTGTCTCGGGAAGGTGGTTTTGCCCTCTAGCAAGGCATGAACATTAAGACGGTTGGGAACTTCCTGGAGGCTGCAGAGTATAAGGACATTTCATTGTATCTACTTTCCCTTCAGGAAGCTAAGTTATTGATAGAAATGCTTGGTTCTTGTAAACTGCTAAGACATTGGGAAACTGAGGGAGACTTAAGTCTTGCAGGATTGTGGTGTCTATAGGTTAACTATTTCTTTGCCCTTTAGGGCAGCCAGGAGTGCCTGAGGAATGTCACGTACACCCCATGGTGGGGGTGTGTGTGGGGTGTCAATTCCGGCTTTGTCCTCAGCTAGCCTTCTCTTCCCTCCTCAGTAAAGGTCCCCCCTGTTCACAGAGGTTCAAGCAGTTCTTGCTGTTGCCACCTAGTGGACATATGGATGAACACATTCAGGTCATGTCTGTGACTCACTGACCTGAGCTGCCATGAGAGCTTGGTTCCTTCCTGGGAGGACAAGGCCCAAAAAGGATGGACCCGGAGCAAGCAGACAAGTGTGGCCTGGCCGACGCCCCTCTGCTGGCCTGGAAGCAGGACCCGGTTGCTCTACTTAGAAGCTGAGTTCTAGAGCAGGAGGGGCTGGAGTGGCTGGGGTGTGTCCCGGGATGGGGTCTGGATGAGGGGTGTTCCAGGACGGGTGTGTGTGTGTGTGTGTGTGTGTGTGTGTGTGTGTGTGTGTGTGTGGTGGGGCAGGGATGCTTGTGGAGGGAGGATCCGTGAGGGCGGTATGGAGAGGCTCTTCCCTGCTCCACGGGTCCCGCCCAGGTAGCCTGATGGCCTCACTGTGGGCTTGTCTTCCTCATGATTTCAGGGTTCATCTCTAGTCTCCGGGGACCCTCCTTTCCCGAGCAAGGCTCCACGGAATGAAAGAGAGTATAGATAGAGGACCCTGTAGTCAATACTCCCACAGTGGGACTAAAGTGTGTTCCAGAAATTGTGCTTTTAGGAAACAGTCCTAAAGCAAAAGAGATTTTAGGGCACATTGTACTCTTCACTTTAAGGATGAGACTCCAAGAATTGGAGATGTCTCAATTGTTCGGCAGGTGGTGCTGCTGAGTAAATGATGTGTAGCCCCTGAGAATGCAGAAGGGGACAGGAGGAGCAGTGCCTGTCCCCTGTGGGGACCTCAGGCCGCACAAGAGCCCAGCTGTGGAACCCTCCCTGCCCCACCCTATCCCACACACAGGCAAACCCCCTCCCCCCACACACTCACCCATACACTCCAAGGGAAAGGACTGGAAGAGGGCCGCCATGTGTTATGGGCTATCGTGATAGAAGGTAGAAGGAATGTGTCTTCCTTTCTTCATATTTACATCACTATTTTACTAACAAAACGTAATCTGGCTAAAACCTTAGAGAACTTTTTAATTACCTGATATGTTTGTAATAAAGAGGAAGATTTAATATGCAGTCTTAATATTTTTCTAATATGCACATTAGAATCATTGAAACCTGGCCTATCCAGGAAAATGAAAGATTTTGAAGGTGTCTCATGAACCCAGATATTTCTGGCTCTTGGGTCACACTTACAAAAGGGAAGCCTATCCCAGATCATGAAAACATTTCATTTTGGGGCTTCACATGCGCAGTATTGTATCAGGAATATTCCTTTGTAGAAAAATGGGTTTTTTTGTTTGTTTGTTTCTGTTTTTGGTTTTGTTTTTTAAGAGAAAAAAACTGAAAAAAAATATGAATCACTCATAGGTTACGTAGCTAGATACAAAAAGGGCACACCGTCTGATCCCACACACATGAAAACCCAGAAGAAGCAACTCACAGAGGCGGAGAGGGGAGCCGTGGCTGCAGGGACTGGGCTGAGGGAATGAACAGTATCTGACGAGTGGCACGGGAGTCTCTGGGAGGGAAATACTGTAGAAGGACAAGGCTGTGAAACACTCTGTACCTAATGACACCTGGAAGTACAATGTAAAAGGATCAGAGTAAAATTCCATGAAAACTCAATTTGTCCTTTATTTATAGACCAGAATATATTAAGCAATGAAATAGGTGCATGAACAACGCAAAAATTAGAAACACTGGAAGGACAGGGGAGGGGAAGCCATCCTTTGGGGATTCAGCGAGCAGGAACTGCTGCTCCGGGGCCGAGGCCGGTTGCTCCACTGAGAGAGGTGGTTGCTGGAGCCTGCTCGGGCTCCTGGCTTTCCAAAGCTGCAGGTGACTCTTCTAGCTCCTGACAGAGAGTCAGAGCTGTGAGTATATCCTCCGCTGGCTCTGACATGGCATGTGGCCTAAGGGGCTCTTCAGGGACCTCCATAGCTAGGACTGGAGCCTGCTTTGGCTCTGGGGCTGCCAAGGGCACAGGTGGCTCTTGGAGCTTCTGACAGGGACTTAGAGCTGTGAGTCTGTCCTGCGCCGACTCCGACAGGGCAGGTGGCATCAGGGGCCCTTCAGGGACCTCTCTAGCTAGTGCTGGGGCCTGCTCTGGCTCCTGGCTTTCCAAAGGCGCAGGTGACTCTTGCACATCCTCACGGTGGATCAGAGCTCTGACCACCAGCTGCACTGGGCCCGACACGGCAGGTGACGTCCCTGCTCTTTTGAGTTGCTGAGCTCCAGCAGCAGTGATGGGGTTTTCCAGCTCAGGCTCTGAAGCTGCAGCAGGCAGCACAGTGGGAGCTGGGACTAGCTTTCGGCACGGTTCCGGATCTCGCTCTGGGGCCGCTGCTGTGGCTCCAAGAAGAGAAAGTGTGGTCATGATGATTGTCTTTCCATGTCCCTTCCAAATGAAGGCAACTTTGCCCACCACTCAATATTGTCTGAGTCTAAGAACCCGTCCCTGGGTGGTCTCCCCATATTGTAGCCCATGGGGACAGTGATCTGAGACCACTCCTTGCTCCCAGCCACACTGCAGTCTGCGGAGGCTTGCTCTGTGTGGCCCATTCTCTCCCCTCCACAGGCCTCCATCAGTCACCCCCAGTCCTCCTCACCCCCAGCCTCTGGCCCAGCGGGCTCGAGATGTCGCAGCCGAGAGAGGAGGAGCCAGGCACGTTGCTCCAGGTCTGAGCCTGGCACATTGAGCCTTGCGTACGCCAGTAGTGTCTTTAGGCAGGGAAATTCTGGGGGCTGGAAGAAATCTTCAGGGTAGTGGCCCAGCCAGGTGCCCAGGATGGAGGAGATGGCCCTGGGGACAGACAGGTGGGCAGAGGTGTCAGAGGACGGGGCACCTCCCACACGGATGCCCCAGGGAACCCCTGTGGGAACCTGGGCCTCTGGGTCCCCGGCTCCTGGCTGTCAGAGCCCATTCCTACTCCATGTCCACCTGTGATGTGGCAGTCCTGCCTGAGGCAGACCTGGTCACTGAGGAGGGGCTGGCCCAAAGCCTCTGTGAGTGGGAGCCCTTGACCCCTGGTGTGACCATTTCTGTCCTCGTCGTGGAAACTGGACGCCCTGCTCAGTCTCCCGGCCCACTTGCCGCGTGACTTCCACTGCACGTGGGCAGGGAGGGGTGGCGTGTCTGGCGTGGTCATTGCCCTCAGTGCACACTAGTGCTCTGTGTCTATCCAACCAAGGAGGGAGCAAAGGGACTCTGTCCCATCCCTGGCCTTCCCAGGACCCTCCCGATACCTCCCACTTCCCCTCCTGTGCCTACGTGCTGCCTCGTTCAGTAGGTGCCAGGAGAGGGTGTCCTTCCGTGGACACCAATCTCCCACTGGGTGGGGGACGTCCAGTCCCCGAGCCCTCCCTGGGTCTCCTCTGAGTACCTGCTGAGCACCCAGTGTCGACGTTCCACCAGATGTGTGGAAGCCATGCCCTTTGTTCTGGGTCCCAGGATTGGGGTAGAGACAGGGCTGGGAGGCGGCGGTGATGGGGAATGACACTGTTAGGGGCTGAGGCTGCCCTCCAGCCCCCTCTGCTCTCCCACAGTGCCCACACCCCACCCAGGGCTCTCCAGGACCCCTTTCCTCTTCTGCAGAAGAAGCCCTGAGACCTGGACCCTCCAACAGGAATTGCAGATGTGTGGGATGAGGGTCCAGCAGCCCCCAGATCACAGTCCCGTCGCTGCCCTCTCAAAGAAGGAAGGGCCCTGTGCATTAGCCAAAGCTCACTCACATGCCCCGCTGCTCCTGGGCTCCGCCGATCTCGTCCCAGGAAGAGAGGACGCATCCGTAGCTAGAGGAGGCCGGAGGGGTGGTGGGGGGATCGCATGAAATGTCCTGTGAACCCTCCCTCTCATCATATCTAGTGTCACTGTCTGACTGCCGACTAGAATGGAGCCCTGGGGTGCTCCCGGGTGCTGTCTGCTGTGTGCGTGGGATCACAGTCAGCGCCCAGGGAAGCGTCTGCAGGTCTGCACCTAGAAGGGCATCCATCCTTTATGCTCGATGAATGGCAGGGCCCCCACCAGCCCCATCCCAGAGAGCTGAGTGGGCCTGGGGCCCCCTGCTCATCCCCGGGCATGCCTGCTCTGGTCTCACCCAGGACACAGAGCCCAGATGGAGTGTCAGATGTCCTTTTCCAAGGGGAAAAGAGCCCAGCTCAAGACCGTGGTGACGGTGAGGGCTGAGGCAGAGGCTTCTTCATGGGGAGCGGGACGATGGTCCACGAGCACGACCACAGCCCCTGTAGCGGACCTTTCCACAGGGCCAGGCACCCAGGTGTCCTTAGCCTACAGGACCCCACTGAGTCCCTGTAATAACTCTGCCCCAGTCCGAGGAGCCAACTGAGGCTCCGGGAAGTTGGGTGGCATTCCCCAGACTCCCAAGCACGAGGTGGGCAAATCCCACTGGGCTGTGGAGGGGCAGGGTGCTCACCTTGTCAACAGCTGGTCCAGCACCTCCTGGGTGGTAGCAAAAGCTCTGTATGTGGCCAGGAACGTGGAGACGTAGCTGAGGTCTCTGGCTAGGAAGGCGGGCAGCAGGTGTTCTACTCGCTTCTTCAGCAGCTCTGCCCGTTGGGGCCACACCACGCAGGTCCCATTGCTCTTCCCGGTTGAGGCCTTTCTAGCCTGAGGTGGGACAGGGGAGACATGCGGTCTTCACTGCAGTCACCAGGAGGGTTGGGGGTTGGAGCCCAGAGCAAACCCCCAGGCTCTCGGTGACGTAGGCAAAGAGGTGGGACAGGAGGGCCCACAGTAGACAAAAGGAGCAAGGTGCCTGGCTGGTTCCGTGGGTTCGGGGTCCGCCTCTTGGTTTCGGCTGAGGTCATGATGCGCGCGTCCTGAGATCGAGTCCATCCTCAGGCTTCGCACTTAGGGCGGGGTCTGCTTGAGGATCCTGTCTCTGCCTCTGTGTCTCCCACCCCCGTTTCTGTCTCTGTCTCTATCTCTGTCTGTGTCTCAAAAAAATACCTCATGCAATCCTTTTAGGGAAAAGGGAGAATGGCAACAATAGGAGGATGTGAGGTGGGGGGTGTGTGAATGGACGTTGGTATCTCAGGTCAGATCGTTAGCTGAGTATTGACAGCCTCTCCCTGCACTAAGGGCATCGTCCCTGTGATTTCTGACGATGTATCCCACGCTTGAGAACACAGAGACTGTTTCATGGGTGGGGGTGCTCAGCATTTTAGGGTACGTAGGATGTTCCGTGCAGCACTGTGAGGTGGCAACAGAAGGGAATCACATGAACGTCCTGCATCTGTGAAGGGCTCAATGGCTGCGGTAACTGATGGGCCTTCTGGAATGTTGTGCAGCACAAGGAGGCGCCTGCTCCGGACCCTGGAGGGGCCCCAGGGATGTGCTCCTTTACAACCAAAGGGCAGAGCAATAGGCATAGTACCGTGAGCCCCATGCCCCTTTGGGGAAAAGTCTCCCAACTCACCAGGATCTCGAGCAAGGGATGAGAGGTGGTTTAAGGTCGCTTTTCTGATATTCGTACAGATATGTGGATAGGGACTGTGCATCGGGCCAAGGCCGTGGCAGGGCCCTGAGGGCTGGTTTGGGGAGGGGATGGGGATCCGGGTTCACATGGGAGCAGGAGTCTAGGACGGAGCCCCGAGGAGCCCAGAGGCTGGTTTCTGGGATCTGGGTCCCTTTGTGCCGCATCGGTGCCCTGGGTGCTGGGTCCCTCCGGCACCTCCACTCACCCTGAGCCAGCGCTGGACTTTGTTGGCAGTAGGGGACTCCTTCCTGTCCTTCAAGGAGGTGGGGCAGGGGATCCCATCGTTCAGCTCCTGCCCCGTCTCCTGTGTGGAGCTCTGTAAAGACAGTGCCCGGCAGCCAGGCGGGAGGCCTCAGAGGTCTGTCTGGCTGCCTTGGCTGGTCCTCAGCCCCAGGGGACTCCCTTCCAGACACACCACACCCCAGGATGCACGCAGCTCCACCATGGAGAGAAAAGTGACACAGCTCGAGGGCCTTGGATTCACTCTGGCCCTGGTGAGAGGCACCTCGGGAATCCTCTTTCCACCCTGCCCCCCCCACCCCCCCGTGGCATCGGTGTGAACATGAAGGCATCACCAGGGTATCCACTGCCCTGCAACCTCCTCCAGCCCAGGGCGGGACCTCCCCCACATACCCCTCTTTCCCTGAAACTGGGGGAATGGGGCTGCCCAGGGATGGCTCGGAGAGGTGGCCTGGCCTGGCCTAGGTCGCTCGGTATTACCTTCCGGCACCTCCTGGCAAAGGCCCTGAGGTGTCGGGGGCGCGGGTTGAGCCAGTGTCTGCAGCATGTGAAACGTCCCTCACCCCGGGGATTCTGGAAGCCAGAGCCCCGGAAAATGGGCACGCAGCAAGAGAACATCTTTCACTATCGAATGTCTCCGGCCAAGTGAGCCTGATACGGGACCGCACTAGAATGTGGGTGCCTGGTGACCGGGGTTCCGAGTTCCGTTGGGGTCGGTTATCAGGGAAGTGACTTCACTTCCTGGGATCCCCTCCCTGAGTCCACACCTGGACTAGCACCTGCACAGACAGTGCTCTGGGCTGCCGACTGCTCATCCCCTTTCTGCATGCCATGCCAAATGTGTACCCAGTGACACCAACACAACCCTCTCCACAGGCCCCAGGGAAGGTCTGGGTGCAGCCAGGGCCCCAGCTTGGAAACACCCCTGGGCTCTGATGCAACTCTCCATCTTCCCTGTTTTGGACCCCGGAGAAGCCGTTGTGCCTGTCAGGGATGGTCTGTGTCTTGCCTGTGCGATAGGGATTATTCCAGCGTGTACTTCTTGCAGAAGTCCACAGGCATAGGTGGGATACCATCTAAGAAATTGGGGGAGTGGTGTCGCACGTAGGGAATACCTGCCACCACATTTTCTTCCTTTCTCACCTTCTCTGAGTCTGTAGCTCCTCCGATCCCACCCACAGTCCCTAGTGTTGTGTGTGTGTCTGTGCACATGTGTGTGCCCCAGTACTCCTATTGTGCAGGCCCAGTCCCACCTAGGGGTGGATGGGAAATAGCTTTCCCAGGTCTTAGGCTTTCTAATTTCCAAGGCAAACCCTGCAGAAGCTATTGGAGCCTTGGCTCAGAGGGGCTGAGCCCACCCTTACTCCTAGACGCTGCCAGTCGTGTGTCACGAGCCATCCCTCCTTTCCTCTGGGTGTCATGTGGGCAGGGGTGCCGTCAGTGGGTTGCCCTGGCCTGGGCTCCTCCTCAGACAGGTACGTGCTGGGATGCCTCCTGCCTGGGATGTCGATGCTTCTTCCCACCCCCATACCATCTCCAGGTCTACAGCCAGTTCCAGAACACCACCTCTTCCCGAGCTCCCAGTGAGTAGCTAGGTTCAGCCATGGCCCCACCTTTGAGGACACTCGGAGAGCTGGGTTCAGGCCTGGTTCTGCCTTCTTACCAGTCTGTGATTCTGGGCAAGCCACGGACCCTGCTAGGGTCTTCCCCTTGTTGCAGAGGCCGTCTCTTACGTAACTGACTTTATTTTCGTTGAAAGATTTTCTGTGTTGGCTTGAGAGACAGAGTGTGCGGGGTGGGGAGGATAGAGGGAGAGGGGAGACAGAATCTCAAGCCGACTCTGTGCTGAGTGTGATGCCCAATGCTGGTCTTGATCCCAAGACCCTGAATTCGTGACCTGAGTCCAGATCACGAGTCAGAAGCTTAAGCAACTGAGCCACCCAGGCGCCCTGGCAAAAGAACACTTTCGATATATTTCCAGGCAATGCAGGGAAGTGACTAGTGTAAGAGGGAAGACAGACATGGGGGACTGTGCATTTCCCTCACTTAACTGCCTAAAGAGATTTAGTTTCTAGTCTATGGGTCAGGGATGAAGAATACAGGCGAAGCTCAGCCATTTCCATGAGTTGGAGACAGCAAGATGGAAATTTGGAGAAGTCGATATGGCTGTGGTTTACAGTACAGAATACTGAGGAGAGCTGCACAGAGAAAGAGGACCTCAGAAAGCCATCTAGGATCACTTTTGAGTTTTCATAGAATTCCTCAATAGGGCACCTGTGTGAGGAACGTATGTGGTGTGGGGAAAATAATAGCCCAGGGGAAGCAGAGAGGAAAATGTCACTAGCCTTCACACACAACCAGGAAAAGTCTGTGCTACCAGCAGCAGGCAGAGTGGAAAACCTCGTAATTCGTGGGACATTGCAAAGAGAGCTCAGAATACCAACAGAACAATAGCAAAATATATTGAAGACTACTGTGATACCCCCTAACAAACCTTTGGAAAGCTAGTCTGGAAGGATAAAATAGTTCTCCAGGACCCTCACCATCAGAACAATCCTCAAGAGTATGTGTAGAAATATAAGCAATAGTTAATATCTAACCATTAAAATTCACAATACCTGCCTTCCAACCAAAGATTACCAGGATGCAAAGAAGGAGAAAAGTTCACCTCGTACTGAGGAGAAAGATTAAACAATAGAAACCTACCCAGAAATGAAAAAGAGGATGGAAGTATTGCACATGCACTTTCAAACAACTGTTAGAAAGAGGTTTTATATACGTAAGAATGTACACAAAGGATGAAGTGAAACAGAGATATAGAAAATATGAAAACAAGGAAAACCCAACTTCTGGAGCTGAAGAGTAGCACGTCTAAGATGAAAAATGTAGTAGATGGGCTTTCTTTCACGTTAGACACTACATAGCAAAAAGAGAGAGAGAGAGAGACAGAGAGAGAACTTGAATGCATGATCATAGCAGTTGTCCAGAATAAAGCAGAGAAAAGGAAGGGTGCAAACCACGCCGTGCACACAAACACTAGAGTAGGTGTGAGCTTTGTAGCAATTTCAAGTGGCCTGGTAGATAAGAAATTGGCTGAGGTACAGAAAAAAAAAATGTTTGAAGAAGTAATGTCTGATTATTATCTGAATTGCATGAACCCTCTACACCCATAGATTCAAGAATTCAGGAATCCAGCCAACAAAACCCCCAAACATAAGGATCATGAAAAAACCCCTCCTTATCAACCTACATCCTAATAAAATTGCTTAAGACCAATGCTAAAGAAAAAAATCTAAAAAGCAGATGGAGATGAGTCCATTGCATTACCTGTCACGTCCCTAATTGTGTAGATGGTCTCTGTTTCTTTCTGGTCTGTGTTACTCTTGGAGTCTCTCTTCCCTTACAGGATCCCCCTTCCTATTTCTTGCAGGGTGGTTTAGCGGCCAAATCCTTTGAGTTTCTTTCTGTCCTGGAAGCTCTTTATCTCTGCTCCTATTCGGAATGACTCCTTGCTGGATAAAGTATTCTTGGCTGCATGTTTTTCTCATTTAGTACCCTGACTCGATCACGCCAGCCCTTTCTGGTGTGCCAGGTCTCTGTGGATAGGTATGTGGCTAGTCTAATGTGCTTACCCCTGTCGGTGAAGACCCTCTTGTCTCGAGCTGCTTTCAGGATTTTCTCTTTCTGTCTGAAATTGCAAACGTCACTAGTATATGTTAGGGTGTTCCTCTATTCTTATGGCCTTGGGGAAGAGTCCTCTCTACCTCTTGGACTTGAATGCCTGTTTCCCTCCCAGATTAGGGAAGTTCTCAGCTACGATCCACACAGATAGATCTTCTGTCCCTCTGTGTCTTCTCCCTCAGGGCCAGAAGTAATTCCAATATTGTTTCCTTTTGTGGCATCACTGATTTTTCGATTCCTCCACCCATGGTCCATTCGTTGGCTTTCTCTCTTTTCCTCAGCTTCCTTCCTTTCCATCAGCTTGTCTTTGGTGTCACTGACTCTGTCTTCTGCCTCATTGACCCTAGGCGTTAGAGCATCCACATCCAATGTAGACTGCATCTCAGTTAGAGCCTTTTGAATGTGGGCCTGATTCGATTTCATTTCTGCACTATGAGAGTCTCTCGTGTCATTTATCCTTTTTTCAAGCCCAGCTAGCAACTTTGTAACTGTCATCGTGAGTTCCAGCTCTGACATCTTACTTAAAACCGTATGCATTAGATCAGTGGCAGAGAGTGTTACCCCTGGCTCTTTCTTTTGCTGTGAATCCCTCCCTCTAGTCACTTTTCCCAGAGAAGAATGGATGGGGGAGAGAGAGATTGGGATCTCACAGGGTGGACAAAACTGGGTGATCCACTTGGTCCCGATTGTCTTTTGGTCTGTGAGTTGGAAGTCACTAAATCCCAAAATTGTAAAGAAAGCCAAACTCATATATATATAGCGAAAGGAATCCGAAAATGAGGAATATAGGAGCGCCTGGGTGGCACAGCGGTTAAGTGTCTGCCTTCGGCTCAGGGCGTGATCCCGGCAATCTGGGATCGAGCCCCACATCAGGCTCTTCTGCTATGAGCCTGCTTCTTCCTCTCCCACTCCCCCTGCTTGTGTTCCCTCTCTCGCTGGCTGTCTCTATCTCTGTCGAATTAATAAATAAAATGTATATATAAAAAAAAAGACTCTCTTTAAAAAAAAACAAGAAAACAAAAATGAAGAATATATGTATAAAATGTCCATGTAAAAAATGACAGTTCAGAAAAGATTGAAAAATGAAGAGTTGCTAAAATTAAAAAAAAAGTAGTTGGAAAGGGAAAAAAAGAGGGAAAAAAATAAATGGAAAATTTTGAATGGAGAGAGAAATGAATCATGAGAAAAAGCCTCAAGCTCTAGGTGCTATTTTCCCCTAGCGCTGGAGTTTGGCCATCCTCTTTGGTCTGTAAACTTACTGTTCACTTGTTCTTTCACCTCGTTTTCGGGGGGCGGGGGCCTAGTGCGCTGATTCTCAGGTGTTTTTGCCTGGACGGGGATGCACTGCCCCTTGCCAGGGGGCCCGGTGGGGCTCAGGGTCAGCTGGTTGCTCTGTGTGCCTTGTGTTCCCAGAGGGCTTTCCCTGCCTCTTGAAAGGGTGAGAATAAAAACGGCCGCCCTCATCTGTAGGCGCAGAGGTGTGATGCTGTTGTGCACCAAGTTCTGTAGACTTCTGCGGTGCTCCCCACACCAAAGCTCCTTGGGGAAGGTGGAGGGTCACAGCGTTTCTGTCCTTTGCAGGGCTCCCAGGTGGAGAGCTTCCGATCAAGTGGACTCCCCGTCAACCGACTTTGTGCAAGGAGAGGGATCTCTCCCTTCTCCTCACTTGTGTCTGGAGCAGGAAGCGTAGGCACCGCTCTCACAACAACTGAACTGCAGGGTTATCAAGAATTGGGGCTGGCAGGGGCAGGGGGTCACTGCTGGAGGAGCCTGAGGGGTGTGGAGGGGCTATGCCCAGTGCCAAAGCTGCCGGTTGAGGCTCTGTCCATCCTGCAGCTTCCATGAGCACCCAGTGTGCTTTGGAAATGAGGAGGTTGTGGAATACAGGTGAGGTTCAGTGGGGGTGGAATCTGGAGCCGACGACCAGGAAAGAATTCTTGAGACGTCTTTGGTGCAAAATTGGTGGTTTATGACAGGACCCATGGCAGAAAGAGATGCTGCCCTGGCTTGTGAGGGGTGGCTGATGGTAGACTATGGGGTTGGGAGAAGGTAAGGAAAAAGGGAGGTTGAGATAATACTTGCATATGTGAAAGAAGACTCACAAGGTACAGAGGCCTTGCCATTGTCTCGGGAAGGTGGTTTTGCCCTCTAGCAAGGCATGAACATTAAGACGGTTGGGAACTTCCTGGAGGCTGCAGAGTATAAGGACATTTCATTGTATCTACTTTCCCTTCAGGAAGCTAAGTTATTGATAGAAATGCTTGGTTCTTGTAAACTGCTAAGACATTGGGAAACTGAGGGAGACTTAAGTCTTGCAGGATTGTGGTGTCTATAGGTTAACTATTTCTTTGCCCTTTAGGGCAGCCAGGAGTGCCTGAGGAATGTCACGTACACCCCATGGTGGGGGTGTGTGTGGGGTGTCAATTCCGGCTTTGTCCTCAGCTAGCCTTCTCTTCCCTCCTCAGTAAAGGTCCCCCCTGTTCACAGAGGTTCAAGCAGTTCTTGCTGTTGCCACCTAGTGGACATATGGATGAACACATTCAGATCATGTCTGTGACTCACTGACCTGAGCTGCCATGAGAGCTTGGTTCCTTCCTGGGAGGACAAGGCCCAAAAAGGATGGACCCGGAGCAAGCAGACAAGTGTGGCCTGGCCGACGCCCCTCTGCTGGCCTGGAAGCAGGACCCGGTTGCTCTACTTAGAAGCTGAGTTCTAGAGCAGGAGGGGCTGGAGTGGCTGGGGTGTGTCCCGGGATGGGGTCTGGATGAGGGGTGTTCCAGGACGGGTGTGTGTGTGTGTGTGTGTGTGTGTGTGTGTGTGTGTGTGGTGGGGCAGGGATGCTTGTGGAGGGAGGATCCGTGAGGGCGGTATGGAGAGGCTCTTCCCTGCTCCACGGGTCCCGCCCAGGTAGCCTGATGGCCTCACTGTGGGCTTGTCTTCCTCATGATTTCAGGGTTCATCTCTAGTCTCCGGGGACCCTCCTTTCCCGAGCAAGGCTCCACGGAAAGAAAGAGAGTATAGGTAGAGGACCCTGAAGCCAATACTCCCACAATGGGACTAAAGTGTGTTCCAGAAATTGTGCTTTTAGGAAACAGTCCTAAAGCAAAAGAGATTTAGGGCACATTGTACTCTTCACTTTAAGGATGAGACTCCAAGAATTGGAGATGTCTCAATTGTTCGGCAGGTGGTGCTGCTGAGTAAATGATGTGTAGCCCCTGAGAATGCAGAAGGGGACAGGAGGAGCAGTGCCTGTCCCCTGTGGGGACCTCAGGCCGCACAAGAGCCCAGCTGTGGAACCCTCCCTGCCCCACCCTATCCCACACACAGGCAAACCCCCTCCCCCCACACACTCACCCATACACTCCAAGGGAAAGGACTGGAAGAGGGCCGCCATGTGTTATGGGCTATCGTGATAGAAGGTAGAAGGAATGTGTCTTCCTTTCTTCATATTTACATCACTATTTTACTAACAAAACGTAATCTGGCTAAAACCTTAGAGAACTTTTTAATTACCTGATATGTTTGTAATAAAGAGGAAGATTTAATATGCAGTCTTAATATTTTTCTAATATGCACATTAGAATCATTGAAACCTGGCCTATCCAGGAAAATGAAAGATTTTGAAGGTGTCTCATGAACCCAGATATTTCTGGCTCTTGGGTCACACTTACAAAAGGGAAGCCTATCCCAGATCATGAAAACATTTCATTTTGGGGCTTCACATGCGCAGTATTGTATCAGGAATATTCCTTTGTAGTAAAATGGGGTTTTTTTGTTTGTTTGTTTGTTTGTTTCTGTTTTTGGTTTTGTTTGTTTTTTAAGAGAAAAAAACCTGAAAAAAAAATATGAATCACTCATAGGTTACGTAGCTAGATACAAAAAGGGCACACTGTCTGATCCCACACACATGAAAACCCAGAAGAAGCAACTCACAGAGGCGGAGAGGGGAGCCGTGGCTGCAGGGACTGGGCTGAGGGAATGAACAGTATCTGACGAGTGGCACGGGAGTCTCTGGGAGGGAAATACTGTAGAAGGACAAGGCTGTGAAACACTCTGTACCTAATGACACCTGGAAGTACAATGTAAAAGGATCAGAGTAAAATTCCATGAAAACTCAATTTGTCCTTTATTTATAGACCAGAATATATTAAGCAATGAAATAGGTGCATGAACAACGCAAAAATTAGAAACACTGGAAGGACAGGGGAGGGGAAGCCATCCTTTGGGGATTCAGCGAGCAGGAACTGCTGCTCCGGGGCCGAGGCCGGTTGCTCCACTGAGAGAGGTGGTTGCTGGAGCCTGCTCGGGCTCCTGGCTTTCCAAAGCTGCAGGTGACTCTTCTAGCTCCTGACAGAGAGTCAGAGCTGTGAGTATATCCTCCGCTGGCTCTGACATGGCATGTGGCCTAAGGGGCTCTTCAGGGACCTCCATAGCTAGGACTGGAGCCTGCTTTGGCTCTGGGGCTGCCAAGGGCACAGGTGGCTCTTGGAGCTTCTGACAGGGACTTAGAGCTGTGAGTCTGTCCTGCGCCGACTCCGACAGGGCAGGTGGCATCAGGGGCCCTTCAGGGACCTCTCTAGCTAGTGCTGGGGCCTGCTCTGGCTCCTGGCTTTCCAAAGGCGCAGGTGACTCTTGCACATCCTCACGGTGGATCAGAGCTCTGACCACCAGCTGCACTGGGCCCGACACGGCAGGTGACGTCCCTGCTCTTTTGAGTTGCTGAGCTCCAGCAGCAGTGATGGGGTTTTCCAGCTCAGGCTCTGAAGCTGCAGCAGGCAGCACAGTGGGAGCTGGGACTAGCTTTCGGCACGGTTCCGGATCTCGCTCTGGGGCCGCTGCTGTGGCTCCAAGAAGAGAAAGTGTGGTCATGATGATTGTCTTTCCATGTCCCTTCCAAATGAAGGCAACTTTGCCCACCACTCAATATTGTCTGAGTCTAAGAACCCGTCCCTGGGTGGTCTCCCCATATTGTAGCCCATGGGGACAGTGATCTGAGACCACTCCTTGCTCCCAGCCACACTGCAGTCTGCGGAGGCTTGCTCTGTGTGGCCCATTCTCTCCCCTCCACAGGCCTCCATCAGTCACCCCCAGTCCTCCTCACCCCCAGCCTCTGGCCCAGCGGGCTCGAGATGTCGCAGCCGAGAGAGGAGGAGCCAGGCACGTTGCTCCAGGTCTGAGCCTGGCACATTGAGCCTTGCGTACGCCAGTAGTGTCTTTAGGCAGGGAAATTCTGGGGGCTGGAAGAAATCTTCAGGGTAGTGGCCCAGCCAGGTGCCCAGGATGGAGGAGATGGCCCTGGGGACAGACAGGTGGGCAGAGGTGTCAGAGGACGGGGCACCTCCCACACGGATGCCCCAGGGAACCCCTGTGGGAACCTGGGCCCCTGGGTCCCCGGCTCCTGGCTGTCAGAGCCCATTCCTACTCCATGTCCACCTGTGATGTGGCAGTCCTGCCTGAGGCAGACCTGGTCACTGAGGAGGGGCTGGCCCAAAGCCTCTGTGAGTGGGAGCCCTTGACCCCTGGTGTGACCATTTCTGTCCTCGTCGTGGAAACTGGACGCCCTGCTCAGTCTCCCGGCCCACTTGCCGCGTGACTTCCACTGCACGTGGGCAGGGAGGGGTGGCGTGTCTGGCGTGGTCATTGCCCTCAGTGCACACTAGTGCTCTGTGTCTATCCAACCAAGGAGGGAGCAAAGGGACTCTGTCCCATCCCTGGCCTTCCCAGGACCCTCCCGATACCTCCCACTTCCCCTCCTGTGCCTACGTGCTGCCTCGTTCAGTAGGTGCCAGGAGAGGGTGTCCTTCCGTGGACACCAATCTCCCACTGGGTGGGGGACGTCCAGTCCCCGAGCCCTCCCTGGGTCTCCTCTGAGTACCTGCTGAGCACCCAGTGTCGACGTTCCACCAGATGTGTGGAAGCCATGCCCTTTGTTCTGGGTCCCAGGATTGGGGTAGAGACAGGGCTGGGAGGCGGCGGTGATGGGGAATGACACTGTTAGGGGCTGAGGCTGCCCTCCAGCCCCCTCTGCTCTCCCACAGTGCCCACACCCCACCCAGGGCTCTCCAGGACCCCTTTCCTCTTCTGCAGAAGAAGCCCTGAGACCTGGACCCTCCAACAGGAATTGCAGATGTGTGGGATGAGGGTCCAGCAGCCCCCAGATCACAGTCCCGTCGCTGCCCTCTCAAAGAAGGAAGGGCCCTGTGCATTAGCCAAAGCTCACTCACATGCCCCGCTGCTCCTGGGCTCCGCCGATCTCGTCCCAGGAAGAGAGGACGCATCCGTAGCTAGAGGAGGCCGGAGGGGTGGTGGGGGGATCGCATGAAATGTCCTGTGAACCCTCCCTCTCATCATATCTAGTGTCACTGTCTGACTGCCGACTAGAATGGAGCCCTGGGGTGCTCCCGGGTGCTGTCTGCTGTGTGCGTGGGATCACAGTCAGCGCCCAGGGAAGCGTCTGCAGGTCTGCACCTAGAAGGGCATCCATCCTTTATGCTCGATGAATGGCAGGGCCCCCACCAGCCCCATCCCAGAGAGCTGAGTGGGCCTGGGGCCCCCTGCTCATCCCCGGGCATGCCTGCTCTGGTCTCACCCAGGACACAGAGCCCAGATGGAGTGTCAGATGTCCTTTTCCAAGGGGAAAAGAGCCCAGCTCAAGACCGTGGTGACGGTGAGGGCTGAGGCAGAGGCTTCTTCATGGGGAGCGGGACGATGGTCCACGAGCACGACCACAGCCCCTGTAGCGGACCTTTCCACAGGGCCAGGCACCCAGGTGTCCTTAGCCTACAGGACCCCACTGAGTCCCTGTAATAACTCTGCCCCAGTCCGAGGAGCCAACTGAGGCTCCGGGAAGTTGGGTGGCATTCCCCAGACTCCCAAGCACGAGGTGGGCAAATCCCACTGGGCTGTGGAGGGGCAGGGTGCTCACCTTGTCAACAGCTGGTCCAGCACCTCCTGGGTGGTAGCAAAAGCTCTGTATGTGGCCAGGAACGTGGAGACGTAGCTGAGGTCTCTGGCTAGGAAGGCGGGCAGCAGGTGTTCTACTCGCTTCTTCAGCAGCTCTGCCCGTTGGGGCCACACCACGCAGGTCCCATTGCTCTTCCCGGTTGAGGCCTTTCTAGCCTGAGGTGGGACAGGGGAGACATGCGGTCTTCACTGCAGTCACCCCGAGGGTTGGGGGTTGGAGCCCAGAGCAAACCCCCAGGCTCTCGGTGACGTAGGCAAAGAGGTGGGACAGGAGGGCCCACAGTAGACAAAAGGAGCAAGGTGCCTGGCTGGTTCCGTGGGTTCGGGGTCCGCCTCTTGGTTTCGGCTGAGGTCATGATGCGCGCGTCCTGAGATCGAGTCCATCCTCAGGCTTCGCACTTAGGGCGGGGTCTGCTTGAGGATCCTGTCTCTGCCTCTGTGTCTCCCACCCCCGTCTCTGTCTCTGTCTCTATCTCTGTCTGTGTCTCAAAAAAATACCTCATGCAATCCTTTTAGGGAAAAGGGAGAATGGCAACAATAGGAGGATGTGAGGTGGGGGGTGTGTGAATGGACGTTGGTATCTCAGGTCAGATCGTTAGCTGAGTATTGACAGCCTCTCCCTGCACTAAGGGCATCGTCCCTGTGATTTCTGACGATGTATCCCACGCTTGAGAACACAGAGACTGTTTCATGGGTGGGGGTGCTCAGCATTTTAGGGTACGTAGGATGTTCCGTGCAGCACTGTGAGGTGGCAACAGAAGGGAATCACATGAACGTCCTGCATCTGTGAAGGGCTCAATGGCTGCGGTAACTGATGGGCCTTCTGGAATGTTGTGCAGCACAAGGAGGCGCCTGCTCCGGACCCTGGAGGGGCCCCAGGGATGTGCTCCTTTACAACCAAAGGGCAGAGCAATAGGCATAGTACCGTGAGCCCCATGCCCCTTTGGGGAAAAGTCTCCCAACTCACCAGGATCTCGAGCAAGGGATGAGAGGTGGTTTAAGGTCGCTTTTCTGATATTCGTACAGATATGTGGATAGGGACTGTGCATCGGGCCAAGGCCGTGGCAGGGCCCTGAGGGCTGGTTTGGGGAGGGGATGGGGATCCGGGTTCACATGGGAGCAGGAGTCTAGGACGGAGCCCCGAGGAGCCCAGAGGCTGGTTTCTGGGATCTGGGTCCCTTTGTGCCGCATCGGTGCCCTGGGTGCTGGGTCCCTCCGGCACCTCCACTCACCCTGAGCCAGCGCTGGACTTTGTTGGCAGTAGGGGACTCCTTCCTGTCCTTCAAGGAGGTGGGGCAGGGGATCCCATCGTTCAGCTCCTGCCCCGTCTCCTGTGTGGAGCTCTGTAAAGACAGTGCCCGGCAGCCAGGCGGGAGGCCTCAGAGGTCTGTCTGGCTGCCATGGCTGGTCCTCAGCCCCAGGGGACTCCCTTCCAGACACACCACACCCCAGGATGCACGCAGCTCCACCATGGAGAGAAAAGTGACACAGCTCGAGGGCCTTGGATTCACTCTGGCCCTGGTGAGAGGCACCTCGGGAATCCTCTTTCCACCCTGCCCCCCCCACCCCCCCGTGGCATCGGTGTGAACATGAAGGCATCACCAGGGTATCCACTGCCCTGCAACCTCCTCCAGCCCAGGGCGGGACCTCCCCCACATACCCCTCTTTCCCTGAAACTGGGGGAATGGGGCTGCCCAGGGATGGCTCGGAGAGGTGGCCTGGCCTGGCCTAGGTCGCTCGGTATTACCTTCCGGCACCTCCTGGCAAAGGCCCTGAGGTGTCGGGGGCGCGGGTTGAGCCAGTGTCTGCAGCATGTGAAACGTCCCTCACCCCGGGGATTCTGGAAGCCAGAGCCCCGGAAAATGGGCACGCAGCAAGAGAACATCTTTCACTATCGAATGTCTCCGGCCAAGTGAGCCTGATACGGGACCGCACTAGAATGTGGGTGCCTGGTGACCGGGGTTCCGAGTTCCGTTGGGGTCGGTTATCAGGGAAGTGACTTCACTTCCTGGGATCCCCTCCCTGAGTCCACACCTGGACTAGCACCTGCACAGACAGTGCTCTGGGCTGCCGACTGCTCATCCCCTTTCTGCATGCCATGCCAAATGTGTACCCAGTGACACCAACACAACCCTCTCCACAGGCCCCAGGGAAGGTCTGGGTGCAGCCAGGGCCCCAGCTTGGAAACACCCCTGGGCTCTGATGCAACTCTCCATCTTCCCTGTTTTGGACCCCGGAGAAGCCGTTGTGCCTGTCAGGGATGGTCTGTGTCTTGCCTGTGCGATAGGGATTATTCCAGCGTGTACTTCTTGCAGAAGTCCACAGGCATAGGTGGGATACCATCTAAGAAACTGGGGGAGTGGTGTCGCACGTAGGGAATACCTGCCACCACATTTTCTTCCTTTCTCACCTTCTCTGAGTCTGTAGCTCCTCCGATCCCACCCACAGTCCCTAGTGTTGTGTGTGTGTCTGTGCACATGTGTGTGCCCCAGTACTCCTATTGTGCAGGCCCAGTCCCACCTAGGGGTGGATGGGAAATAGCTTTCCCAGGTCTTAGGCTTTCTAATTTCCAAGGCAAACCCTGCAGAAGCTATTGGAGCCTTGGCTTAGAGGGGCTGAGCCCACCCTTACTCCTAGACGCTGCCAGTCGTGTGTCACGAGCCATCCCTCCTTTCCTCTGGGTGTCATGTGGGCAGGGGTGCCGTCAGTGGGTTGCCCTGGCCTGGGCTCCTCCTCAGACAGGTACGTGCTGGGATGCCTCCTGCCTGGGATGTCGATGCTTCTTCCCACCCCCATACCATCTCCAGGTCTACAGCCAGTTCCAGAACACCACCTCTTCCCGAGCTCCCAGTGAGTAGCTAGGTTCAGCCATGGCCCCACCTTTGAGGACACTCGGAGAGCTGGGTTCAGGCCTGGTTCTGCCTTCTTACCAGTCTGTGATTCTGGGCAAGCCACGGACCCTGCTAGGGTCTTCCCCTTGTTGCAGAGGCCGTCTCTTACGTAACTGACTTTATTTTCGTTGAAAGATTTTCTGTGTTGGCTTGAGAGACAGAGTGTGGGGGGTGGGGAGGATAGAGGGAGAGGGGAGACAGAATCTCAAGCCGACTCTGTGCTGAGTGTGATGCCCAATGCTGGTCTTGATCCCAAGACCCTGAATTCGTGACCTGAGTCCAGATCACGAGTCAGAAGCTTAAGCAACTGAGCCACCCAGGCGCCCTGGCAAAAGAACACTTTCGATATATTTCCAGGCAATGCAGGGAAGTGACTAGTGCAAGAGGGAAGACAGACATGGGGGACTGTGCATTTCCCTCACTTAACTGCCTAAAGAGATTTAGTTTCTAGTCTATGGGTCAGGGATGAAGAATACAGGCGCAGCTCAGCCATTTCCATGAGTTGGAGACAGCAAGATGGAAATTTGGAGAAGTCGATATGGCTGTGGTTTACAGTACAGAATACTGAGGAGAGCTGCACAGAGAAAGAGGACCTCAGAAAGCCATCTAGGATCACTTTTGAGTTTTCATAGAATTCCTCAATAGGGCACCTGTGTGAGGAACGTATGTGGTGTGGGGAAAATAATAGCCCAGGGGAAGCAGAGAGGAAAATGTCACTAGCCTTCACACACAACCAGGAAAAGTCTGTGCTACCAGCAGCAGGCAGAGTGGAAAACCTCGTAATTCGTGGGACATTGCAAAGAGAGCTCAGAATACCAACAGAACAATAGCAAAATATATTGAAGACTACTGTGATACCCCCTAACAAACCTTTGGAAAGCTAGTCTGGAAGGATAAAATAGTTCTCCAGGACCCTCACCATCAGAACAATCCTCAAGAGTATGTGTAGAAATATAAGCAATAGTTAATATCTAACCATTAAAATTCACAATACCTGCCTTCCAACCAAAGATTACCAGGATGCAAAGAAGGAGAAAAGTTCACCTCGTACTGAGGAGAAAGATTAAACAATAGAAACCTACCCAGAAATGAAAAAGAGGATGGAAGTATTGCACATGCACTTTCAAACAACTGTTAGAAAGAGGTTTTATATACGTAAGAATGTACACAAAGGATGAAGTGAAACAGAGATATAGAAAATATGAAAACAAGGAAAACCCAACTTCTGGAGCTGAAGAGTAGCACGTCTAAGATGAAAAATGTAGTAGATGGGCTTTCTTTCACGTTAGACACTACATAGCAAAAAGAGAGAGAGAGAGAGACAGAGAGAGAACTTGAATGCATGATCATAGCAGTTGTCCAGAATAAAGCAGAGAAAAGGAAGGGTGCAAACCACGCCGTGCACACAAACACTAGAGTAGGTGTGAGCTTTGTAGCAATTTCAAGTGGCCTGGTAGATAAGAAATTGGCTGAGGTACAGAAAAAAAAATGTTTGAAGAAGTAATGTCTGATTATTATCTGAATTGCATGAACCCTCTACACCCATAGATTCAAGAATTCAGGAATCCAGCCAACAAAACCCCCAAACATAAGGATCATGAAAAAACCCCTCCTTATCAACCTACATCCTAATAAAATTGCTTAAGACCAATGCTAAAGAAAAAAATCTAAAAAGCAGATGGAGATGAGTCCATTGCATTACCTGTCACGTCCCTAATTGTGTAGATGGTCTCTGTTTCTTTCTGGTCTGTGTTACTCTTGGAGTCTCTCTTCCCTTACAGGATCCCCCTTCCTATTTCTTGCAGGGTGGTTTAGCGGCCAAATCCTTTGAGTTTCTTTCTGTCCTGGAAGCTCTTTATCTCTGCTCCTATTCGGAATGACTCCTTGCTGGATAAAGTATTCTTGGCTGCATGTTTTTCTCATTTAGTACCCTGACTCGATCACGCCAGCCCTTTCTGGTGTGCCAGGTCTCTGTGGATAGGTATGTGGCTAGTCTAATGTGCTTACCCCTGTCGGTGAAGACCCTCTTGTCTCGAGCTGCTTTCAGGATTTTCTCTTTCTGTCTGAAATTGCAAACGTCACTAGTATATGTTAGGGTGTTCCTCTATTCTTATGGCCTTGGGGAAGAGTCCTCTCTACGTCTTGGACTTGAATGCCTGTTTCCCTCCCAGATTAGGGAAGTTCTCAGCTACGATCCACACAGATAGATCTTCTGTCCCTCTGTGTCTTCTCCCTCAGGGCCAGAAGTAATTCCAATATTGTTTCCTTTTGTGGCATCACTGATTTTTCGATTCCTCCACCCATGGTCCATTCGTTGGCTTTCTCTCTTTTCCTCAGCTTCCTTCCTTTCCATCAGCTTGTCTTTGGTGTCACTGACTCTGTCTTCTGCCTCATTGACCCTAGGCGTTAGAGCATCCACATCCAATGTAGACTGCATCTCAGTTAGAGCCTTTTGAATGTGGGCCTGATTCGATTTCATTTCTGCACTATGAGAGTCTCTCGTGTCATTTATCCTTTTTTCAAGCCCAGCTAGCAACTTTGTAACTGTCATCGTGAGTTCCAGCTCTGACATCTTACTTAAAACCGTATGCATTAGATCAGTGGCAGAGAGTGTTACCCCTGGCTCTTTCTTTTGCTGTGAATCCCTCCCTCTAGTCACTTTTCCCAGAGAAGAATGGATGGGGGAGAGAGAGATTGGGATCTCACAGGGTGGACAAAACTGGGTGATCCACTTGGTCCCGATTGTCTTTTGGTCTGTGTGTTGGAAGTCACTAAATCCCAAAATCGTAAAGAAAGCCAAACTCATATATATATAGCGAAAGGAATCCGAAAATGAGGAAAATAGGAGCGCCTGGGTGGCACAGCGGTTAAGCGTCTGCCTTCGGCTCAGGGCGTGATCCCGGCAATCTGGGATCGAGCCCCACATCAGGCTCTTCTGCTATGAGCCTGCTTCTTCCTCTCCCACTCCCCCTGCTTGTGTTCCCTCTCTCGCTGGCTGTCTCTATCTCTGTCGAATTAATAAATAAAATGTATATATATAAAAAAAGACTCTCTTTAAAAAAAAACAAGAAAACAAAAATGAAGAATATATGTATAAAATGTCCATGTAAAAAATGACAGTTCAGAAAAGATTGAAAAATGAAGAGTTGCTAAAATTAAAAAAAAAGTAGTTGGAAAGGGAAAAAAAGAGGGAAAAAAATAAATGGAAAATTTTGAATGGAGAGAGAAATGAATCATGAGAAAAAGCCTCAAGCTCTAGGTGCTATTTTCCCCTAGCGCTGGAGTTTGGCCATCCTCTTTGGTCTGTAAACTTACTGTTCACTTGTTCTTTCACCTCGTTTTCGGGGGGCGGGGGCCTAGTGCGCTGATTCTCAGGTGTTTTTGCCTGGACGGGGATGCACTGCCCCTTGCCAGGGGGCCCGGTGGGGCTCAGGGTCAGCTGGTTGCTCTGTGTGCCTTGTGTTCCCAGAGGGCTTTCCCTGCCTCTTGAAAGGGTGAGAATAAAAACGGCCGCCCTCATCTGTAGGCGCAGAGGTGTGATGCTGTTGTGCACCAAGTTCTGTAGACTTCTGCGGTGCTCCCCACACCAAAGCTCCTTGGGGAAGGCGGAGGGTCACAGCGTTTCTGTCCTTTGCAGGGCTCCCAGGTGGAGAGCTTCCGATCAAGTGGACTCCCCGTCAACCGACTTTGTGCAAGGAGAGGGATCTCTCCCTTCTCCTCACTTGTGTCTGGAGCAGGAAGCGTAGGCACCGCTCTCACAACAACTGAACTGCAGGGTTATCAAGAATTGGGGCTGGCAGGGGCAGGGGGTCACTGCTGGAGGAGCCCGAGGGGTGTGGAGGGGCTATGCCCAGTGCCAAAGCTGCCGGTTGAGGCTCTGTCCATCCTGCAGCTTCCATGAGCACCCAGTGTGCTTTGGAAATGAGGAGGTTGTGGAATACAGGTGAGGTTCAGTGAGGGTGGAATCTGGAGCCGACGACCAGGAAAGAATTCTTGAGACGTCTTTGGTGCAAAATTGGTGGTTTATGACAGGACCCATGGCAGAAAGAGATGCTGCCCTGGCTTGTGAGGGGTGGCTGATGGTAGACTATGGGGTTGGGAGAAGGTAAGGAAAAAGGGAGGTTGAGATAATACTTGCATATGTGAAAGAAGACTCACAAGGTACAGAGGCCTTGCCATTGTCTCGGGAAGGTGGTTTTGCCCTCTAGCAAGGCATGAACATTAAGACGGTTGGGAACTTCCTGGAGGCTGCAGAGTATAAGGACATTTCATTGTATCTACTTTCCCTTCAGGAAGCTAAGTTATTGATAGAAATGCTTGGTTCTTGTAAACTGCTAAGACATTGGGAAACTGAGGGAGACTTAAGTCTTGCAGGATTGTGGTGTCTATAGGTTAACTATTTCTTTGCCCTTTAGGGCAGCCAGGAGTGCCTGAGGAATGTCACGTACACCCCATGGTGGGGGTGTGTGTGGGGTGTCAATTCCGGCTTTGTCCTCAGCTAGCCTTCTCTTCCCTCCTCAGTAAAGGTCCCCCCTGTTCACAGAGGTTCAAGCAGTTCTTGCTGTTGCCACCTAGTGGACATATGGATGAACACATTCAGATCATGTCTGTGACTCACTGACCTGAGCTGCCATGAGAGCTTGGTTCCTTCCTGGGAGGACAAGGCCCAAAAAGGATGGACCCGGAGCAAGCAGACAAGTGTGGCCTGGCCGACGCCCCTCTGCTGGCCTGGAAGCAGGACCCGGTTGCTCTACTTAGAAGCTGAGTTCTAGAGCAGGAGGGGCTGGAGTGGCTGGGGTGTGTCCCGGGATGGGGTCTGGATGAGGGGTGTTCCAGGACGGGTGTGTGTGTGTGTGTGTGTGTGTGTGTGTGTGTGTGTGTGTGGTGGGGCAGGGATGCTTGTGGAGGGAGGATCCGTGAGGGCGGTATGGAGAGGCTCTTCCCTGCTCCACGGGTCCCGCCCAGGTAGCCTGATGGCCTCACTGTGGGCTTGTCTTCCTCATGATTTCAGGGTTCATCTCTAGTCTCCGGGGACCCTCCTTTCCCGAGCAAGGCTCCACGGAAAGAAAGAGAGTATAGGTAGAGGACCCTGAAGCCAATACTCCCACAATGGGACTAAAGTGTGTTCCAGAAATTGTGCTTTTAGGAAACAGTCCTAAAGCAAAAGAGATTTAGGGCACATTGTACTCTTCACTTTAAGGATGAGACTCCAAGAATTGGAGATGTCTCAATTGTTCGGCAGGTGGTGCTGCTGAGTAAATGATGTGTAGCCCCTGAGAATGCAGAAGGGGACAGGAGGAGCAGTGCCTGTCCCCTGTGGGGACCTCAGGCCGCACAAGAGCCCAGCTGTGGAACCCTCCCTGCCCCACCCTATCCCACACACAGGCAAACCCCCTCCCCCCACACACTCACCCATACACTCCAAGGGAAAGGACTGGAAGAGGGCCGCCATGTGTTATGGGCTATCGTGATAGAAGGTAGAAGGAATGTGTCTTCCTTTCTTCATATTTACATCACTATTTTACTAACAAAACGTAATCTGGCTAAAACCTTAGAGAACTTTTTAATTACCTGATATGTTTGTAATAAAGAGGAAGATTTAATATGCAGTCTTAATATTTTTCTAATATGCACATTAGAATCATTGAAACCTGGCCTATCCAGGAAAATGAAAGATTTTGAAGGTGTCTCATGAACCCAGATATTTCTGGCTCTTGGGTCACACTTACAAAAGGGAAGCCTATCCCAGATCATGAAAACATTTCATTTTGGGGCTTCACATGCGCAGTATTGTATCAGGAATATTCCTTTGTAGTAAAATGGGGTTTTTTTGTTTGTTTGTTTGTTTGTTTCTGTTTTTGGTTTTGTTTGTTTTTTAAGAGAAAAAAACCTGAAAAAAAAATATGAATCACTCATAGGTTACGTAGCTAGATACAAAAAGGGCACACCGTCTGATCCCACACACATGAAAACCCAGAAGAAGCAACTCACAGAGGCGGAGAGGGGAGCCGTGGCTGCAGGGACTGGGCTGAGGGAATGAACAGTATCTGACGAGTGGCACGGGAGTCTCTGGGAGGGAAATACTGTAGAAGGACAAGGCTGTGAAACACTCTGTACCTAATGACACCTGGAAGTACAATGTAAAAGGATCAGAGTAAAATTCCATGAAAACTCAATTTGTCCTTTATTTATAGACCAGAATATATTAAGCAATGAAATAGGTGCATGAACAACGCAAAAATTAGAAACACTGGAAGGACAGGGGAGGGGAAGCCATCCTTTGGGGATTCAGCGAGCAGGAACTGCTGCTCCGGGGCCGAGGCCGGTTGCTCCACTGAGAGAGGTGGTTGCTGGAGCCTGCTCGGGCTCCTGGCTTTCCAAAGCTGCAGGTGACTCTTCTAGCTCCTGACAGAGAGTCAGAGCTGTGAGTATATCCTCCGCTGGCTCTGACATGGCATGTGGCCTAAGGGGCTCTTCAGGGACCTCCATAGCTAGGACTGGAGCCTGCTTTGGCTCTGGGGCTGCCAAGGGCACAGGTGGCTCTTGGAGCTTCTGACAGGGACTTAGAGCTGTGAGTCTGTCCTGCGCCGACTCCGACAGGGCAGGTGGCATCAGGGGCCCTTCAGGGACCTCTCTAGCTAGTGCTGGGGCCTGCTCTGGCTCCTGGCTTTCCAAAGGCGCAGGTGACTCTTGCACATCCTCACGGTGGATCAGAGCTCTGACCACCAGCTGCACTGGGCCCGACACGGCAGGTGACGTCCCTGCTCTTTTGAGTTGCTGAGCTCCAGCAGCAGTGATGGGGTTTTCCAGCTCAGGCTCTGAAGCTGCAGCAGGCAGCACAGTGGGAGCTGGGACTAGCTTTCGGCACGGTTCCGGATCTCGCTCTGGGGCCGCTGCTGTGGCTCCAAGAAGAGAAAGTGTGGTCATGATGATTGTCTTTCCATGTCCCTTCCAAATGAAGGCAACTTTGCCCACCACTCAATATTGTCTGAGTCTAAGAACCCGTCCCTGGGTGGTCTCCCCATATTGTAGCCCATGGGGACAGTGATCTGAGACCACTCCTTGCTCCCAGCCACACTGCAGTCTGCGGAGGCTTGCTCTGTGTGGCCCATTCTCTCCCCTCCACAGGCCTCCATCAGTCACCCCCAGTCCTCCTCACCCCCAGCCTCTGGCCCAGCGGGCTCGAGATGTCGCAGCCGAGAGAGGAGGAGCCAGGCACGTTGCTCCAGGTCTGAGCCTGGCACATTGAGCCTTGCGTACGCCAGTAGTGTCTTTAGGCAGGGAAATTCTGGGGGCTGGAAGAAATCTTCAGGGTAGTGGCCCAGCCAGGTGCCCAGGATGGAGGAGATGGCCCTGGGGACAGACAGGTGGGCAGAGGTGTCAGAGGACGGGGCACCTCCCACACGGATGCCCCAGGGAACCCCTGTGGGAACCTGGGCCCCTGGGTCCCCGGCTCCTGGCTGTCAGAGCCCATTCCTACTCCATGTCCACCTGTGATGTGGCAGTCCTGCCTGAGGCAGACCTGGTCACTGAGGAGGGGCTGGCCCAAAGCCTCTGTGAGTGGGAGCCCTTGACCCCTGGTGTGACCATTTCTGTCCTCGTCGTGGAAACTGGACGCCCTGCTCAGTCTCCCGGCCCACTTGCCGCGTGACTTCCACTGCACGTGGGCAGGGAGGGGTGGCGTGTCTGGCGTGGTCATTGCCCTCAGTGCACACTAGTGCTCTGTGTCTATCCAACCAAGGAGGGAGCAAAGGGACTCTGTCCCATCCCTGGCCTTCCCAGGACCCTCCCGATACCTCCCACTTCCCCTCCTGTGCCTACGTGCTGCCTCGTTCAGTAGGTGCCAGGAGAGGGTGTCCTTCCGTGGACACCAATCTCCCACTGGGTGGGGGACGTCCAGTCCCCGAGCCCTCCCTGGGTCTCCTCTGAGTACCTGCTGAGCACCCAGTGTCGACGTTCCACCAGATGTGTGGAAGCCATGCCCTTTGTTCTGGGTCCCAGGATTGGGGTAGAGACAGGGCTGGGAGGCGGCGGTGATGGGGAATGACACTGTTAGGGGCTGAGGCTGCCCTCCAGCCCCCTCTGCTCTCCCACAGTGCCCACACCCCACCCAGGGCTCTCCAGGACCCCTTTCCTCTTCTGCAGAAGAAGCCCTGAGACCTGGACCCTCCAACAGGAATTGCAGATGTGTGGGATGAGGGTCCAGCAGCCCCCAGATCACAGTCCCGTCGCTGCCCTCTCAAAGAAGGAAGGGCCCTGTGCATTAGCCAAAGCTCACTCACATGCCCCGCTGCTCCTGGGCTCCGCCGATCTCGTCCCAGGAAGAGAGGACGCATCCGTAGCTAGAGGAGGCCGGAGGGGTGGTGGGGGGATCGCATGAAATGTCCTGTGAACCCTCCCTCTCATCATATCTAGTGTCACTGTCTGACTGCCGACTAGAATGGAGCCCTGGGGTGCTCCCGGGTGCTGTCTGCTGTGTGCGTGGGATCACAGTCAGCGCCCAGGGAAGCGTCTGCAGGTCTGCACCTAGAAGGGCATCCATCCTTTATGCTCGATGAATGGCAGGGCCCCCACCAGCCCCATCCCAGAGAGCTGAGTGGGCCTGGGGCCCCCTGCTCATCCCCGGGCATGCCTGCTCTGGTCTCACCCAGGACACAGAGCCCAGATGGAGTGTCAGATGTCCTTTTCCAAGGGGAAAAGAGCCCAGCTCAAGACCGTGGTGACGGTGAGGGCTGAGGCAGAGGCTTCTTCATGGGGAGCGGGACGATGGTCCACGAGCACGACCACAGCCCCTGTAGCGGACCTTTCCACAGGGCCAGGCACCCAGGTGTCCTTAGCCTACAGGACCCCACTGAGTCCCTGTAATAACTCTGCCCCAGTCCGAGGAGCCAACTGAGGCTCCGGGAAGTTGGGTGGCATTCCCCAGACTCCCAAGCACGAGGTGGGCAAATCCCACTGGGCTGTGGAGGGGCAGGGTGCTCACCTTGTCAACAGCTGGTCCAGCACCTCCTGGGTGGTAGCAAAAGCTCTGTATGTGGCCAGGAACGTGGAGACGTAGCTGAGGTCTCTGGCTAGGAAGGCGGGCAGCAGGTGTTCTACTCGCTTCTTCAGCAGCTCTGCCCGTTGGGGCCACACCACGCAGGTCCCATTGCTCTTCCCGGTTGAGGCCTTTCTAGCCTGAGGTGGGACAGGGGAGACATGCGGTCTTCACTGCAGTCACCCCGAGGGTTGGGGGTTGGAGCCCAGAGCAAACCCCCAGGCTCTCGGTGACGTAGGCAAAGAGGTGGGACAGGAGGGCCCACAGTAGACAAAAGGAGCAAGGTGCCTGGCTGGTTCCGTGGGTTCGGGGTCCGCCTCTTGGTTTCGGCTGAGGTCATGATGCGCGCGTCCTGAGATCGAGTCCATCCTCAGGCTTCGCACTTAGGGCGGGGTCTGCTTGAGGATCCTGTCTCTGCCTCTGTGTCTCCCACCCCCGTCTCTGTCTCTGTCTCTATCTCTGTCTGTGTCTCAAAAAAATACCTCATGCAATCCTTTTAGGGAAAAGGGAGAATGGCAACAATAGGAGGATGTGAGGTGGGGGGTGTGTGAATGGACGTTGGTATCTCAGGTCAGATCGTTAGCTGAGTATTGACAGCCTCTCCCTGCACTAAGGGCATCGTCCCTGTGATTTCTGACGATGTATCCCACGCTTGAGAACACAGAGACTGTTTCATGGGTGGGGGTGCTCAGCATTTTAGGGTACGTAGGATGTTCCGTGCAGCACTGTGAGGTGGCAACAGAAGGGAATCACATGAACGTCCTGCATCTGTGAAGGGCTCAATGGCTGCGGTAACTGATGGGCCTTCTGGAATGTTGTGCAGCACAAGGAGGCGCCTGCTCCGGACCCTGGAGGGGCCCCAGGGATGTGCTCCTTTACAACCAAAGGGCAGAGCAATAGGCATAGTACCGTGAGCCCCATGCCCCTTTGGGGAAAAGTCTCCCAACTCACCAGGATCTCGAGCAAGGGATGAGAGGTGGTTTAAGGTCGCTTTTCTGATATTCGTACAGATATGTGGATAGGGACTGTGCATCGGGCCAAGGCCGTGGCAGGGCCCTGAGGGCTGGTTTGGGGAGGGGATGGGGATCCGGGTTCACATGGGAGCAGGAGTCTAGGACGGAGCCCCGAGGAGCCCAGAGGCTGGTTTCTGGGATCTGGGTCCCTTTGTGCCGCATCGGTGCCCTGGGTGCTGGGTCCCTCCGGCACCTCCACTCACCCTGAGCCAGCGCTGGACTTTGTTGGCAGTAGGGGACTCCTTCCTGTCCTTCAAGGAGGTGGGGCAGGGGATCCCATCGTTCAGCTCCTGCCCCGTCTCCTGTGTGGAGCTCTGTAAAGACAGTGCCCGGCAGCCAGGCGGGAGGCCTCAGAGGTCTGTCTGGCTGCCTTGGCTGGTCCTCAGCCCCAGGGGACTCCCTTCCAGACACACCACACCCCAGGATGCACGCAGCTCCACCATGGAGAGAAAAGTGACACAGCTCGAGGGCCTTGGATTCACTCCGGCCCTGGTGAGAGGCACCTCGGGAATCCTCTTTCCACCCTGCCCCCCCCACCCCCCCGTGGCATCGGTGTGAACATGAAGGCATCACCAGGGTATCCACTGCCCTGCAACCTCCTCCAGCCCAGGGCGGGACCTCCCCCACATACCCCTCTTTCCCTGAAACTGGGGGAATGGGGCTGCCCAGGGATGGCTCGGAGAGGTGGCCTGGCCTGGCCTAGGTCGCTCGGTATTACCTTCCGTCACCTCCTGGCAAAGGCCCTGAGGTGTCGGGGGCGCGGGTTGAGCCAGTGTCTGCAGCATGTGAAACGTCCCTCACCCCGGGGATTCTGGAAGCCAGAGCCCCGGAAAATGGGCACGCAGCAAGAGAACATCTTTCACTATCGAATGTCTCCGGCCAAGTGAGCCTGATACGGGACCGCACTAGAATGTGGGTGCCTGGTGACCGGGGTTCCGAGTTCCGTTGGGGTCGGTTATCAGGGAAGTGACTTCACTTCCTGGGATCCCCTCCCTGAGTCCACACCTGGACTAGCACCTGCACAGACAGTGCTCTGGGCTGCCGACTGCTCATCCCCTTTCTGCATGCCATGCCAAATGTGTACCCAGTGACACCAACACAACCCTCTCCACAGGCCCCAGGGAAGGTCTGGGTGCAGCCAGGGCCCCAGCTTGGAAACACCCCTGGGCTCTGATGCAACTCTCCATCTTCCCTGTTTTGGACCCCGGAGAAGCCGTTGTGCCTGTCAGGGATGGTCTGTGTCTTGCCTGTGCGATAGGGATTATTCCAGCGTGTACTTCTTGCAGAAGTCCACAGGCATAGGTGGGATGCCATCTAAGAAACTGGGGGAGTGGTGTCGCACGTAGGGAATACCTGCCACCACATTTTCTTCCTTTCTCACCTTCTCTGAGTCTGTAGCTCCTCCGATCCCACCCACAGTCCCTAGTGTTGTGTGTGTGTCTGTGCACATGTGTGTGCCCCAGTACTCCTATTGTGCAGGCCCAGTCCCACCTAGGGGTGGATGGGAAATAGCTTTCCCAGGTCTTAGGCTTTCTAATTTCCAAGGCAAACCCTGCAGAAGCTATTGGAGCCTTGGCTCAGAGGGGCTGAGCCCACCCTTACTCCTAGACGCTGCCAGTCGTGTGTCACGAGCCATCCCTCCTTTCCTCTGGGTGTCATGTGGGCAGGGGTGCCGTCAGTGGGTTGCCCTGGCCTGGGCTCCTCCTCAGACAGGTACGTGCTGGGATGCCTCCTGCCTGGGATGTCGATGCTTCTTCCCACCCCCATACCATCTCCAGGTCTACAGCCAGTTCCAGAACACCACCTCTTCCCGAGCTCCCAGTGAGTAGCTAGGTTCAGCCATGGCCCCACCTTTGAGGACACTCGGAGAGCTGGGTTCAGGCCTGGTTCTGCCTTCTTACCAGTCTGTGATTCTGGGCAAGCCACGGACCCTGCTAGGGTCTTCCCCTTGTTGCAGAGGCCGTCTCTTACGTAACTGACTTTATTTTCGTTGAAAGATTTTCTGTGTTGGCTTGAGAGACAGAGTGTGGGGGGTGGGGAGGATAGAGGGAGAGGGGAGACAGAATCTCAAGCCGACTCTGTGCTGAGTGTGATGCCCAATGCTGGTCTTGATGCCAAGACCCTGAATTCGTGACCTGAGTCCAGATCACGAGTCAGAAGCTTAAGCAACTGAGCCACCCAGGCGCCCTGGCAAAAGAACACTTTCGATATATTTCCAGGCAATGCAGGGAAGTGACTAGTGCAAGAGGGAAGACAGACATGGGGGACTGTGCATTTCCCTCACTTAACTGCCTAAAGAGATTTAGTTTCTAGTCTATGGGTCAGGGATGAAGAATACAGGCGCAGCTCAGCCATTTCCATGAGTTGGAGACAGCAAGATGGAAATTTGGAGAAGTCGATATGGCTGTGGTTTACAGTACAGAATACTGAGGAGAGCTGCACAGAGAAAGAGGACCTCAGAAAGCCATCTAGGATCACTTTTGAGTTTTCATAGAATTCCTCAATAGGGCACCTGTGTGAGGAACGTATGTGGTGTGGGGAAAATAATAGCCCAGGGGAAGCAGAGAGGAAAATGTCACTAGCCTTCACACACAACCAGGAAAAGTCTGTGCTACCAGCAGCAGGCAGAGTGGAAAACCTCGTAATTCGTGGGACATTGCAAAGAGAGCTCAGAATACCAACAGAACAATAGCAAAATATATTGAAGACTACTGTGATACCCCCTAACAAACCTTTGGAAAGCTAGTCTGGAAGGATAAAATAGTTCTCCAGGACCCTCACCATCAGAACAATCCTCAAGAGTATGTGTAGAAATATAAGCAATAGTTAATATCTAACCATTAAAATTCACAATACCTGCCTTCCAACCAAAGATTACCAGGATGCAAAGAAGGAGAAAAGTTCACCTCGTACTGAGGAGAAAGATTAAACAATAGAAACCTACCCAGAAATGAAAAAGAGGATGGAAGTATTGCACATGCACTTTCAAACAACTGTTAGAAAGAGGTTTTATATACGTAAGAATGTACACAAAGGATGAAGTGAAACAGAGATATAGAAAATATGAAAACAAGGAAAACCCAACTTCTGGAGCTGAAGAGTAGCACGTCTAAGATGAAAAATGTAGTAGATGGGCTTTCTTTCACGTTAGACACTACATAGCAAAAAGAGAGAGAGAGAGAGAGACAGAGAGAGAACTTGAATGCATGATCATAGCAGTTGTCCAGAATAAAGCAGAGAAAAGGAAGGGTGCAAACCACGCCGTGCACACAAACACTAGAGTAGGTGTGAGCTTTGTAGCAATTTCAAGTGGCCTGGTAGATAAGAAATTGGCTGAGGTACAGAAAAAAAAAATGTTTGAAGAAGTAATGTCTGATTATTATCTGAATTGCATGAACCCTCTACACCCATAGATTCAAGAATTCAGGAATCCAGCCAACAAAACCCCCAAACATAAGGATCATGAAAAAACCCCTCCTTATCAACCTACATCCTAATAAAATTGCTTAAGACCAATGCTAAAGAAAAAAATCTAAAAAGCAGATGGAGATGAGTCCATTGCATTACCTGTCACGTCCCTAATTGTGTAGATGGTCTCTGTTTCTTTCTGGTCTGTGTTACTCTTGGAGTCTCTCTTCCCTTACAGGATCCCCCTTCCTATTTCTTGCAGGGTGGTTTAGCGGCCAAATCCTTTGAGTTTCTTTCTGTCCTGGAAGCTCTTTATCTCTGCTCCTATTCGGAATGACTCCTTGCTGGATAAAGTATTCTTGGCTGCATGTTTTTCTCATTTAGTACCCTGACTCGATCACGCCAGCCCTTTCTGGTGTGCCAGGTCTCTGTGGATAGGTATGTGGCTAGTCTAATGTGCTTACCCCTGTCGGTGAAGACCCTCTTGTCTCGAGCTGCTTTCAGGATTTTCTCTTTCTGTCTGAAATTGCAAACGTCACTAGTATATGTTAGGGTGTTCCTCTATTCTTATGGCCTTGGGGAAGAGTCCTCTCTACCTCTTGGACTTGAATGCCTGTTTCCCTCCCAGATTAGGGAAGTTCTCAGCTACGATCCACACAGATAGATCTTCTGTCCCTCTGTGTCTTCTCCCTCAGGGCCAGAAGTAATTCCAATATTGTTTCCTTTTGTGGCATCACTGATTTTTCGATTCCTCCACCCATGGTCCATTCGTTGGCGTTCTCTCTTTTCCTCAGCTTCCTTCCTTTCCATCAGCTTGTCTTTGGTGTCACTGACTCTGTCTTCTGCCTCATTGACCCTAGGCGTTAGAGCATCCACATCCAATGTAGACTGCATCTCAGTTAGAGCCTTTTGAATGTGGGCCTGATTCGATTTCATTTCTGCACTATGAGAGTCTCTCGTGTCATTTATCCTTTTTTCAAGCCCAGCTAGCAACTTTGTAACTGTCATCGTGAGTTCCAGCTCTGACATCTTACTTAAAACCGTATGCATTAGATCAGTGGCAGAGAGTGTTACCCCTGGCTCTTTCTTTTGCTGTGAATCCCTCCCTCTAGTCACTTTTCCCAGAGAAGAATGGATGGGGGAGAGAGAGATTGGGATCTCACAGGGTGGACAAAACTGGGTGATCCACTTGGTCCCGATTGTCTTTTGGTCTGTGAGTTGGAAGTCACTAAATCCCAAAATTGTAAAGAAAGCCAAACTCATATATATATAGCGAAAGGAATCCGAAAATGAGGAATATAGGAGCGCCTGGGTGGCACAGCGGTTAAGTGTCTGCCTTCGGCTCAGGGCGTGATCCCGGCAATCTGGGATCGAGCCCCACATCAGGCTCTTCTGCTATGAGCCTGCCTCTTCCTCTCCCACTCCCCCTGCTTGTGTTCCCTCTCTCGCTGGCTGTCTCTATCTCTGTCGAATTAATAAATAAAATGTATATATAAAAAAAAAGACTCTCTTTAAAAAAAAACAAGAAAACAAAAATGAAGAATATATGTATAAAATGTCCATGTAAAAAATGACAGTTCAGAAAAGATTGAAAAATGAAGAGTTGCTAAAATTAAAAAAAAAGTAGTTGGAAAGGGAAAAAAAGAGGGAAAAAAATAAATGGAAAATTTTGAATGGAGAGAGAAATGAATCATGAGAAAAAGCCTCAAGCTCTAGGTGCTATTTTCCCCTAGCGCTGGAGTTTGGCCATCCTCTTTGGTCTGTAAACTTACTGTTCACTTGTTCTTTCACCTCGTTTTCGGGGGGCGGGGGCCTAGTGCGCTGATTCTCAGGTGTTTTTGCCTGGACGGGGATGCACTGCCCCTTGCCAGGGGGCCCGGTGGTGCTCAGGGTCTTCTGGTTGCTCTGTGTGCCTTGTGTTCCCAGAGGGCTTTCCCTGCCTCTTGAAAGGGTGAGAATAAAAACGGCCGCCCTCATCTGTAGGCGCAGAGGTGTGATGCTGTTGTGCACCAAGTTCTGTAGACTTCTGCGGTGCTCCCCACACCAAAGCTCCTTGGGGAAGGCGGAGGGTCACAGCGTTTCTGTCCTTTGCAGGGCTCCCAGGTGGAGAGCTTCCGATCAAGTGGACTCCCCGTCAACCGACTTTGTGCAAGGAGAGGGATCTCTCCCTTCTCCTCACTTGTGTCTGGAGCAGGAAGCGTAGGCACCGCTCTCACAACAACTGAACTGCAGGGTTATCAAGAATTGGGGCTGGCAGGGGCAGGGGGTCACTGCTGGAGGAGCCTGAGGGGTGTGGAGGGGCTATGCCCAGTGCCAAAGCTGCCGGTTGAGGCTCTGTCCATCCTGCAGCTTCCATGAGCACCCAGTGTGCTTTGGAAATGAGGAGGTTGTGGAATACAGGTGAGGTTCAGTGAGGGTGGAATCTGGAGCCGACGACCAGGAAAGAATTCTTGAGACGTCTTTGGTGCAAAATTGGTGGTTTATGACAGGACCCATGGCAGAAAGAGATGCTGCCCTGGCTTGTGAGGGGTGGCTGATGGTAGACTATGGGGTTGGGAGAAGGTAAGGAAAAAGGGAGGTTGAGATAATACTTGCATATGTGAAAGAAGACTCACAAGGTACAGAGGCCTTGCCATTGTCTCGGGAAGGTGGTTTTGCCCTCTAGCAAGGCATGAACATTAAGACGGTTGGGAACTTCCTGGAGGCTGCAGAGTATAAGGACATTTCATTGTATCTACTTTCCCTTCAGGAAGCTAAGTTATTGATAGAAATGCTTGGTTCTTGTAAACTGCTAAGACATTGGGAAACTGAGGGAGACTTAAGTCTTGCAGGATTGTGGTGTCTATAGGTTAACTATTTCTTTGCCCTTTAGGGCAGCCAGGAGTGCCTGAGGAATGTCACGTACACCCCATGGTGGGGGTGTGTGTGGGGTGTCAATTCCGGCTTTGTCCTCAGCTAGCCTTCTCTTCCCTCCTCAGTAAAGGTCCCCCCTGTTCACAGAGGTTCAAGCAGTTCTTGCTGTTGCCACCTAGTGGACATATGGATGAACACATTCAGATCATGTCTGTGACTCACTGACCTGAGCTGCCATGAGAGCTTGGTTCCTTCCTGGGAGGACAAGGCCCAAAAAGGATGGACCCGGAGCAAGCAGACAAGTGTGGCCTGGCCGACGCCCCTCTGCTGGCCTGGAAGCAGGACCCGGTTGCTCTACTTAGAAGCTGAGTTCTAGAGCAGGAGGGGCTGGAGTGGCTGGGGTGTGTCCCGGGATGGGGTCTGGATGAGGGGTGTTCCAGGACGGGTGTGTGTGTGTGTGTGTGTGTGTGTGTGTGTGTGTGTGTGTGTGTGTGTGTGGTGGGGCAGGGATGCTTGTGGAGGGAGGATCCGTGAGGGCGGTATGGAGAGGCTCTTCCCTGCTCCACGGGTCCCGCCCAGGTAGCCTGATGGCCTCACTGTGGGCTTGTCTTCCTCATGATTTCAGGGTTCATCTCTAGTCTCCGGGGACCCTCCTTTCCCGAGCAAGGCTCCACGGAAAGAAAGAGAGTATAGGTAGAGGACCCTGAAGCCAATACTCCCACAATGGGACTAAAGTGTGTTCCAGAAATTGTGCTTTTAGGAAACAGTCCTAAAGCAAAAGAGATTTAGGGCACATTGTACTCTTCACTTTAAGGATGAGACTCCAAGAATTGGAGATGTCTCAATTGTTCGGCAGGTGGTGCTGCTGAGTAAATGATGTGTAGCCCCTGAGAATGCAGAAGGGGACAGGAGGAGCAGTGCCTGTCCCCTGTGGGGACCTCAGGCCGCACAAGAGCCCAGCTGTGGAACCCTCCCTGCCCCACCCTATCCCACACACAGGCAAACCCCCTCCCCCCACACACTCACCCATACACTCCAAGGGAAAGGACTGGAAGAGGGCCGCCATGTGTTATGGGCTATCGTGATAGAAGGTAGAAGGAATGTGTCTTCCTTTCTTCATATTTACATCACTATTTTACTAACAAAACGTAATCTGGCTAAAACCTTAGAGAACTTTTTAATTACCTGATATGTTTGTAATAAAGAGGAAGATTTAATATGCAGTCTTAATATTTTTCTAATATGCACATTAGAATCATTGAAACCTGGCCTATCCAGGAAAATGAAAGATTTTGAAGGTGTCTCATGAACCCAGATATTTCTGGCTCTTGGGTCACACTTACAAAAGGGAAGCCTATCCCAGATCATGAAAACATTTCATTTTGGGGCTTCACATGCGCAGTATTGTATCAGGAATATTCCTTTGTAGTAAAATGGGGTTTTTTTGTTTGTTTGTTTGTTTGTTTCTGTTTTTGGTTTTGTTTGTTTTTTAAGAGAAAAAAACCTGAAAAAAAAATATGAATCACTCATAGGTTACGTAGCTAGATACAAAAAGGGCACACCGTCTGATCCCACACACATGAAAACCCAGAAGAAGCAACTCACAGAGGCGGAGAGGGGAGCCGTGGCTGCAGGGACTGGGCTGAGGGAATGAACAGTATCTGACGAGTGGCACGGGAGTCTCTGGGAGGGAAATACTGTAGAAGGACAAGGCTGTGAAACACTCTGTACCTAATGACACCTGGAAGTACAATGTAAAAGGATCAGAGTAAAATTCCATGAAAACTCAATTTGTCCTTTATTTATAGACCAGAATATATTAAGCAATGAAATAGGTGCATGAACAACGCAAAAATTAGAAACACTGGAAGGACAGGGGAGGGGAAGCCATCCTTTGGGGATTCAGCGAGCAGGAACTGCTGCTCCGGGGCCGAGGCCGGTTGCTCCACTGAGAGAGGTGGTTGCTGGAGCCTGCTCGGGCTCCTGGCTTTCCAAAGCTGCAGGTGACTCTTCTAGCTCCTGACAGAGAGTCAGAGCTGTGAGTATATCCTCCGCTGGCTCTGACATGGCATGTGGCCTAAGGGGCTCTTCAGGGACCTCCATAGCTAGGACTGGAGCCTGCTTTGGCTCTGGGGCTGCCAAGGGCACAGGTGGCTCTTGGAGCTTCTGACAGGGACTTAGAGCTGTGAGTCTGTCCTGCGCCGACTCCGACAGGGCAGGTGGCATCAGGGGCCCTTCAGGGACCTCTCTAGCTAGTGCTGGGGCCTGCTCTGGCTCCTGGCTTTCCAAAGGCGCAGGTGACTCTTGCACATCCTCACGGTGGATCAGAGCTCTGACCACCAGCTGCACTGGGCCCGACACGGCAGGTGACGTCCCTGCTCTTTTGAGTTGCTGAGCTCCAGCAGCAGTGATGGGGTTTTCCAGCTCAGGCTCTGAAGCTGCAGCAGGCAGCACAGTGGGAGCTGGGACTAGCTTTCGGCACGGTTCCGGATCTCGCTCTGGGGCCGCTGCTGTGGCTCCAAGAAGAGAAAGTGTGGTCATGATGATTGTCTTTCCATGTCCCTTCCAAATGAAGGCAACTTTGCCCACCACTCAATATTGTCTGAGTCTAAGAACCCGTCCCTGGGTGGTCTCCCCATATTGTAGCCCATGGGGACAGTGATCTGAGACCACTCCTTGCTCCCAGCCACACTGCAGTCTGCGGAGGCTTGCTCTGTGTGGCCCATTCTCTCCCCTCCACAGGCCTCCATCAGTCACCCCCAGTCCTCCTCACCCCCAGCCTCTGGCCCAGCGGGCTCGAGATGTCGCAGCCGAGAGAGGAGGAGCCAGGCACGTTGCTCCAGGTCTGAGCCTGGCACATTGAGCCTTGCGTACGCCAGTAGTGTCTTTAGGCAGGGAAATTCTGGGGGCTGGAAGAAATCTTCAGGGTAGTGGCCCAGCCAGGTGCCCAGGATGGAGGAGATGGCCCTGGGGACAGACAGGTGGGCAGAGGTGTCAGAGGACGGGGCACCTCCCACACGGATGCCCCAGGGAACCCCTGTGGGAACCTGGGCCTCTGGGTCCCCGGCTCCTGGCTGTCAGAGCCCATTCCTACTCCATGTCCACCTGTGATGTGGCAGTCCTGCCTGAGGCAGACCTGGTCACTGAGGAGGGGCTGGCCCAAAGCCTCTGTGAGTGGGAGCCCTTGACCCCTGGTGTGACCATTTCTGTCCTCGTCGTGGAAACTGGACGCCCTGCTCAGTCTCCCGGCCCACTTGCCGCGTGACTTCCACTGCACGTGGGCAGGGAGGGGTGGCGTGTCTGGCGTGGTCATTGCCCTCAGTGCACACTAGTGCTCTGTGTCTATCCAACCAAGGAGGGAGCAAAGGGACTCTGTCCCATCCCTGGCCTTCCCAGGACCCTCCCGATACCTCCCACTTCCCCTCCTGTGCCTACGTGCTGCCTCGTTCAGTAGGTGCCAGGAGAGGGTGTCCTTCCGTGGACACCAATCTCCCACTGGGTGGGGGACGTCCAGTCCCCGAGCCCTCCCTGGGTCTCCTCTGAGTACCTGCTGAGCACCCAGTGTCGACGTTCCACCAGATGTGTGGAAGCCATGCCCTTTGTTCTGGGTCCCAGGATTGGGGTAGAGACAGGGCTGGGAGGCGGCGGTGATGGGGAATGACACTGTTAGGGGCTGAGGCTGCCCTCCAGCCCCCTCTGCTCTCCCACAGTGCCCA
Organism: Ursus americanus; assembly: GCF_024610735.1. NCBI lineage: Eukaryota > Metazoa > Chordata > Mammalia > Carnivora > Ursidae > Ursus > Ursus americanus. The sequence continues at coordinate 8,445,843 of NC_142153.1, read as the reverse complement.
CACCCCACCCAGGGCTCTCCAGGACCCCTTTCCTCTTCTGCAGAAGAAGCCCTGAGACCTGGACCCTCCAACAGGAATTGCAGATGTGTGGGATGAGGGTCCAGCAGCCCCCAGATCACAGTCCCGTCGCTGCCCTCTCAAAGAAGGAAGGGCCCTGTGCATTAGCCAAAGCTCACTCACATGCCCCGCTGCTCCTGGGCTCCGCCGATCTCGTCCCAGGAAGAGAGGACGCATCCGTAGCTAGAGGAGGCCGGAGGGGTGGTGGGGGGATCGCATGAAATGTCCTGTGAACCCTCCCTCTCATCATATCTAGTGTCACTGTCTGACTGCCGACTAGAATGGAGCCCTGGGGTGCTCCCGGGTGCTGTCTGCTGTGTGCGTGGGATCACAGTCAGCGCCCAGGGAAGCGTCTGCAGGTCTGCACCTAGAAGGGCATCCATCCTTTATGCTCGATGAATGGCAGGGCCCCCACCAGCCCCATCCCAGAGAGCTGAGTGGGCCTGGGGCCCCCTGCTCATCCCCGGGCATGCCTGCTCTGGTCTCACCCAGGACACAGAGCCCAGATGGAGTGTCAGATGTCCTTTTCCAAGGGGAAAAGAGCCCAGCTCAAGACCGTGGTGACGGTGAGGGCTGAGGCAGAGGCTTCTTCATGGGGAGCGGGACGATGGTCCACGAGCACGACCACAGCCCCTGTAGCGGACCTTTCCACAGGGCCAGGCACCCAGGTGTCCTTAGCCTACAGGACCCCACTGAGTCCCTGTAATAACTCTGCCCCAGTCCGAGGAGCCAACTGAGGCTCCGGGAAGTTGGGTGGCATTCCCCAGACTCCCAAGCACGAGGTGGGCAAATCCCACTGGGCTGTGGAGGGGCAGGGTGCTCACCTTGTCAACAGCTGGTCCAGCACCTCCTGGGTGGTAGCAAAAGCTCTGTATGTGGCCAGGAACGTGGAGACGTAGCTGAGGTCTCTGGCTAGGAAGGCGGGCAGCAGGTGTTCTACTCGCTTCTTCAGCAGCTCTGCCCGTTGGGGCCACACCACGCAGGTCCCATTGCTCTTCCCGGTTGAGGCCTTTCTAGCCTGAGGTGGGACAGGGGAGACATGCGGTCTTCACTGCAGTCACCAGGAGGGTTGGGGGTTGGAGCCCAGAGCAAACCCCCAGGCTCTCGGTGACGTAGGCAAAGAGGTGGGACAGGAGGGCCCACAGTAGACAAAAGGAGCAAGGTGCCTGGCTGGTTCCGTGGGTTCGGGGTCCGCCTCTTGGTTTCGGCTGAGGTCATGATGCGCGCGTCCTGAGATCGAGTCCATCCTCAGGCTTCGCACTTAGGGCGGGGTCTGCTTGAGGATCCTGTCTCTGCCTCTGTGTCTCCCACCCCTGTCTCTGTCTCTGTCTCTATCTCTGTCTGTGTCTCAAAAAAATACCTCATGCAATCCTTTTAGGGAAAAGGGAGAATGGCAACAATAGGAGGATGTGAGGTGGGGGGTGTGTGAATGGACGTTGGTATCTCAGGTCAGATCGTTAGCTGAGTATTGACAGCCTCTCCCTGCACTAAGGGCATCGTCCCTGTGATTTCTGACGATGTATCCCACGCTTGAGAACACAGAGACTGTTTCATGGGTGGGGGTGCTCAGCATTTTAGGGTACGTAGGATGTTCCGTGCAGCACTGTGAGGTGGCAACAGAAGGGAATCACATGAACGTCCTGCATCTGTGAAGGGCTCAATGGCTGCGGTAACTGATGGGCCTTCTGGAATGTTGTGCAGCACAAGGAGGCGCCTGCTCCGGACCCTGGAGGGGCCCCAGGGATGTGCTCCTTTACAACCAAAGGGCAGAGCAATAGGCATAGTACCGTGAGCCCCATGCCCCTTTGGGGAAAAGTCTCCCAACTCACCAGGATCTCGAGCAAGGGATGAGAGGTGGTTTAAGGTCGCTTTTCTGATATTCGTACAGATATGTGGATAGGGACTGTGCATCGGGCCAAGGCCGTGGCAGGGCCCTGAGGGCTGGTTTGGGGAGGGGATGGGGATCCGGGTTCACATGGGAGCAGGAGTCTAGGACGGAGCCCCGAGGAGCCCAGAGGCTGGTTTCTGGGATCTGGGTCCCTTTGTGCCGCATCGGTGCCCTGGGTGCTGGGTCCCTCCGGCACCTCCACTCACCCTGAGCCAGCGCTGGACTTTGTTGGCAGTAGGGGACTCCTTCCTGTCCTTCAAGGAGGTGGGGCAGGGGATCCCATCGTTCAGCTCCTGCCCCGTCTCCTGTGTGGAGCTCTGTAAAGACAGTGCCCGGCAGCCAGGCGGGAGGCCTCAGAGGTCTGTCTGGCTGCCTTGGCTGGTCCTCAGCCCCAGGGGACTCCCTTCCAGACACACCACACCCCAGGATGCACGCAGCTCCACCATGGAGAGAAAAGTGACACAGCTCGAGGGCCTTGGATTCACTCTGGCCCTGGTGAGAGGCACCTCGGGAATCCTCTTTCCACCCTGCCCCCCCCACCCCCCCGTGGCATCGGTGTGAACATGAAGGCATCACCAGGGTATCCACTGCCCTGCAACCTCCTCCAGCCCAGGGCGGGACCTCCCCCACATACCCCTCTTTCCCTGAAACTGGGGGAATGGGGCTGCCCAGGGATGGCTCGGAGAGGTGGCCTGGCCTGGCCTAGGTCGCTCGGTATTACCTTCCGGCACCTCCTGGCAAAGGCCCTGAGGTGTCGGGGGCGCGGGTTGAGCCAGTGTCTGCAGCATGTGAAACGTCCCTCACCCCGGGGATTCTGGAAGCCAGAGCCCCGGAAAATGGGCACGCAGCAAGAGAACATCTTTCACTATCGAATGTCTCCGGCCAAGTGAGCCTGATACGGGACCGCACTAGAATGTGGGTGCCTGGTGACCGGGGTTCCGAGTTCCGTTGGGGTCGGTTATCAGGGAAGTGACTTCACTTCCTGGGATCCCCTCCCTGAGTCCACACCTGGACTAGCACCTGCACAGACAGTGCTCTGGGCTGCCGACTGCTCATCCCCTTTCTGCATGCCATGCCAAATGTGTACCCAGTGACACCAACACAACCCTCTCCACAGGCCCCAGGGAAGGTCTGGGTGCAGCCAGGGCCCCAGCTTGGAAACACCCCTGGGCTCTGATGCAACTCTCCATCTTCCCTGTTTTGGACCCCGGAGAAGCCGTTTTGCCTGTCAGGGATGGTCTGTGTCTTGCCTGTGCGATAGGGATTATTCCAGCGTGTACTTCTTGCAGAAGTCCACAGGCATAGGTGGGATACCATCTAAGAAATTGGGGGAGTGGTGTCGCACGTAGGGAATACCTGCCACCACATTTTCTTCCTTTCTCACCTTCTCTGAGTCTGTAGCTCCTCCGATCCCACCCACAGTCCCTAGTGTTGTGTGTGTGTCTGTGCACATGTGTGTGCCCCAGTACTCCTATTGTGCAGGCCCAGTCCCACCTAGGGGTGGATGGGAAATAGCTTTCCCAGGTCTTAGGCTTTCTAATTTCCAAGGCAAACCCTGCAGAAGCTATTGGAGCCTTGGCTTAGAGGGGCTGAGCCCACCCTTACTCCTAGACGCTGCCAGTCGTGTGTCACGAGCCATCCCTCCTTTCCTCTGGGTGTCATGTGGGCAGGGGTGCTGTCAGTGGGTTGCCCTGGCCTGGGCTCCTCCTCAGACAGGTACGTGCTGGGATGCCTCCTGCCTGGGATGTCGATGCTTCTTCCCACCCCCATACCATCTCCAGGTCTACAGCCAGTTCCAGAACACCACCTCTTCCCGAGCTCCCAGTGAGTAGCTAGGTTCAGCCATGGCCCCACCTTTGAGGACACTCGGAGAGCTGGGTTCAGGCCTGGTTCTGCCTTCTTACCAGTCTGTGATTCTGGGCAAGCCACGGACCCTGCTAGGGTCTTCCCCTTGTTGCAGAGGCCGTCTCTTACGTAACTGACTTTATTTTCGTTGAAAGATTTTCTGTGTTGGCTTGAGAGACAGAGTGTGGGGGGTGGGGAGGATAGAGGGAGAGGGGAGACAGAATCTCAAGCCGACTCTGTGCTGAGTGTGATGCCCAATGCTGGTCTTGATCCCAAGACCCTGAATTCGTGACCTGAGTCCAGATCACGAGTCAGAAGCTTAAGCAACTGAGCCACCCAGGCGCCCTGGCAAAAGAACACTTTCGATATATTTCCAGGCAATGCAGGGAAGTGACTAGTGCAAGAGGGAAGACAGACATGGGGGACTGTGCATTTCCCTCACTTAACTGCCTAAAGAGATTTAGTTTCTAGTCTATGGGTCAGGGATGAAGAATACAGGCGCAGCTCAGCCATTTCCATGAGTTGGAGACAGCAAGATGGAAATTTGGAGAAGTCGATATGGCTGTGGTTTACAGTACAGAATACTGAGGAGAGCTGCACAGAGAAAGAGGACCTCAGAAAGCCATCTAGGATCACTTTTGAGTTTTCATAGAATTCCTCAATAGGGCACCTGTGTGAGGAACGTATGTGGTGTGGGGAAAATAATAGCCCAGGGGAAGCAGAGAGGAAAATGTCACTAGCCTTCACACACAACCAGGAAAAGTCTGTGCTACCAGCAGCAGGCAGAGTGGAAAACCTCGTAATTCGTGGGACATTGCAAAGAGAGCTCAGAATACCAACAGAACAATAGCAAAATATATTGAAGACTACTGTGATACCCCCTAACAAACCTTTGGAAAGCTAGTCTGGAAGGATAAAATAGTTCTCCAGGAACCTCACCATCAGAACAATCCTCAAGAGTATGTGTAGAAATATAAGCAATAGTTAATATCTAACCATTAAAATTCACAATACCTGCCTTCCAACCAAAGATTACCAGGATGCAAAGAAGGAGAAAAGTTCACCTCGTACTGAGGAGAAAGATTAAACAATAGAAACCTACCCAGAAATGAAAAAGAGGATGGAAGTATTGCACATGCACTTTCAAACAACTGTTAGAAAGAGGTTTTATATACGTAAGAATGTACACAAAGGATGAAGTGAAACAGAGATATAGAAAATATGAAAACAAGGAAAACCCAACTTCTGGAGCTGAAGAGTAGCATGTCTAAGATGAAAAATGTAGTAGATGGGCTTTCTTTCACGTTAGACACTACATAGCAAAAAGAGAGAGAGAGAGACAGAGAGAGAACTTGAATGCATGATCATAGCAGTTGTCCAGAATAAAGCAGAGAAAAGGAAGGGTGCAAACCACGCCGTGCACACAAACACTAGAGTAGGTGTGAGCTTTGTAGCAATTTCAAGTGGCCTGGTAGATAAGAAATTGGCTGAGGTACAGAAAAAAAAATGTTTGAAGAAGTAATGTCTGATTATTATCTGAATTGCATGAACCCTCTACACCCATAGATTCAAGAATTCAGGAATCCAGCCAACAAAACCCCCAAACATAAGGATCATGAAAAAACCCCTCCTTATCAACCTACATCCTAATAAAATTGCTTAAGACCAATGCTAAAGAAAAAAATCTAAAAAGCAGATGGAGATGAGTCCATTGCATTACCTGTCACGTCCCTAATTGTGTAGATGGTCTCTGTTTCTTTCTGGTCTGTGTTACTCTTGGAGTCTCTCTTCCCTTACAGGATCCCCCTTCCTATTTCTTGCAGGGTGGTTTAGCGGCCAAATCCTTTGAGTTTCTTTCTGTCCTGGAAGCTCTTTATCTCTGCTCCTATTCGGAATGACTCCTTGCTGGATAAAGTATTCTTGGCTGCATGTTTTTCTCATTTAGTACCCTGACTCGATCACGCCAGCCCTTTCTGGTGTGCCAGGTCTCTGTGGATAGGTATGTGGCTAGTCTAATGTGCTTACCCCTGTCGGTGAAGACCCTCTTGTCTCGAGCTGCTTTCAGGATTTTCTCTTTCTGTCTGAAATTGCAAACGTCACTAGTATATGTTAGGGTGTTCCTCTATTCTTATGGCCTTGGGGAAGAGTCCTCTCTACGTCTTGGACTTGAATGCCTGTTTCCCTCCCAGATTAGGGAAGTTCTCAGCTACGATCCACACAGATAGATCTTCTGTCCCTCTGTGTCTTCTCCCTCAGGGCCAGAAGTAATTCCAATATTGTTTCCTTTTGTGGCATCACTGATTTTTCGATTCCTCCACCCATGGTCCATTCGTTGGCTTTCTCTCTTTTCCTCAGCTTCCTTCCTTTCCATCAGCTTGTCTTTGGTGTCACTGACTCTGTCTTCTGCCTCATTGACCCTAGGCGTTAGAGCATCCACATCCAATGTAGACTGCATCTCAGTTAGAGCCTTTTGAATGTGGGCCTGATTCGATTTCATTTCTGCACTATGAGAGTCTCTCGTGTCATTTATCCTTTTTTCAAGCCCAGCTAGCAACTTTGTAACTGTCATCGTGAGTTCCAGCTCTGACATCTTACTTAAAACCGTATGCATTAGATCAGTGGCAGAGAGTGTTACCCCTGGCTCTTTCTTTTGCTGTGAATCCCTCCCTCTAGTCACTTTTCCCAGAGAAGAATGGATGGGGGAGAGAGAGATTGGGATCTCACAGGGTGGACAAAACTGGGTGATCCACTTGGTCCCGATTGTCTTTTGGTCTGTGTGTTGGAAGTCACTAAATCCCAAAATTGTAAAGAAAGCCAAACTCATATATATATAGCGAAAGGAATCCGAAAATGAGGAATATAGGAGCGCCTGGGTGGCACAGCGGTTAAGCGTCTGCCTTCGGCTCAGGGCGTGATCCCGGCAATCTGGGATCGAGCCCCACATCAGGCTCTTCTGCTATGAGCCTGCTTCTTCCTCTCCCACTCCCCCTGCTTGTGTTCCCTCTCTCGCTGGCTGTCTCTATCTCTGTCGAATTAATAAATAAAATGTATATATAAAAAAAAAGACTCTCTTTAAAAAAAAAACAAGAAAACAAAAATGAAGAATATATGTATAAAATGTCCATGTAAAAAATGACAGTTCAGAAAAGATTGAAAAATGAAGAGTTGCTAAAATTAAAAAAAAAGTAGTTGGAAAGGGAAAAAAAGAGGGAAAAAAATAAATGGAAAATTTTGAATGGAGAGAGAAATGAATCATGAGAAAAAGCCTCAAGCTCTAGGTGCTATTTTCCCCTAGCGCTGGAGTTTGGCCATCCTCTTTGGTCTGTAAACTTGCTGTTCACTTGTTCTTTCACCTCGTTTTCGGGGGGCGGGGGCCTAGTGCGCTGATTCTCAGGTGTTTTTGCCTGGACGGGGATGCACTGCCCCTTGCCAGGGGGCCCGGTGGGGCTCAGGGTCAGCTGGTTGCTCTGTGTGCCTTGTGTTCCCAGAGGGCTTTCCCTGCCTCTTGAAAGGGTGAGAATAAAAACGGCCGCCCTCATCTGTAGGCGCAGAGGTGTGATGCTGTTGTGCACCAAGTTCTGTAGACTTCTGCGGTGCTCCCCACACCAAAGCTCCTTGGGGAAGGCGGAGGGTCACAGCGTTTCTGTCCTTTGCAGGGCTCCCAGGTGGAGAGCTTCCGATCAAGTGGACTCCCCGTCAACCAACTTTGTGCAAGGAGAGGGATCTCTCCCTTCTCCTCACTTGTGTCTGGAGCAGGAAGCGTAGGCACCGCTCTCACAACAACTGAACTGCAGGGTTATCAAGAATTGGGGCTGGCAGGGGCAGGGGGTCACTGCTGGAGGAGCCTGAGGGGTGTGGAGGGGCTATGCCCAGTGCCAAAGCTGCCGGTTGAGGCTCTGTCCATCTTGCAGCTTCCATGAGCACCCAGTGTGCTTTGGAAATGAGGAGGTTGTGGAATACAGGTGAGGTTCAGTGGGGGTGGAATCTGGAGCCGACGACCAGGAAAGAATTCTTGAGACGTCTTTGGTGCAAAATTGGTGGTTTATGACAGGACCCATGGCAGAAAGAGATGCTGCCCTGGCTTGTGAGGGGTGGCTGATGGTAGACTATGGGGTTGGGAGAAGGTAAGGAAAAAGGGAGGTTGAGATAATACTTGCATATGTGAAAGAAGACTCACAAGGTACAGAGGCCTTGCCATTGTCTCGGGAAGGTGGTTTTGCCCTCTAGCAAGGCATGAACATTAAGACGGTTGGGAACTTCCTGGAGGCTGCAGAGTATAAGGACATTTCATTGTATCTACTTTCCCTTCAGGAAGCTAAGTTATTGATAGAAATGCTTGGTTCTTGTAAACTGCTAAGACATTGGGAAACTGAGGGAGACTTAAGTCTTGCAGGATTGTGATGTCTATAGGTTAACTATTTCTTTGCCCTTTAGGGCAGCCAGGAGTGCCTGAGGAATGTCACGTACACCCCATGGTGGGGGTGTGTGTGGGGTGTCAATTCCGGCTTTGTCCTCAGCTAGCCTTCTCTTCCCTGCTCAGTAAAGGTCCCCCCTGTTCACAGAGGTTCAAGCAGTTCTTGCTGTTGCCACCTAGTGGACATATGGATGAACACATTCAGGTCATGTCTGTGACTCACTGACCTGAGCTGCCATGAGAGCTTGGTTCCTTCCTGGGAGGACAAGGCCCAAAAAGGATGGACCCGGAGCAAGCAGACAAGTGTGGCCTGGCCGACGCCCCTCTGCTGGCCTGGAAGCAGGACCCGGTTGCTCTACTTAGAAGCTGAGTTCTAGAGCAGGAGGGGCTGGAGTGGCTGGGGTGTGTCCCGGGATGGGGTCTGGATGAGGGGTGTTCCAGGACGGGTGTGTGTGTGTGTGTGTGTGTGTGTGTGTGTGTGTGTGTGTGTGTGGTGGGGCAGGGATGCTTGTGGAGGGAGGATCCGTGAGGGCGGTATGGAGAGGCTCTTCCCTGCTCCACGGGTCCCGCCCAGGTAGCCTGATGGCCTCACTGTGGGCTTGTCTTCCTCATGATTTCAGGGTTCATCTCTAGTCTCCGGGGACCCTCCTTTCCCGAGCAAGGCTCCACGGAAAGAAAGAGAGTATAGGTAGAGGACCCTGAAGCCAATACTCCCACAATGGGACTAAAGTGTGTTCCAGAAATTGTGCTTTTAGGAAACAGTCCTAAAGCAAAAGAGATTTAGGGCACATTGTACTCTTCACTTTAAGGATGAGACTCCAAGAATTGGAGATGTCTCAATTGTTCGGCAGGTGGTGCTGCTGAGTAAATGATGTGTAGCCCCTGAGAATGCAGAAGGGGACAGGAGGAGCAGTGCCTGTCCCCTGTGGGGACCTCAGGCCGCACAAGAGCCCAGCTGTGGAACCCTCCCTGCCCCACCCTATCCCACACACAGGCAAACCCCCTCCCCCCACACACTCACCCATACACTCCAAGGGAAAGGACTGGAAGAGGGCCGCCATGTGTTATGGGCTATCGTGATAGAAGGTAGAAGGAATGTGTCTTCCTTTCTTCATATTTACATCACTATTTTACTAACAAAACGTAATCTGGCTAAAACCTTAGAGAACTTTTTAATTACCTGATATGTTTGTAATAAAGAGGAAGATTTAATATGCAGTCTTAATATTTTTCTAATATGCACATTAGAATCATTGAAACCTGGCCTATCCAGGAAAATGAAAGATTTTGAAGGTGTCTCATGAACCCAGATATTTCTGGCTCTTGGGTCACACTTACAAAAGGGAAGCCTATCCCAGATCATGAAAACATTTCATTTTGGGGCTTCACATGCGCAGTATTGTATCAGGAATATTCCTTTGTAGTAAAATGGGGTTTTTTTGTTTGTTTGTTTGTTTCTGTTTTTGGTTTTGTTTGTTTTTTAAGAGAAAAAAACCTGAAAAAAAAATATGAATCACTCATAGGTTACGTAGCTAGATACAAAAAGGGCACACTGTCTGATCCCACACACATGAAAACCCAGAAGAAGCAACTCACAGAGGCGGAGAGGGGAGCCGTGGCTGCAGGGACTGGGCTGAGGGAATGAACAGTATCTGACGAGTGGCACGGGAGTCTCTGGGAGGGAAATACTGTAGAAGGACAAGGCTGTGAAACACTCTGTACCTAATGACACCTGGAAGTACAATGTAAAAGGATCAGAGTAAAATTCCATGAAAACTCAATTTGTCCTTTATTTATAGACCAGAATATATTAAGCAATGAAATAGGTGCATGAACAACGCAAAAATTAGAAACACTGGAAGGACAGGGGAGGGGAAGCCATCCTTTGGGGATTCAGCGAGCAGGAACTGCTGCTCCGGGGCCGAGGCCGGTTGCTCCACTGAGAGAGGTGGTTGCTGGAGCCTGCTCGGGCTCCTGGCTTTCCAAAGCTGCAGGTGACTCTTCTAGCTCCTGACAGAGAGTCAGAGCTGTGAGTATATCCTCCGCTGGCTCTGACATGGCATGTGGCCTAAGGGGCTCTTCAGGGACCTCCATAGCTAGGACTGGAGCCTGCTTTGGCTCTGGGGCTGCCAAGGGCACAGGTGGCTCTTGGAGCTTCTGACAGGGACTTAGAGCTGTGAGTCTGTCCTGCGCCGACTCCGACAGGGCAGGTGGCATCAGGGGCCCTTCAGGGACCTCTCTAGCTAGTGCTGGGGCCTGCTCTGGCTCCTGGCTTTCCAAAGGCGCAGGTGACTCTTGCACATCCTCACGGTGGATCAGAGCTCTGACCACCAGCTGCACTGGGCCCGACACGGCAGGTGACGTCCCTGCTCTTTTGAGTTGCTGAGCTCCAGCAGCAGTGATGGGGTTTTCCAGCTCAGGCTCTGAAGCTGCAGCAGGCAGCACAGTGGGAGCTGGGACTAGCTTTCGGCACGGTTCCGGATCTCGCTCTGGGGCCGCTGCTGTGGCTCCAAGAAGAGAAAGTGTGGTCATGATGATTGTCTTTCCATGTCCCTTCCAAATGAAGGCAACTTTGCCCACCACTCAATATTGTCTGAGTCTAAGAACCCGTCCCTGGGTGGTCTCCCCATATTGTAGCCCATGGGGACAGTGATCTGAGACCACTCCTTGCTCCCAGCCACACTGCAGTCTGCGGAGGCTTGCTCTGTGTGGCCCATTCTCTCCCCTCCACAGGCCTCCATCAGTCACCCCCAGTCCTCCTCACCCCCAGCCTCTGGCCCAGCGGGCTCGAGATGTCGCAGCCGAGAGAGGAGGAGCCAGGCACGTTGCTCCAGGTCTGAGCCTGGCACATTGAGCCTTGCGTACGCCAGTAGTGTCTTTAGGCAGGGAAATTCTGGGGGCTGGAAGAAATCTTCAGGGTAGTGGCCCAGCCAGGTGCCCAGGATGGAGGAGATGGCCCTGGGGACAGACAGGTGGGCAGAGGAGTCAGAGGACGGGGCACCTCCCACACGGATGCCCCAGGGAACCCCTGTGGGAACCTGGGCCCCTGGGACCCCGGCTCCTGGCTGTCAGAGCCCATTCCTACTCCATGTCCACCTGTGATGTGGCAGTCCTGCCTGAGGCAGACCTGGTCACTGAGGAGGGGCTGGCCCAAAGCCTCTGTGAGTGGGAGCCCTTGACCCCTGGTGTGACCATTTCTGTCCTCGTCGTGGAAACTGGACGCCCTGCTCAGTCTCCCGGCCCACTTGCCGCGTGACTTCCACTGCACGTGGGCAGGGAGGGGTGGCGTGTCTGGCGTGGTCATTGCCCTCAGTGCACACTAGTGCTCTGTGTCTATCCAACCAAGGAGGGAGCAAAGGGACTCTGTCCCATCCCTGGCCTTCCCAGGACCCTCCCGATACCTCCCACTTCCCCTCCTGTGCCTACGTGCTGCCTCGTTCAGTAGGTGCCAGGAGAGGGTGTCCTTCCGTGGACACCAATCTCCCACTGGGTGGGGGACGTCCAGTCCCCGAGCCCTCCCTGGGTCTCCTCTGAGTACCTGCTGAGCACCCAGTGTCGACGTTCCACCAGATGTGTGGAAGCCATGCCCTTTGTTCTGGGTCCCAGGATTGGGGTAGAGACAGGGCTGGGAGGCGGCGGTGATGGGGAATGACACTGTTAGGGGCTGAGGCTGCCCTCCAGCCCCCTCTGCTCTCCCACAGTGCCCACACCCCACCCAGGGCTCTCCAGGACCCCTTTCCTCTTCTGCAGAAGAAGCCCTGAGACCTGGACCCTCCAACAGGAATTGCAGATGTGTGGGATGAGGGTCCAGCAGCCCCCAGATCACAGTCCCGTCGCTGCCCTCTCAAAGAAGGAAGGGCCCTGTGCATTAGCCAAAGCTCACTCACATGCCCCGCTGCTCCTGGGCTCCGCCGATCTCGTCCCAGGAAGAGAGGACGCATCCGTAGCTAGAGGAGGCCAGAGGGGTGGTGGGGGGATCGCATGAAATGTCCTGTGAACCCTCCCTCTCATCATATCTAGTGTCACTGTCTGACTGCCGACTAGAATGGAGCCCTGGGGTGCTCCCGGGTGCTGTCTGCTGTGTGCGTGGGATCACAGTCAGCGCCCAGGGAAGCGTCTGCAGGTCTGCACCTAGAAGGGCATCCATCCTTTATGCTCGATGAATGGCAGGGCCCCCACCAGCCCCATCCCAGAGAGCTGAGTGGGCCTGGGGCCCCCTGCTCATCCCCGGGCATGCCTGCTCTGGTCTCACCCAGGACACAGAGCCCAGATGGAGTGTCAGATGTCCTTTTCCAAGGGGAAAAGAGCCCAGCTCAAGACCGTGGTGACGGTGAGGGCTGAGGCAGAGGCTTCTTCATGGGGAGCGGGGCGATGGTCCACGAGCACGACCACAGCCCCTGTAGCGGACCTTTCCACAGGGCCAGGCACCCAGGTGTCCTTAGCCTACAGGACCCCACTGAGTCCCTGTAATAACTCTGCCCCAGTCCGAGGAGCCAACTGAGGCTCCGGGAAGTTGGGTGGCATTCCCCAGACTCCCAAGCACGAGGTGGGCAAATCCCACTGGGCTGTGGAGGGGCAGGGTGCTCACCTTGTCAACAGCTGGTCCAGCACCTCCTGGGTGGTAGCAAAAGCTCTGTATGTGGCCAGGAACGTGGAGACGTAGCTGAGGTCTCTGGCTAGGAAGGCGGGCAGCAGGTGTTCTACTCGCTTCTTCAGCAGCTCTGCCCGTTGGGGCCACACCACGCAGGTCCCATTGCTCTTCCCGGTTGAGGCCTTTCTAGCCTGAGGTGGGACAGGGGAGACATGCGGTCTTCACTGCAGTCACCAGGAGGGTTGGGGGTTGGAGCCCAGAGCAAACCCCCAGGCTCTCGGTGACGTAGGCAAAGAGGTGGGACAGGAGGGCCCACAGTAGACAAAAGGAGCAAGGTGCCTGGCTGGTTCCGTGGGTTCGGGGTCCGCCTCTTGGTTTCGGCTGAGGTCATGATGCGCGCGTCCTGAGATCGAGTCCATCCTCAGGCTTCGCACTTAGGGCGGGGTCTGCTTGAGGATCCTGTCTCTGCCTCTGTGTCTCCCACCCCCGTCTCTGTCTCTGTCTCTATCTCCGTCTGTGTCTCAAAAAAATACCTCATGCAATCCTTTTAGGGAAAAGGGAGAATGGCAAGAATAGGAGGATGTGAGGTGGGGGGTGTTTGAATGGACGTTGGTATCTCAGGTCAGATCGTTAGCTGAGTATTGACAGCCTCTCCCTGCACTAAGGGCATCGTCCCTGTGATTTCTGACGATGTATCCCACGCTTGAGAACACAGAGACTGTTTCATGGGTGGGGGTGCTCAGCATTTTAGGGTACGTAGGATGTTCCGTGCAGCACTGTGAGGTGGCAACAGAAGGGAATCACATGAACGTCCTGCATCTGTGAAGGGCTCAATGGCTGCGGTAACTGATGGGCCTTCTGGAATGTTGTGCAGCACAAGGAGGCGCCTGCTCCGGACCCTGGAGGGGCCCCAGGGATGTGCTCCTTTACAACCAAAGGGCAGAGCAATAGGCATAGTACCGTGAGCCCCATGCCCCTTTGGGGAAAAGTCTCCCAACTCACCAGGATCTCGAGCAAGGGATGAGAGGTGGTTTAAGGTCGCTTTTCTGATATTCGTACAGATATGTGGATAGGGACTGTGCATCGGGCCAAGGCCGTGGCAGGGCCCTGAGGGCTGGTTTGGGGAGGGGATGGGGATCCGGGTTCACATGGGAGCAGGAGTCTAGGACGGAGCCCCGAGGAGCCCAGAGGCTGGTTTCTGGGATCTGGGTCCCTTTGTGCCGCATCGGTGCCCTGGGTGCTGGGTCCCTCCGGCACCTCCACTCACCCTGAGCCAGCGCTGGACTTTGTTGGCAGTAGGGGACTCCTTCCTGTCCTTCAAGGAGGTGGGGCAGGGGATCCCATCGTTCAGCTCCTGCCCCGTCTCCTGTGTGGAGCTCTGTAAAGACAGTGCCCGGCAGCCAGGCGGGAGGCCTCAGAGGTCTGTCTGGCTGCCTTGGCTGGTCCTCAGCCCCAGGGGACTCCCTTCCAGACACACCACACCCCAGGATGCACGCAGCTCCACCATGGAGAGAAAAGTGACACAGCTCGAGGGCCTTGGATTCACTCTGGCCCTGGTGAGAGGCACCTCGGGAATCCTCTTTCCACCCTGCCCCCCCCACCCCCCCGTGGCATCGGTGTGAACATGAAGGCATCACCAGGGTATCCACTGCCCTGCAACCTCCTCCAGCCCAGGGCGGGACCTCCCCCACATACCCCTCTTTCCCTGAAACTGGGGGAATGGGGCTGCCCAGGGATGGCTCGGAGAGGTGGCCTGGCCTGGCCTAGGTCGCTCGGTATTACCTTCCGGCACCTCCTGGCAAAGGCCCTGAGGTGTCGGGGGCGCGGGTTGAGCCAGTGTCTGCAGCATGTGAAACGTCCCTCACCCCGGGGATTCTGGAAGCCAGAGCCCCGGAAAATGGGCACGCAGCAAGAGAACATCTTTCACTATCGAATGTCTCCGGCCAAGTGAGCCTGATACGGGACCGCACTAGAATGTGGGTGCCTGGTGACCGGGGTTCCGAGTTCCGTTGGGGTCGGTTATCAGGGAAGTGACTTCACTTCCTGGGATCCCCTCCCTGAGTCCACACCTGGACTAGCACCTGCACAGACAGTGCTCTGGGCTGCCGACTGCTCATCCCCTTTCTGCATGCCATGCCAAATGTGTACCCAGTGACACCAACACAACCCTCTCCACAGGCCCCAGGGAAGGTCTGGGTGCAGCCAGGGCCCCAGCTTGGAAACACCCCTGGGCTCTGATGCAACTCTCCATCTTCCCTGTTTTGGACCCCGGAGAAGCCGTTGTGCCTGTCAGGGATGGTCTGTGTCTTGCCTGTGCGATAGGGATTATTCCAGCGTGTACTTCTTGCAGAAGTCCACAGGCATAGGTGGGATACCATCTAAGAAATTGGGGGAGTGGTGTCGCACGTAGGGAATACCTGCCACCACATTTTCTTCCTTTCTCACCTTCTCTGAGTCTGTAGCTCCTCCGATCCCACCCACAGTCCCTAGTGTTGTGTGTGTGTCTGTGCACATGTGTGTGCCCCAGTACTCCTATTGTGCAGGCCCAGTCCCACCTAGGGGTGGATGGGAAATAGCTTTCCCAGGTCTTAGGCTTTCTAATTTCCAAGGCAAACCCTGCAGAAGCTATTGGAGCCTTGGCTTAGAGGGGCTGAGCCCACCCTTACTCCTAGACGCTGCCAGTCGTGTGTCACGAGCCATCCCTCCTTTCCTCTGGGTGTCATGTGGGCAGGGGTGCCGTCAGTGGGTTGCCCTGGCCTGGGCTCCTCCTCAGACAGGTACGTGCTGGGATGCCTCCTGCCTGGGATGTCGATGCTTCTTCCCACCCCCATACCATCTCCAGGTCTACAGCCAGTTCCAGAACACCACCTCTTCCCGAGCTCCCAGTGAGTAGCTAGGTTCAGCCATGGCCCCACCTTTGAGGACACTCGGAGAGCTGGGTTCAGGCCTGGTTCTGCCTTCTTACCAGTCTGTGATTCTGGGCAAGCCACGGACCCTGCTAGGGTCTTCCCCTTGTTGCAGAGGCCGTCTCTTACGTAACTGACTTTATTTTCGTTGAAAGATTTTCTGTGTTGGCTTGAGAGACAGAGTGTGGGGGGTGGGGAGGATAGAGGGAGAGGGGAGACAGAATCTCAAGCCGACTCTGTGCTGAGTGTGATGCCCAATGCTGGTCTTGATCCCAAGACCCTGAATTCGTGACCTGAGTCCAGATCACGAGTCAGAAGCTTAAGCAACTGAGCCACCCAGGCGCCCTGGCAAAAGAACACTTTCGATATATTTCCAGGCAATGCAGGGAAGTGACTAGTGCAAGAGGGAAGACAGACATGGGGGACTGTGCATTTCCCTCACTTAACTGCCTAAAGAGATTTAGTTTCTAGTCTATGGGTCAGGGATGAAGAATACAGGCGCAGCTCAGCCATTTCCATGAGTTGGAGACAGCAAGATGGAAATTTGGAGAAGTCGATATGGCTGTGGTTTACAGTACAGAATACTGAGGAGGGCTGCACAGAGAAAGAGGACCTCAGAAAGCCATCTAGGATCACTTTTGAGTTTTCATAGAATTCCTCAATAGGGCACCTGTGTGAGGAACGTATGTGGTGTGGGGAAAATAATAGCCCAGGGGAAGCAGAGAGGAAAATGTCACTAGCCTTCACACACAACCAGGAAAAGTCTGTGCTACCAGCAGCAGGCAGAGTGGAAAACCTCGTAATTCGTGGGACATTGCAAAGAGAGCTCAGAATACCAACAGAACAATAGCAAAATATATTGAAGACTACTGTGATACCCCCTAACAAACCTTTGGAAAGCTAGTCTGGAAGGATAAAATAGTTCTCCAGGAACCTCACCATCAGAACAATCCTCAAGAGTATGTGTAGAAATATAAGCAATAGTTAATATCTAACCATTAAAATTCACAATACCTGCCTTCCAACCAAAGATTACCAGGATGCAAAGAAGGAGAAAAGTTCACCTCGTACTGAGGAGAAAGATTAAACAATAGAAACCTACCCAGAAATGAAAAAGAGGATGGAAGTATTGCACATGCACTTTCAAACAACTGTTAGAAAGAGGTTTTATATACGTAAGAATGTACACAAAGGATGAAGTGAAACAGAGATATAGAAAATATGAAAACAAGGAAAACCCAACTTCTGGAGCTGAAGAGTAGCATGTCTAAGATGAAAAATGTAGTAGATGGGCTTTCTTTCACGTTAGACACTACATAGCAAAAAGAGAGAGAGAGAGACAGAGAGAGAACTTGAATGCATGATCATAGCAGTTGTCCAGAATAAAGCAGAGAAAAGGAAGGGTGCAAACCACGCCGTGCACACAAACACTAGAGTAGGTGTGAGCTTTGTAGCAATTTCAAGTGGCCTGGTAGATAAGAAATTGGCTGAGGTACAGAAAAAAAAATGTTTGAAGAAGTAATGTCTGATTATTATCTGAATTGCATGAACCCTCTACACCCATAGATTCAAGAATTCAGGAATCCAGCCAACAAAACCCCCAAACATAAGGATCATGAAAAAACCCCTCCTTATCAACCTACATCCTAATAAAATTGCTTAAGACCAATGCTAAAGAAAAAAATCTAAAAAGCAGATGGAGATGAGTCCATTGCATTACCTGTCACGTCCCTAATTGTGTAGATGGTCTCTGTTTCTTTCTGGTCTGTGTTACTCTTGGAGTCTCTCTTCCCTTACAGGATCCCCCTTCCTATTTCTTGCAGGGTGGTTTAGCGGCCAAATCCTTTGAGTTTCTTTCTGTCCTGGAAGCTCTTTATCTCTGCTCCTATTCGGAATGACTCCTTGCTGGATAAAGTATTCTTGGCTGCATGTTTTTCTCATTTAGTACCCTGACTCGATCACGCCAGCCCTTTCTGGTGTGCCAGGTCTCTGTGGATAGGTATGTGGCTAGTCTAATGTGCTTACCCCTGTCGGTGAGACCCTCTTGTCTCGAGCTGCTTTCAGGATTTTCTCTTTCTGTCTGAAATTGCAAACGTCACTAGTATATGTTAGGGTGTTCCTCTATTCTTATGGCCTTGGGGAAGAGTCCTCTCTACGTCTTGGACTTGAATGCCTGTTTCCCTCCCAGATTAGGGAAGTTCTCAGCTACGATCCACACAGATAGATCTTCTGTCCCTCTGTGTCTTCTCCCTCAGGGCCAGAAGTAATTCCAATATTGTTTCCTTTTGTGGCATCACTGATTTTTCGATTCCTCCACCCATGGTCCATTCGTTGGCTTTCTCTCTTTTCCTCAGCTTCCTTCCTTTCCATCAGCTTGTCTTTGGTGTCACTGACTCTGTCTTCTGCCTCATTGACCCTAGGCGTTAGAGCATCCACATCCAATGTAGACTGCATCTCAGTTAGAGCCTTTTGAATGTGGGCCTGATTCGATTTCATTTCTGCACTATGAGAGTCTCTCGTGTCATTTATCCTTTTTTCAAGCCCAGCTAGCAACTTTGTAACTGTCATCGTGAGTTCCAGCTCTGACATCTTACTTAAAACCGTATGCATTAGATCAGTGGCAGAGAGTGTTACCCCTGGCTCTTTCTTTTGCTGTGAATCCCTCCCTCTAGTCACTTTTCCCAGAGAAGAATGGATGGGGGAGAGAGAGATTGGGATCTCACAGGGTGGACAAAACTGGGTGATCCACTTGGTCCCGATTGTCTTTTGGTCTGTGTGTTGGAAGTCACTAAATCCCAAAATTGTAAAGAAAGCCAAACTCATATATATATAGCGAAAGGAATCCGAAAATGAGGAATATAGGAGCGCCTGGGTGGCACAGCGGTTAAGCGTCTGCCTTCGGCTCAGGGCGTGATCCCGGCAATCTGGGATCGAGCCCCACATCAGGCTCTTCTGCTATGAGCCTGCTTCTTCCTCTCCCACTCCCCCTGCTTGTGTTCCCTCTCTCGCTGGCTGTCTCTATCTCTGTCGAATTAATAAATAAAATGTATATATAAAAAAAAAGACTCTCTTTAAAAAAAAAACAAGAAAACAAAAATGAAGAATATATGTATAAAATGTCCATGTAAAAAATGACAGTTCAGAAAAGATTGAAAAATGAAGAGTTGCTAAAATTAAAAAAAAAGTAGTTGGAAAGGGAAAAAAAGAGGGAAAAAAATAAATGGAAAATTTTGAATGGAGAGAGAAATGAATCATGAGAAAAAGCCTCAAGCTCTAGGTGCTATTTTCCCCTAGCGCTTGAGTTTGGCCATCCTCTTTGGTCTGTAAACTTGCTGTTCACTTGTTCTTTCACCTCGTTTTCGGGGGGCGGGGGCCTAGTGCGCTGATTCTCAGGTGTTTTTGCCTGGACGGGGATGCACTGCCCCTTGCCAGGGGGCCCGGTGGGGCTCAGGGTCAGATGGTTGCTCTGTGTGCCTTGTGTTCCCAGAGGGCTTTCCCTGCCTCTTGAAAGGGTGAGAATAAAAACGGCCGCCCTCATCTGTAGGCGCAGAGGTGTGATGCTGTTGTGCACCAAGTTCTGTAGACTTCTGCGGTGCTCCCCACACCAAAGCTCCTTGGGGAAGGCGGAGGGTCACAGCGTTTCTGTCCTTTGCAGGGCTCCCAGGTGGAGAGCTTCCGATCAAGTGGACTCCCCGTCAACCAACTTTGTGCAAGGAGAGGGATCTCTCCCTTCTCCTCACTTGTGTCTGGAGCAGGAAGCGTAGGCACCGCTCTCACAACAACTGAACTGCAGGGTTATCAAGAATTGGGGCTGGCAGGGGCAGGGGGTCACTGCTGGAGGAGCCTGAGGGGTGTGGAGGGGCTATGCCCAGTGCCAAAGCTGCCGGTTGAGGCTCTGTCCATCTTGCAGCTTCCATGAGCACCCAGTGTGCTTTGGAAATGAGGAGGTTGTGGAATACAGGTGAGGTTCAGTGGGGGTGGAATCTGGAGCCGACGACCAGGAAAGAATTCTTGAGACGTCTTTGGTGCAAAATTGGTGGTTTATGACAGGACCCATGGCAGAAAGAGATGCTGCCCTGGCTTGTGAGGGGTGGCTGATGGTAGACTATGGGGTTGGGAGAAGGTAAGGAAAAAGGGAGGTTGAGATAATACTTGCATATGTGAAAGAAGACTCACAAGGTACAGAGGCCTTGCCATTGTCTCGGGAAGGTGGTTTTGCCCTCTAGCAAGGCATGAACATTAAGACGGTTGGGAACTTCCTGGAGGCTGCAGAGTATAAGGACATTTCATTGTATCTACTTTCCCTTCAGGAAGCTAAGTTATTGATAGAAATGCTTGGTTCTTGTAAACTGCTAAGACATTGGGAAACTGAGGGAGACTTAAGTCTTGCAGGATTGTGGTGTCTATAGGTTAACTATTTCTTTGCCCTTTAGGGCAGCCAGGAGTGCCTGAGGAATGTCACGTACACCCCATGGTGGGGGTGTGTGTGGGGTGTCAATTCCGGCTTTGTCCTCAGCTAGCCTTCTCTTCCCTGCTCAGTAAAGGTCCCCCCTGTTCACAGAGGTTCAAGCAGTTCTTGCTGTTGCCACCTAGTGGACATATGGATGAACACATTCAGGTCATGTCTGTGACTCACTGACCTGAGCTGCCATGAGAGCTTGGTTCCTTCCTGGGAGGACAAGGCCCAAAAAGGATGGACCCGGAGCAAGCAGACAAGTGTGGCCTGGCCGACGCCCCTCTGCTGGCCTGGAAGCAGGACCCGGTTGCTCTACTTAGAAGCTGAGTTCTAGAGCAGGAGGGGCTGGAGTGGCTGGGGTGTGTCCCGGGATGGGGTCTGGATGAGGGGTGTTCCAGGACGGGTGTGTGTGTGTGTGTGTGTGTGTGTGTGTGTGTGTGTGTGTGTGTGGTGGGGCAGGGATGCTTGTGGAGGGAGGATCCGTGAGGGCGGTATGGAGAGGCTCTTCCCTGCTCCACGGGTCCCGCCCAGGTAGCCTGATGGCCTCACTGTGGGCTTGTCTTCCTCATGATTTCAGGGTTCATCTCTAGTCTCCGGGGACCCTCCTTTCCCGAGCAAGGCTCCACGGAAAGAAAGAGAGTATAGGTAGAGGACCCTGAAGCCAATACTCCCACAATGGGACTAAAGTGTGTTCCAGAAATTGTGCTTTTAGGAAACAGTCCTAAAGCAAAAGAGATTTAGGGCACATTGTACTCTTCACTTTAAGGATGAGACTCCAAGAATTGGAGATGTCTCAATTGTTCGGCAGGTGGTGCTGCTGAGTAAATGATGTGTAGCCCCTGAGAATGCAGAAGGGGACAGGAGGAGCAGTGCCTGTCCCCTGTGGGGACCTCAGGCCGCACAAGAGCCCAGCTGTGGAACCCTCCCTGCCCCACCCTATCCCACACACAGGCAAACCCCCTCCCCCCACACACTCACCCATACACTCCAAGGGAAAGGACTGGAAGAGGGCCGCCATGTGTTATGGGCTATCGTGATAGAAGGTAGAAGGAATGTGTCTTCCTTTCTTCATATTTACATCACTATTTTACTAACAAAACGTAATCTGGCTAAAACCTTAGAGAACTTTTTAATTACCTGATATGTTTGTAATAAAGAGGAAGATTTAATATGCAGTCTTAATATTTTTCTAATATGCACATTAGAATCATTGAAACCTGGCCTATCCAGGAAAATGAAAGATTTTGAAGGTGTCTCATGAACCCAGATATTTCTGGCTCTTGGGTCACACTTACAAAAGGGAAGCCTATCCCAGATCATGAAAACATTTCATTTTGGGGCTTCACATGCGCAGTATTGTATCAGGAATATTCCTTTGTAGTAAAATGGGGTTTTTTTGTTTGTTTGTTTGTTTCTGTTTTTGGTTTTGTTTGTTTTTTAAGAGAAAAAAACCTGAAAAAAAAATATGAATCACTCATAGGTTACGTAGCTAGATACAAAAAGGGCACACTGTCTGATCCCACACACATGAAAACCCAGAAGAAGCAACTCACAGAGGCGGAGAGGGGAGCCGTGGCTGCAGGGACTGGGCTGAGGGAATGAACAGTATCTGACGAGTGGCACGGGAGTCTCTGGGAGGGAAATACTGTAGAAGGACAAGGCTGTGAAACACTCTGTACCTAATGACACCTGGAAGTACAATGTAAAAGGATCAGAGTAAAATTCCATGAAAACTCAATTTGTCCTTTATTTATAGACCAGAATATATTAAGCAATGAAATAGGTGCATGAACAACGCAAAAATTAGAAACACTGGAAGGACAGGGGAGGGGAAGCCATCCTTTGGGGATTCAGCGAGCAGGAACTGCTGCTCCGGGGCCGAGGCCGGTTGCTCCACTGAGAGAGGTGGTTGCTGGAGCCTGCTCGGGCTCCTGGCTTTCCAAAGCTGCAGGTGACTCTTCTAGCTCCTGACAGAGAGTCAGAGCTGTGAGTATATCCTCCGCTGGCTCTGACATGGCATGTGGCCTAAGGGGCTCTTCAGGGACCTCCATAGCTAGGACTGGAGCCTGCTTTGGCTCTGGGGCTGCCAAGGGCACAGGTGGCTCTTGGAGCTTCTGACAGGGACTTAGAGCTGTGAGTCTGTCCTGCGCCGACTCCGACAGGGCAGGTGGCATCAGGGGCCCTTCAGGGACCTCTCTAGCTAGTGCTGGGGCCTGCTCTGGCTCCTGGCTTTCCAAAGGCACAGGTGACTCTTGCACATCCTCACGGTGGATCAGAGCTCTGACCACCAGCTGCACTGGGCCCGACACGGCAGGTGACGTCCCTGCTCTTTTGAGTTGCTGAGCTCCAGCAGCAGTGATGGGGTTTTCCAGCTCAGGCTCTGAAGCTGCAGCAGGCAGCACAGTGGGAGCTGGGACTAGCTTTCGGCACGGTTCCGGATCTCGCTCTGGGGCCGCTGCTGTGGCTCCAAGAAGAGAAAGTGTGGTCATGATGATTGTCTTTCCATGTCCCTTCCAAATGAAGGCAACTTTGCCCACCACTCAATATTGTCTGAGTCTAAGAACCCGTCCCTGGGTGGTCTCCCCATATTGTAGCCCATGGGGACAGTGATCTGAGACCACTCCTTGCTCCCAGCCACACTGCAGTCTGCGGAGGCTTGCTCTGTGTGGCCCATTCTCTCCCCTCCACAGGCCTCCATCAGTCACCCCCAGTCCTCCTCACCCCCAGCCTCTGGCCCAGCGGGCTCGAGATGTCGCAGCCGAGAGAGGAGGAGCCAGGCACGTTGCTCCAGGTCTGAGCCTGGCACATTGAGCCTTGCGTACGCCAGTAGTGTCTTTAGGCAGGGAAATTCTGGGGGCTGGAAGAAATCTTCAGGGTAGTGGCCCAGCCAGGTGCCCAGGATGGAGGAGATGGCCCTGGGGACAGACAGGTGGGCAGAGGAGTCAGAGGACGGGGCACCTCCCACACGGATGCCCCAGGGAACCCCTGTGGGAACCTGGGCCCCTGGGACCCCGGCTCCTGGCTGTCAGAGCCCATTCCTACTCCATGTCCACCTGTGATGTGGCAGTCCTGCCTGAGGCAGACCTGGTCACTGAGGAGGGGCTGGCCCAAAGCCTCTGTGAGTGGGAGCCCTTGACCCCTGGTGTGACCATTTCTGTCCTCGTCGTGGAAACTGGACGCCCTGCTCAGTCTCCCGGCCCACTTGCCGCGTGACTTCCACTGCACGTGGGCAGGGAGGGGTGGCGTGTCTGGCGTGGTCATTGCCCTCAGTGCACACTAGTGCTCTGTGTCTATCCAACCAAGGAGGGAGCAAAGGGACTCTGTCCCATCCCTGGCCTTCCCAGGACCCTCCCGATACCTCCCACTTCCCCTCCTGTGCCTACGTGCTGCCTCGTTCAGTAGGTGCCAGGAGAGGGTGTCCTTCCGTGGACACCAATCTCCCACTGGGTGGGGGACGTCCAGTCCCCGAGCCCTCCCTGGGTCTCCTCTGAGTACCTGCTGAGCACCCAGTGTCGACGTTCCACCAGATGTGTGGAAGCCATGCCCTTTGTTCTGGGTCCCAGGATTGGGGTAGAGACAGGGCTGGGAGGCGGCGGTGATGGGGAATGACACTGTTAGGGGCTGAGGCTGCCCTCCAGCCCCCTCTGCTCTCCCACAGTGCCCACACCCCACCCAGGGCTCTCCAGGACCCCTTTCCTCTTCTGCAGAAGAAGCCCTGAGACCTGGACCCTCCAACAGGAATTGCAGATGTGTGGGATGAGGGTCCAGCAGCCCCCAGATCACAGTCCCGTCGCTGCCCTCTCAAAGAAGGAAGGGCCCTGTGCATTAGCCAAAGCTCACTCACATGCCCCGCTGCTCCTGGGCTCCGCCGATCTCGTCCCAGGAAGAGAGGACGCATCCGTAGCTAGAGGAGGCCGGAGGGGTGGTGGGGGGATCGCATGAAATGTCCTGTGAACCCTCCCTCTCATCATATCTAGTGTCACTGTCTGACTGCCGACTAGAATGGAGCCCTGGGGTGCTCCCGGGTGCTGTCTGCTGTGTGCGTGGGATCACAGTCAGCGCCCAGGGAAGCGTCTGCAGGTCTGCACCTAGAAGGGCATCCATCCTTTATGCTCGATGAATGGCAGGGCCCCCACCAGCCCCATCCCAGAGAGCTGAGTGGGCCTGGGGCCCCCTGCTCATCCCCGGGCATGCCTGCTCTGGTCTCACCCAGGACACAGAGCCCAGATGGAGTGTCAGATGTCCTTTTCCAAGGGGAAAAGAGCCCAGCTCAAGACCGTGGTGACGGTGAGGGCTGAGGCAGAGGCTTCTTCATGGGGAGCGGGACGATGGTCCACGAGCACGACCACAGCCCCTGTAGCGGACCTTTCCACAGGGCCAGGCACCCAGGTGTCCTTAGCCTACAGGACCCCACTGAGTCCCTGTAATAACTCTGCCCCAGTCCGAGGAGCCAACTGAGGCTCCGGGAAGTTGGGTGGCATTCCCCAGACTCCCAAGCACGAGGTGGGCAAATCCCACTGGGCTGTGGAGGGGCAGGGTGCTCACCTTGTCAACAGCGGGTCCAGCACCTCCTGGGTGGTAGCAAAAGCTCTGTATGTGGCCAGGAACGTGGAGATGTAGCTGAGGTCTCTGGCTAGGAAGGCGGGCAGCAGGTGTTCTACTCGCTTCTTCAGCAGCTCTGCCCGTTGGGGCCACACCACGCAGGTCCCATTGCTCTTCCCGGTTGAGGCCTTTCTAGCCTGAGGTGGGACAGGGGAGACATGCGGTCTTCACTGCAGTCACCAGGAGGGTTGGGGGTTGGAGCCCAGAGCAAACCCCCAGGCTCTCGGTGACGTAGGCAAAGAGGTGGGACAGGAGGGCCCACAGTAGACAAAAGGAGCAAGGTGCCTGGCTGGTTCCGTGGGTTCGGGGTCCGCCTCTTGGTTTCGGCTGAGGTCATGATGCGCGCGTCCTGAGATCGAGTCCATCCTCAGGCTTCGCACTTAGGGCGGGGTCTGCTTGAGGATCCTGTCTCTGCCTCTGTGTCTCCCACCCCCGTCTCTGTCTCTGTCTCTATCTCTGTCTGTGTCTCAAAAAATACCTCATGCAATCCTTTTAGGGAAAAGGGAGAATGGCAACAATAGGAGGATGTGAGGTGGGGGGTGTGTGAATGGACGTTGGTATCTCAGGTCAGATCGTTAGCTGAGTATTGACAGCCTCTCCCTGCACTAAGGGCATCGTCCCTGTGATTTCTGACGATGTATCCCACGCTTGAGAACACAGAGACTGTTTCATGGGTGGGGGTGCTCAGCATTTTAGGGTACGTAGGATGTTCCGTGCAGCACTGTGAGGTGGCAACAGAAGGGAATCACATGAACGTCCTGCATCTGTGAAGGGCTCAATGGCTGCGGTAACTGATGGGCCTTCTGGAATGTTGTGCAGCACAAGGAGGCGCCTGCTCCGGACCCTGGAGGGGCCCCAGGGATGTGCTCCTTTACAACCAAAGGGCAGAGCAATAGGCATAGTACCGTGAGCCCCATGCCCCTTTGGGGAAAAGTCTCCCAACTCACCAGGATCTCGAGCAAGGGATGAGAGGTGGTTTAAGGTCGCTTTTCTGATATTCGTACAGATATGTGGATAGGGACTGTGCATCGGGCCAAGGCCGTGGCAGGGCCCTGAGGGCTGGTTTGGGGAGGGGATGGGGATCCGGGTTCACATGGGAGCAGGAGTCTAGGACGGAGCCCCGAGGAGCCCAGAGGCTGGTTTCTGGGATCTGGGTCCCTTTGTGCCGCATCGGTGCCCTGGGTGCTGGGTCCCTCCGGCACCTCCACTCACCCTGAGCCAGCGCTGGACTTTGTTGGCAGTAGGGGACTCCTTCCTGTCCTTCAAGGAGGTGGGGCAGGGGATCCCATCGTTCAGCTCCTGCCCCGTCTCCTGTGTGGAGCTCTGTAAAGACAGTGCCCGGCAGCCAGGCGGGAGGCCTCAGAGGTCTGTCTGGCTGCCTTGGCTGGTCCTCAGCCCCAGGGGACTCCCTTCCAGACACACCACACCCCAGGATGCACGCAGCTCCACCATGGAGAGAAAAGTGACACAGCTCGAGGGCCTTGGATTCACTCTGGCCCTGGTGAGAGGCACCTCGGGAATCCTCTTTCCACGCTGCCCCCCTCACCCCCCCCGTGGCATCGGTGTGAACATGAAGGCATCACCAGGGTATCCACTGCCCTGCAACCTCCTCCAGCCCAGGGCGGGACCTCCCCCACATACCCCTCTTTCCCTGAAACTGGGAGAATGGGGCTGCCCAGGGATGGCTCGGAGAGGTGGCCTGGCCTGGCCTAGGTCGCTCGGTATTACCTTCCGGCACCTCCTGGCAAAGGCCCTGAGGTGTCGGGGGCGCGGGTTGAGCCAGTGTCTGCAGCATGTGAAACGTCCCTCACCCCGGGGATTCTGGAAGCCAGAGCCCCGGAAAATGGGCACGCAGCAAGAGAACATCTTTCACTATCGAATGTCTCCGGCCAAGTGAGCCTGATACGGGACCGCACTAGAATGTGGGTGCCTGGTGACCGGGGTTCCGAGTTCCGTTGGGGTCGGTTATCAGGGAAGTGACTTCACTTCCTGGGATCCCCTCCCTGAGTCCACACCTGGACTAGCACCTGCACAGACAGTGCTCTGGGCTGCCGACTGCTCATCCCCTTTCTGCATGCCATGCCAAATGTGTACCCAGTGACACCAACACAACCCTCTCCACAGGCCCCAGGGAAGGTCTGGGTGCAGCCAGGGCCCCAGCTTGGAAACACCCCTGGGCTCTGATGCAACTCTCCATCTTCCCTGTTTTGGACCCCGGAGAAGCCGTTGTGCCTGTCAGGGATGGTCTGTGTCTTGCCTGTGCGATAGGGATTATTCCAGCGTGTACTTCTTGCAGAAGTCCACAGGCATAGGTGGGATACCATCTAAGAAACTGGGGGAGTGGTGTCGCACGTAGGGAATACCTGCCACCACATTTTCTTCCTTTCTCACCTTCTCTGAGTCTGTAGCTCCTCCGATCCCACCCACAGTCCCTAGTGTTGTGTGTGTGTCTGTGCACATGTGTGTGCCCCAGTACTCCTATTGTGCAGGCCCAGTCCCACCTAGGGGTGGATGGGAAATAGCTTTCCCAGGTCTTAGGCTTTCTAATTTCCAAGGCAAACCCTGCAGAAGCTATTGGAGCCTTGGCTCAGAGGGGCTGAGCCCACCCTTACTCCTAGACGCTGCCAGTCGTGTGTCACGAGCCATCCCTCCTTTCCTCTGGGTGTCATGTGGGCAGGGGTGCCGTCAGTGGGTTGCCCTGGCCTGGGCTCCTCCTCAGACAGGTACGTGCTGGGATGCCTCCTGCCTGGGATGTCGATGCTTCTTCCCACCCCCATACCATCTCCAGGTCTACAGCCAGTTCCAGAACACCACCTCTTCCCGAGCTCCCAGTGAGTAGCTAGGTTCAGCCATGGCCCCACCTTTGAGGACACTCGGAGAGCTGGGTTCAGGCCTGGTTCTGCCTTCTTACCAGTCTGTGATTCTGGGCAAGCCACGGACCCTGCTAGGGTCTTCCCCTTGTTGCAGAGGCCGTCTCTTACGTAACTGACTTTATTTTCGTTGAAAGATTTTCTGTGTTGGCTTGAGAGACAGAGTGTGGGGGGTGGGGAGGATAGAGGGAGAGGGGAGACAGAATCTCAAGCCGACTCTGTGCTGAGTGTGATGCCCAATGCTGGTCTTGATCCCAAGACCCTGAATTCGTGACCTGAGTCCAGATCACGAGTCAGAAGCTTAAGCAACTGAGCCACCCAGGCGCCCTGGCAAAAGAACACTTTCGATATATTTCCAGGCAATGCAGGGAAGTGACTAGTGCAAGAGGGAAGACAGACATGGGGGACTGTGCATTTCCCTCACTTAACTGCCTAAAGAGATTTAGTTTCTAGTCTATGGGTCAGGGATGAAGAATACAGGCGCAGCTCAGCCATTTCCATGAGTTGGAGACAGCAAGATGGAAATTTGGAGAAGTCGATATGGCTGTGGTTTACAGTACAGAATACTGAGGAGAGCTGCACAGAGAAAGAGGACCTCAGAAAGCCATCTAGGATCACTTTTGAGTTTTCATAGAATTCCTCAATAGGGCACCTGTGTGAGGAACGTATGTGGTGTGGGGAAAATAATAGCCCAGGGGAAGCAGAGAGGAAAATGTCACTAGCCTTCACACACAACCAGGAAAAGTCTGTGCTACCAGCAGCAGGCAGAGTGGAAAACCTCGTAATTCGTGGGACATTGCAAAGAGAGCTCAGAATACCAACAGAACAATAGCAAAATATATTGAAGACTACTGTGATACCCCCTAACAAACCTTTGGAAAGCTAGTCTGGAAGGATAAAATAGTTCTCCAGGACCCTCACCATCAGAACAATCCTCAAGAGTATGTGTAGAAATATAAGCAATAGTTAATATCTAACCATTAAAATTCACAATACCTGCCTTCCAACCAAAGATTACCAGGATGCAAAGAAGGAGAAAAGTTCACCTCGTACTGAGGAGAAAGATTAAACAATAGAAACCTACCCAGAAATGAAAAAGAGGATGGAAGTATTGCACATGCACTTTCAAACAACTGTTAGAAAGAGGTTTTATATACGTAAGAATGTACACAAAGGATGAAGTGAAACAGAGATATAGAAAATATGAAAACAAGGAAAACCCAACTTCTGGAGCTGAAGAGTAGCACGTCTAAGATGAAAAATGTAGTAGATGGGCTTTCTTTCACGTTAGACACTACATAGCAAAAAGAGAGAGAGAGAGACAGAGAGAGAACTTGAATGCATGATCATAGCAGTTGTCCAGAATAAAGCAGAGAAAAGGAAGGGTGCAAACCACGCCGTGCACACGAACACTGGAGTAGGTGTGAGCTTTGTAGCAATTTCAAGTGGCCTGGTAGATAAGAAATTGGCTGAGGTACAGAAAAAAAAAATGTTTGAAGAAGTAATGTCTGATTATTATCTGAATTGCATGAACCCTCTACACCCATAGATTCAAGAATTCAGGAATCCAGCCAACAAAACCCCCAAACATAAGGATCATGAAAAAACCCCTCCTTATCAACCTACATCCTAATAAAATTGCTTAAGACCAATGCTAAAGAAAAAAATCTAAAAAGCAGGTGGAGATGAGTCCATTGCATTACCTGTCACGTCCCTAATTGTGTAGATGGTCTCTGTTTCTTTCTGGTCTGTGTTACTCTTGGAGTCTCTCTTCTCTTACAGGATCCCCCTTCCTATTTCTTGCAGGGTGGTTTAGCGGCCAAATCCTTTGAGTTTCTTTCTGTCCTGGAAGCTCTTTATCTCTGCTCCTATTCGGAATGACTCCTTGCTGGATAAAGTATTCTTGGCTGCATGTTTTTCTCATTTAGTACCCTGACTCGATCACGCCAGCCCTTTCTGGTGTGCCAGGTCTCTGTGGATAGGTATGTGGCTAGTCTAATGTGCTTACCCCTGTCGGTGAAGACCCTCTTGTCTCGAGCTGCTTTCAGGATTTTCTCTTTCTGTCTGAAATTGCAAACGTCACTAGTATATGTTAGGGTGTTCCTCTATTCTTATGGCCTTGGGGAAGAGTCCTCTCTACCTCTTGGACTTGAATGCCTGTTTCCCTCCCAGATTAGGGAAGTTCTCAGCTACGATCCACACAGATAGATCTTCTGTCCCTCTGTGTCTTCTCCCTCAGGGCCAGAAGTAATTCCAATATTGTTTCCTTTTGTGGCATCACTGATTTTTCGATTCCTCCACCCATGGTCCATTCGTTGGCTTTCTCTCTTTTCCTCAGCTTCCTTCCTTTCCATCAGCTTGTCTTTGGTGTCACTGACTCTGTCTTCTGCCTCATTGACCCTAGGCGTTAGAGCATCCACATCCAATGTAGACTGCATCTCAGTTAGAGCCTTTTGAATGTGGGCCTGATTCGATTTCATTTCTGCACTATGAGAGTCTCTCGTGTCATTTATCCTTTTTTCAAGCCCAGCTAGCAACTTTGTAACTGTCATCGTGAGTTCCAGCTCTGACATCTTACTTAAAACCGTATGCATTAGATCAGTGGCAGAGAGTGTTACCCCTGGCTCTTTCTTTTGCTGTGAATCCCTCCCTCTAGTCACTTTTCCCAGAGAAGAATGGATGGGGGAGAGAGAGATTGGGATCTCAAAGGGTGGACAAAACTGGGTGATCCACTTGGTCCCGATTGTCTTTTGGTCTGTGTGTTGGAAGTCACTAAATCCCAAAATTGTAAAGAAAGCCAAACTCATATATATATAGCGAAAGGAATCCGAAAATGAGGAATATAGGAGCGCCTGGGTGGCACAGCGGTTAAGCGTCTGCCTTCGGCTCAGGGCGTGATCCCGGCAATCTGGGATCGAGCCCCACATCAGGCTCTTCTGCTATGAGCCTGCTTCTTCCTCTCCCACTCCCCCTGCTTGTGTTCCCTCTCTCGCTGGCTGTCTCTATCTCTGTCGAATTAATAAATAAAATGTATATATATAAGAAAAAAGACTCTCTTTAAAAAAAAACAAGAAAACAAAAATGAAGAATATATGTATAAAATGTCCATGTAAAAAATGACAGTTCAGAAAAGATTGAAAAATGAAGAGTTGCTAAAATTAAAAAAAAAAGTAGTTGGAAAGGGAAAAAAAGAGGGAAAAAAATAAATGGAAAATTTTGAATGGAGAGAGAAATGAATCATGAGAAAAAGCCTCAAGCTCTAGGTGCTATTTTCCCCTAGCGCTGGAGTTTGGCCATCCTCTTTGGTCTGTAAACTTACTGTTCACTTGTTCTTTCACCTCGTTTTCGGGGGGCGGGGGCCTAGTGCGCTGATTCTCAGGTGTTTTTGCCTGGACGGGGATGCACTGCCCCTTGCCAGGGGGCCCGGTGGGGCTCAGGGTCAGCTGGTTGCTCTGTGTGCCTTGTGTTCCCAGAGGGCTTTCCCTGCCTCTTGAAAGGGTGAGAATAAAAACGGCCGCCCTCATCTGTAGGCGCAGAGGTGTGATGCTGTTGTGCACCAAGTTCTGTAGACTTCTGCGGTGCTCCCCACACCAAAGCTCCTTGGGGAAGGCGGAGGGTCACAGCGTTTCTGTCCTTTGCAGGGCTCCCAGGTGGAGAGCTTCCGATCAAGTGGACTCCCCGTCAACCGCCTTTGTGCAAGGAGAGGGATCTCTCCCTTCTCCTCACTTGTGTCTGGAGCAGGAAGCGTAGGCACCGCTCTCACAACAACTGAACTGCAGGGTTATCAAGAATTGGGGCTGGCAGGGGCAGGGGGTCACTGCTGGAGGAGCCTGAGGGGTGTGGAGGGGCTATGCCCAGTGCCAAAGCTGCCGGTTGAGGCTCTGTCCATCCTGCAGCTTCCATGAGCACCCAGTGTGCTTTGGAAATGAGGAGGTTGTGGAATACAGGTGAGGTTCAGTGAGGGTGGAATCTGGAGCCGACGACCAGGAAAGAATTCTTGAGACGTCTTTGGTGCAAAATTGGTGGTTTATGACAGGACCCATGGCAGAAAGAGATGCTGCCCTGGCTTGTGAGGGGTGGCTGATGGTAGACTATGGGGTTGGGAGAAGGTAAGGAAAAAGGGAGGTTGAGATAATACTTGCATATGTGAAAGAAGACTCACAAGGTACAGAGGCCTTGCCATTGTCTCGGGAAGGTGGTTTTGCCCTCTAGCAAGGCATGAACATTAAGACGGTTGGGAACTTCCTGGAGGCTGCAGAGTATAAGGACATTTCATTGTATCTACTTTCCCTTCAGGAAGCTAAGTTATTGATAGAAATGCTTGGTTCTTGTAAACTGCTAAGACATTGGGAAACTGAGGGAGACTTAAGTCTTGCAGGATTGTGGTGTCTATAGGTTAACTATTTCTTTGCCCTTTAGGGCAGCCAGGAGTGCCTGAGGAATGTCACGTACACCCCATGGTGGGGGTGTGTGTGGGGTGTCAATTCCGGCTTTGTCCTCAGCTAGCCTTCTCTTCCCTCCTCAGTAAAGGTCCCCCCTGTTCACAGAGGTTCAAGCAGTTCTTGCTGTTGCCACCTAGTGGACATATGGATGAACACATTCAGGTCATGTCTGTGACTCACTGACCTGAGCTGCCATGAGAGCTTGGTTCCTTCCTGGGAGGACAAGGCCCAAAAAGGATGGACCCGGAGCAAGCAGACAAGTGTGGCCTGGCCGACGCCCCTCTGCTGGCCTGGAAGCAGGACCCGGTTGCTCTACTTAGAAGCTGAGTTCTAGAGCAGGAGGGGCTGGAGTGGCTGGGGTGTGTCCCGGGATGGGGTCTGGATGAGGGGTGTTCCAGGACGTGTGTGTGTGTGTGCGTGTGTGTGTGTGTGTGTGTGTGTGGTGGGGCAGGGATGCTTGTGGAGGGAGGATCCGTGAGGGCGGTATGGAGAGGCTCTTCCCTGCTCCACGGGTCCCGCCCAGGTAGCCTGATGGCCTCACTGTGGGCTTGTCTTCCTCATGATTTCAGGGTTCATCTCTAGTCTCCGGGGACCCTCCTTTCCCGAGCAAGGCTCCACGGAAAGAA
Organism: Ursus americanus; assembly: GCF_024610735.1. NCBI lineage: Eukaryota > Metazoa > Chordata > Mammalia > Carnivora > Ursidae > Ursus > Ursus americanus. Next base: position 8,413,146 of record NC_142153.1, on the reverse strand, counting down.
AGAGAGTATAGATAGAGGACCCTGAAGCCAATACTCCCACAATGGGACTAAAGTGTGTTCCAGAAATTGTGCTTTTAGGAAACAGTCCTAAAGCAAAAGAGATTTAGGGCACATTGTACTCTTCACTTTAAGGATGAGACTCCAAGAATTGGAGATGTCTCAATTGTTCGGCAGGTGGTGCTGCTGAGTAAATGATGTGTAGCCCCTGAGAATGCAGAAGGGGACAGGAGGAGCAGTGCCTGTCCCCTGTGGGGACCTCAGGCCGCACAAGAGCCCAGCTGTGGAACCCTCCCTGCCCCACCCTATCCCACACACAGGCAAACCCCCTCCCCCCACACACTCACCCATACACTCCAAGGGAAAGGACTGGAAGAGGGCCGCCATGTGTTATGGGCTATCGTGATAGAAGGTAGAAGGAATGTGTCTTCCTTTCTTCATATTTACATCACTGTTTTACTAACAAAACGTAATCTGGCTAAAACCTTAGAGAACTTTTTAATTACCTGATATGTTTGTAATAAAGAGGAAGATTTAATATGCAGTCTTAATATTTTTCTAATATGCACATTAGAATCATTGAAACCTGGCCTATCCAGGAAAATGAAAGATTTTGAAGGTGTCTCATGAACCCAGATATTTCTGGCTCTTGGGTCACACTTACAAAAGGGAAGCCTATCCCAGATCATGAAAACATTTCATTTTGGGGCTTCACATGCGCAGTATTGTATCAGGAATATTCCTTTGTAGTAAAATGGGGTTTTTTTGTTTGTTTGTTTGTTTCTGTTTTTGGTTTTGTTTGTTTTTTAAGAGAAAAAAACCTGAAAAAAAAATATGAATCACTCATAGGTTACGTAGCTAGATACAAAAAGGGCACACCGTCTGATCCCACACACATGAAAACCCAGAAGAAGCAACTCACAGAGGCGGAGAGGGGAGCCGTGGCTGCAGGGACTGGGCTGAGGGAATGAACAGTATCTGACGAGTGGCACGGGAGTCTCTGGGAGGGAAATACTGTAGAAGGACAAGGCTGTGAAACACTCTGTACCTAATGACACCTGGAAGTACAATGTAAAAGGATCAGAGTAAAATTCCATGAAAACTCAATTTGTCCTTTATTTATAGACCAGAATATATTAAGCAATGAAATAGGTGCATGAACAACGCAAAAATTAGAAACACTGGAAGGACAGGGGAGGGGAAGCCATCCTTTGGGGATTCAGCGAGCAGGAACTGCTGCTCCGGGGCCGAGGCCGGTTGCTCCACTGAGAGAGGTGGTTGCTGGAGCCTGCTCGGGCTCCTGGCTTTCCAAAGCTGCAGGTGACTCTTCTAGCTCCTGACAGAGAGTCAGAGCTGTGAGTATATCCTCCGCTGGCTCTGACATGGCATGTGGCCTAAGGGGCTCTTCAGGGACCTCCATAGCTAGGACTGGAGCCTGCTTTGGCTCTGGGGCTGCCAAGGGCACAGGTGGCTCTTGGAGCTTTTGACAGGGACTTAGAGCTGTGAGTCTGTCCTGTGCCGACTCCGATAGGGCAGGTGACATCAGGGGCCCTTCAGGGACCTCTCTAGCTAGTGCTGGGGCCTGCTCTGGCTCCTGGCTTTCCAAAGGCGCAGGTGACTCTTGCACATCCTCACGGTGGATCAGAGCTCTGACCACCAGCTGCACTGGGCCCGACACGGCAGGTGACGTCCCTGCTCTTTTGAGTTGCTGAGCTCCAGCAGCAGTGATGGGGTTTTCCAGCTCAGGCTCTGAAGCTGCAGCAGGCAGCACAGTGGGAGCTGGGACTAGCTTTCGGCACGGTTCCGGATCTCGCTCTGGGGCCGCTGCTGTGGCTCCAAGAAGAGAAAGTGTGGTCATGATGATTGTCTTTCCATGTCCCTTCCAAATGAAGGCAACTTTGCCCACCACTCAATATTGTCTGAGTCTAAGAACCCGTCCCTGGGTGGTCTCCCCATATTGTAGCCCATGGGGACAGTGATCTGAGACCACTCCTTGCTCCCAGCCACACTGCAGTCTGCGGAGGCTTGCTCTGTGTGGCCCATTCTCTCCCCTCCACAGGCCTCCATCAGTCACCCCCAGTCCTCCTCACCCCCAGCCTCTGGCCCAGCGGGCTCGAGATGTCGCAGCCGAGAGAGGAGGAGCCAGGCACGTTGCTCCAGGTCTGAGCCTGGCACATTGAGCCTTGCGTACGCCAGTAGTGTCTTTAGGCAGGGAAATTCTGGGGGCTGGAAGAAATCTTCAGGGTAGTGGCCAGCCAGGTGCCCAGGATGGAGGAGATGGCCCTGGGGACAGACAGGTGGGCAGAGGAGTCAGAGGATGGGGCACCTCCCACACGGATGCCCCAGGGAACCCCTGTGGGAACCTGGGCCCCTGGGACCCCGGCTCCTGGCTGTCAGAGCCCATTCCTACTCCATGTCCACCTGTGATGTGGCAGTCCTGCCTGAGGCAGACCTGGTCACTGAGGAGGGGCTGGCCCAAAGCCTCTGTGAGTGGGAGCCCTTGACCCCTGGTGTGACCATTTCTGTCCTCGTCGTGGAAACTGGACGCCCTGCTCAGTCTCCCGGCCCACTTGCCGCGTGACTTCCACTGCACGTGGGCAGGGAGGGGTGGCGTGTCTGGCGTGGTCATTGCCCTCAGTGCACACTAGTGCTCTGTGTCTATCCAACCAAGGAGGGAACAAAGGGACTCTGTCCCATCCCTGGCCTTCCCAGGACCCTCCCGATACCTCCCACTTCCCCTCCTGTGCCTACGTGCTGCCTCGTTCAGTAGGTGCCAGGAGAGGGTGTCCTTCCGTGGACACCAATCTCCCACTGGGTGGGGGACGTCCAGTCCCCGAGCCCTCCCTGGGTCTCCTCTGAGTACCTGCTGAGCACCCAGTGTCGACGTTCCACCAGATGTGTGGAAGCCATGCCCTTTGTTCTGGGTCCCAGGATTGGGGTAGAGACAGGGCTGGGAGGCGGCGGTGATGGGGAATGACACTGTTAGGGGCTGAGGCTGCCCTCCAGCCCCCTCTGCTCTCCCACAGTGCCCACACCCCACCCAGGGCTCTCCAGGACCCCTTTCCTCTTCTGCAGAAGAAGCCCTGAGACCTGGACCCTCCAACAGGAATTGCAGATGTGTGGGATGAGGGTCCAGCAGCCCCCAGATCACAGTCCCGTCGCTGCCCTCTCAAAGAAGGAAGGGCCCTGTGCATTAGCCAAAGCTCACTCACATGCCCCGCTGCTCCTGGGCTCCGCCGATCTCGTCCCAGGAAGAGAGGACGCATCCGTAGCTAGAGGAGGCCGGAGGGGTGGTGGGGGGATCGCATGAAATGTCCTGTGAACCCTCCCTCTCATCATATCTAGTGTCACTGTCTGACTGCCGACTAGAATGGAGCCCTGGGGTGCTCCCGGGTGCTGTCTGCTGTGTGCGTGGGATCACAGTCAGCGCCCAGGGAAGCGTCTGCAGGTCTGCACCTAGAAGGGCATCCATCCTTTATGCTCGATGAATGGCAGGGCCCCCACCAGCCCCATCCCAGAGAGCTGAGTGGGCCTGGGGCCCCCTGCTCATCCCCGGGCATGCCTGCTCTGGTCTCACCCAGGACACAGAGCCCAGATGGAGTGTCAGATGTCCTTTTCCAAGGGGAAAAGAGCCCAGCTCAAGACCGTGGTGACGGTGAGGGCTGAGGCAGAGGCTTCTTCATGGGGAGCGGGACGATGGTCCACGAGCACGACCACAGCCCCTGTAGCGGACCTTTCCACAGGGCCAGGCACCCAGGTGTCCTTAGCCTACAGGACCCCACTGAGTCCCTGTAATAACTCTGCCCCAGTCCGAGGAGCCAACTGAGGCTCCGGGAAGTTGGGTGGCATTCCCCAGACTCCCAAGCACGAGGTGGGCAAATCCCACTGGGCTGTGGAGGGGCAGGGTGCTCACCTTGTCAACAGCGGGAACAGCACCTCCTGGGTGGTAGCAAAAGCTCTGTATGTGGCCAGGAACGTGGAGACGTAGCTGAGGTCTCTGGCTAGGAAGGCGGGCAGCAGGTGTTCTACTCGCTTCTTCAGCAGCTCTGCCCGTTGGGGCCACACCACGCAGGTCCCATTGCTCTTCCCGGTTGAGGCCTTTCTAGCCTGAGGTGGGACAGGGGAGACATGCGGTCTTCACTGCAGTCACCAGGAGGGTTGGGGGTTGGAGCCCAGAGCAAACCCCCAGGCTCTCGGTGACGTAGGCAAAGAGGTGGGACAGGAGGGCCCACAGTAGACAAAAGGAGCAAGGTGCCTGGCTGGTTCCGTGAGTTCGGGGTCCGCCTCTTGGTTTCGGCTGAGGTCATGATGCGCGCGTCCTGAGGTCGAGTCCATCCTCAGGCTTCGCACTTAGGGCGGGGTCTGCTTGAGGATCCTGTCTCTGCCTCTGTGTCTCCCACCCCCGTCTCTGTCTCTGTCTCTATCTCTGTCTGTGTCTCAAAAAAATACCTCATGCAATCCTTTTAGGGAAAAGGGAGAATGGCAACAATAGGAGGATGTGAGGTGGGGGGTGTGTGAATGGACGTTGGTATCTCAGGTCAGATCGTTAGCTGAGTATTGACAGCCTCTCCCTGCACTAAGGGCATCGTCCCTGTGATTTCTGACGATGTATCCCACGCTTGAGAACACAGAGACTGTTTCATGGGTGGGGGTGCTCAGCATTTTAGGGTACGTAGGATGTTCCGTGCAGCACTGTGAGGTGGCAACAGAAGGGAATCACATGAACGTCCTGCATCTGTGAAGGGCTCAATGGCTGCGGTAACTGATGGGCCTTCTGGAATGTTGTGCAGCACAAGGAGGCGCCTGCTCCGGACCCTGGAGGGGCCCCAGGGATGTGCTCCTTTACAACCAAAGGGCAGAGCAATAGGCATAGTACCGTGAGCCCCATGCCCCTTTGGGGAAAAGTCTCCCAACTCACCAGGATCTCGAGCAAGGGATGAGAGGTGGTTTAAGGTCGCTTTTCTGATATTCGTACAGATATGTGGATAGGGACTGTGCATCGGGCCAAGGCCGTGGCAGGGCCCTGAGGGCTGGTTTGGGGAGGGGATGGGGATCCGGGTTCACATGGGAGCAGGAGTCTAGGACGGAGCCCCGAGGAGCCCAGAGGCTGGTTTCTGGGATCTGGGTCCCTTTGTGCCGCATCGGTGCCCTGGGTGCTGGGTCCCTCCGGCACCTCCACTCACCCTGAGCCAGCGCTGGACTTTGTTGGCAGTAGGGGACTCCTTCCTGTCCTTCAAGGAGGTGGGGCAGGGGATCCCATCGTTCAGCTCCTGCCCCGTCTCCTGTGTGGAGCTCTGTAAAGACAGTGCCCGGCAGCCAGGCGGGAGGCCTCAGAGGTCTGTCTGGCTGCCTTGGCTGGTCCTCAGCCCCAGGGGACTCCCTTCCAGACACACCACACCCCAGGATGCACGCAGCTCCACCATGGAGAGAAAAGTGACACAGCTCGAGGGCCTTGGATTCACTCTGGCCCTGGTGAGAGGCACCTCGGGAATCCTCTTTCCACCCTGCCCCCCCCACCCCCCCGTGGCATCGGTGTGAACATGAAGGCATCACCAGGGTATCCACTGCCCTGCAACCTCCTCCAGCCCAGGGCGGGACCTCCCCCACATACCCCTCTTTCCCTGAAACTGGGGGAATGGGGCTGCCCAGGGATGGCTCGGAGAGGTGGCCTGGCCTGGCCTAGGTCGCTCGGTATTACCTTCCGGCACCTCCTGGCAAAGGCCCTGAGGTGTCGGGGGCGCGGGTTGAGCCAGTGTCTGCAGCATGTGAAACGTCCCTCACCCCGGGGATTCTGGAAGCCAGAGCCCCGGAAAATGGGCACGCAGCAAGAGAACATCTTTCACTATCGAATGTCTCCGGCCAAGTGAGCCTGATACGGGACCGCACTAGAATGTGGGTGCCTGGTGACCGGGGTTCCGAGTTCCGTTGGGGTCGGTTATCAGGGAAGTGACTTCACTTCCTGGGATCCCCTCCCTGAGTCCACACCTGGACTAGCACCTGCACAGACAGTGCTCTGGGCTGCCGACTGCTCATCCCCTTTCTGCATGCCATGCCAAATGTGTACCCAGTGACACCAACACAACCCTCTCCACAGGCCCCAGGGAAGGTCTGGGTGCAGCCAGGGCCCCAGCTTGGAAACACCCCTGGGCTCTGATGCAACTCTCCATCTTCCCTGTTTTGGACCCCGGAGAAGCCGTTTTGCCTGTCAGGGATGGTCTGTGTCTTGCCTGTGCGATAGGGATTATTCCAGCGTGTACTTCTTGCAGAAGTCCACAGGCATAGGTGGGATACCATCTAAGAAATTGGGGGAGTGGTGTCGCACGTAGGGAATACCTGCCACCACATTTTCTTCCTTTCTCACCTTCTCTGAGTCTGTAGCTCCTCCGATCCCACCCACAGTCCCTAGTGTTGTGTGTGTGTCTGTGCACATGTGTGTGCCCCAGTACTCCTATTGTGCAGGCCCAGTCCCACCTAGGGGTGGATGGGAAATAGCTTTCCCAGGTCTTAGGCTTTCTAATTTCCAAGGCAAACCCTGCAGAAGCTATTGGAGCCTTGGCTTAGAGGGGCTGAGCCCACCCTTACTCCTAGACGCTGCCAGTCGTGTGTCACGAGCCATCCCTCCTTTCCTCTGGGTGTCATGTGGGCAGGGGTGCCGTCAGTGGGTTGCCCTGGCCTGGGCTCCTCCTCAGACAGGTACGTGCTGGGATGCCTCCTGCCTGGGATGTCGATGCTTCTTCCCACCCCCATACCATCTCCAGGTCTACAGCCAGTTCCAGAACACCACCTCTTCCCGAGCTCCCAGTGAGTAGCTAGGTTCAGCCATGGCCCCACCTTTGAGGACACTCGGAGAGCTGGGTTCAGGCCTGGTTCTGCCTTCTTACCAGTCTGTGATTCTGGGCAAGCCACGGACCCTGCTAGGGTCTTCCCCTTGTTGCAGAGGCCGTCTCTTACGTAACTGACTTTATTTTCGTTGAAAGATTTTCTGTGTTGGCTTGAGAGACAGAGTGTGGGGGGTGGGGAGGATAGAGGGAGAGGGGAGACAGAATCTCAAGCCGACTCTGTGCTGAGTGTGATGCCCAATGCTGGTCTTGATCCCAAGACCCTGAATTCGTGACCTGAGTCCAGATCACGAGTCAGAAGCTTAAGCAACTGAGCCACCCAGGCGCCCTGGCAAAAGAACACTTTCGATATATTTCCAGGCAATGCAGGGAAGTGACTAGTGCAAGAGGGAAGACAGACATGGGGGACTGTGCATTTCCCTCACTTAACTGCCTAAAGAGATTTAGTTTCTAGTCTATGGGTCAGGGATGAAGAATACAGGCGCAGCTCAGCCATTTCCATGAGTTGGAGACAGCAAGATGGAAATTTGGAGAAGTCGATATGGCTGTGGTTTACAGTACAGAATACTGAGGAGAGCTGCACAGAGAAAGAGGACCTCAGAAAGCCATCTAGGATCACTTTTGAGTTTTCATAGAATTCCTCAATAGGGCACCTGTGTGAGGAACGTATGTGGTGTGGGGAAAATAATAGCCCAGGGGAAGCAGAGAGGAAAATGTCACTAGCCTTCACACACAACCAGGAAAAGTCTGTGCTACCAGCAGCAGGCAGAGTGGAAAACCTCGTAATTCGTGGGACATTGCAAAGAGAGCTCAGAATACCAACAGAACAATAGCAAAATATATTGAAGACTACTGTGATACCCCCTAACAAACCTTTGGAAAGCTAGTCTGGAAGGATAAAATAGTTCTCCAGGAACCTCACCATCAGAACAATCCTCAAGAGTATGTGTAGAAATATAAGCAATAGTTAATATCTAACCATTAAAATTCACAATACCTGCCTTCCAACCAAAGATTACCAGGATGCAAAGAAGGAGAAAAGTTCACCTCGTACTGAGGAGAAAGATTAAACAATAGAAACCTACCCAGAAATGAAAAAGAGGATGGAAGTATTGCACATGCACTTTCAAACAACTGTTAGAAAGAGGTTTTATATACGTAAGAATGTACACAAAGGATGAAGTGAAACAGAGATATAGAAAATATGAAAACAAGGAAAACCCAACTTCTGGAGCTGAAGAGTAGCATGTCTAAGATGAAAAATGTAGTAGATGGGCTTTCTTTCACGTTAGACACTACATAGCAAAAAGAGAGAGAGAGAGACAGAGAGAGAACTTGAATGCATGATCATAGCAGTTGTCCAGAATAAAGCAGAGAAAAGGAAGGGTGCAAACCACGCCGTGCACACAAACACTAGAGTAGGTGTGAGCTTTGTAGCAATTTCAAGTGGCCTGGTAGATAAGAAATTGGCTGAGGTACAGAAAAAAAAATGTTTGAAGAAGTAATGTCTGATTATTATCTGAATTGCATGAACCCTCTACACCCATAGATTCAAGAATTCAGGAATCCAGCCAACAAAACCCCCAAACATAAGGATCATGAAAAAACCCCTCCTTATCAACCTACATCCTAATAAAATTGCTTAAGACCAATGCTAAAGAAAAAAATCTAAAAAGCAGATGGAGATGAGTCCATTGCATTACCTGTCACGTCCCTAATTGTGTAGATGGTCTCTGTTTCTTTCTGGTCTGTGTTACTCTTGGAGTCTCTCTTCCCTTACAGGATCCCCCTTCCTATTTCTTGCAGGGTGGTTTAGCGGCCAAATCCTTTGAGTTTCTTTCTGTCCTGGAAGCTCTTTATCTCTGCTCCTATTCGGAATGACTCCTTGCTGGATAAAGTATTCTTGGCTGCATGTTTTTCTCATTTAGTACCCTGACTCGATCACGCCAGCCCTTTCTGGTGTGCCAGGTCTCTGTGGATAGGTATGTGGCTAGTCTAATGTGCTTACCCCTGTCGGTGAAGACCCTCTTGTCTCGAGCTGCTTTCAGGATTTTCTCTTTCTGTCTGAAATTGCAAACGTCACTAGTATATGTTAGGGTGTTCCTCTATTCTTATGGCCTTGGGGAAGAGTCCTCTCTACCTCTTGGACTTGAATGCCTGTTTCCCTCCCAGATTAGGGAAGTTCTCAGCTACGATCCACACAGATAGATCTTCTGTCCCTCTGTGTCTTCTCCCTCAGGGCCAGAAGTAATTCCAATATTGTTTCCTTTTGTGGCATCACTGATTTTTCGATTCCTCCACCCATGGTCCATTCGTTGGCTTTCTCTCTTTTCCTCAGCTTCCTTCCTTTCCATCAGCTTGTCTTTGGTGTCACTGACTCTGTCTTCTGCCTCATTGACCCTAGGCGTTAGAGCATCCACATCCAATGTAGACTGCATCTCAGTTAGAGCCTTTTGAATGTGGGCCTGATTCGATTTCATTTCTGCACTATGAGAGTCTCTCGTGTCATTTATCCTTTTTTCAAGCCCAGCTAGCAACTTTGTAACTGTCATCGTGAGTTCCAGCTCTGACATCTTACTTAAAACCGTATGCATTAGATCAGTGGCAGAGAGTGTTACCCCTGGCTCTTTCTTTTGCTGTGAATCCCTCCCTCTAGTCACTTTTCCCAGAGAAGAATGGATGGGGGAGAGAGAGATTGGGATCTCACAGGGTGGACAAAACTGGGTGATCCACTTGGTCCCGATTGTCTTTTGGTCTGTGTGTTGGAAGTCACTAAATCCCAAAATTGTAAAGAAAGC